>NW_006785581.1:3184125-3255538 GCF_000442215.2 Lipotes vexillifer | reverse complement strand
GCAGGAATGTGAAAAGTGTTCAGGCCAGTGGCTATCTCATGGTAAGCAAAGAGAATAGAGAAATATTTGGGTTGGCCAAAAAGTGCTTTCAGTTTTTAAGTAAAAGACACATTTTTCATTTTCACCAAGAACTTGATTGAACAATGTATTCACACTTTTGTTCCACTAACTTCTGCCAGTTTTCAGGCAACCTCATAATTCCATCTTCTCAAAACTTTTTATCTTTTTGAGCAAAGAACTGTTCCAGGTGCCTTTTACAGTCTTCCAAGGAATTGAATTTTTTTCCATTAAGAGAATTTTGAAAAGACCTAAATAAGTGGAAACCTGAAGGTGCAATGTCTGGTGAATACGGAGGATGAATCAGAACTTCCCAGCCAAGCTGTTAACAGTTTTTGCCTGGTCATCAAAGAAAAACGCACTCTTGCGTTATCCTGATGAAGATTATGCGTTTTCTGTTGACTAATTCCGGACACTTTTCATCAAGTGCTGCTTTCGGTTGGTCTAATTGGGAGCAGTACTTGCTGGAATTGTTTGGTTTTCTGGAAGGAGCTCAGAATAGAGGACTCCCTTCCAATCCCACGATATACACAACATCACCTTCTTTGGATGAAGACCAGCCTTTGGTGTGGTTGGTGGCGGTTCATTTCCCTTGCCCCACGATCTCTTCCATTCCACATTATTGTACAGTATCCACTTTTCATCGCCTGTCAAAATTTGTTTTAAAAACAGAACGTTCTCATTACATTTCAGTAAAGAATTGCATGTGGCAATACAGTCAAAAAGGTTTATTTTGCTTAATTTAAGTAGAACCCAGACATCAAAGTGATGAACGTAACCAAGCTTGTGCAAATGATTTTCAACGCTTGATTTGTATATTTTGAGTACATTGGCTATCTCCCTCATGGTATAATGTTGATTGTTCTCAATTAATGTCTCGATGTGACCGCTACCAACTTCAACTGGCCTACCCGACCGTGGAGTATCGTCCAGCAAGAAATCTCCAGCATGAAACTTCACAAACCATTTCTGACACATTTGATTAGTCACAGCACCTTCTCCCTGCACTGCACAAATCTTTGCTTTTTGGTTGCATTTTTACCTTTCTTGAAATAATAAAGCATAATATGCTGAAAATGTTGCTTTTTTTCTTCCATCTTCAATATTAAAATGGCTACACAAAAATTACCAATTTTGATGTCTTTTTTTAAATGCATGCTGATATGACAGCTGTCACATACAATCTAACAAAATTGTTTCAAATTAAGTTAAAGACAACTAAGTGCCACTAGAGTCATCTTAGGGAAAAACCCAAACAAACCTTTTGGCCATCCCAGTAAATGATCTGAGCCTTGCCCTCATGGAACTCAGTAGAACAGAGACTGTTTAAATGATTTAGCCCAGGGGGTCCCCAAATCCCATTATGATTTGCTTTGTTGCCCAGTTGATGTTGACTAGATGTAGAAATATGAGATATCTTAACTGAAAAGTATCTTTTTATTTGCCTAAAAGATAATGCTATATCCTCTATATAAGCAGCTTCTACTCCTATACCCTTTTATTGGCTCACAAACTTTTGTATAATCTTATTAATCTTAGAGCATATCACCAGTTATTAGAATAATTTCATACAGAATCAACTTTATTTAGGTGAAAATAATAACAATAATGATTATTATTAACATTTATTTAATGATTACCATGTGTCAGACTTGTGCTAGAAAATTTATATCCATGAATTTGCTTAATCCTTGGGACAGGTTTTAAGATAGACATTGTTATCCCCACTTTACAGATGAAGAAACTAAGGTAAACTAGGTTAAGTTGCTTTCTCATAGAGCAGGGATTACTTACTGGGCCTGAGGTTCATATTCTAGTTGATCTCTTAATTTGTAGTTTTATTTTAGGTTTTATAATTTAAGGGATACCTTACAAAGGCTATTCACAGAATACTTCCTTTGAAAATTCCACCATTTTTTAAATGCCACTATGTCAGTTAAAAGTAACATATTAAATCACTAGCAAGATGTATTAGTCATGTTCTTCAGAGAAGCAGAATTAATATGTACGTATACAGTAGTCCCCCCCTTACTGGTGAGGGATACTTTCTAAGACCTTCAGTGGATGCCAGAAGCCTCAAATGGCACCAAACCCTCTATATACTATGTGTTTTCCTATACATATACATACATCTGATAAATTTTAATTTATTAATTAGACACAGTAACAACTAATATAACTATAATAAAATAGAACAATTATAACAATATACTCTTGTAAAAATTTAATGCCTTTTCCATCTTAACTAAGCACTTATCACACATTGTAGCCATAATTTTTGCAGTATGAGGTACAACAGCAAAACTACCATGAATTTTCTTTTCCTTCACAATCTCACGGATAGAAGATTTGTTCCACCCTCAGCATACATATTTTTTTCTTTCCTTATTAAGTCAAGAATGTTCTTATTCACTTAAAGGAAACGCTTCTCTTTGGCATACTGGAATTGCCAACACCACTACTCTTGTGCTTTGGGGCCATTAGGAAGTAAATAAGGGTTACTTAAACACAAGCACTAGGATACTCTGACTGTCGATCTGATAACTGAGATGGCTACTAAGTGACTAATGAAGGGAAGGTGTTGGACAAAGGGACGACTCAAGTCCAGGGCAGGACAGAGTGGGACATCATGAGATTTCATCTCGTTACTTAGAACAAGGTGCAATTTAAAACCGAGTTGTCTATTACTAGAGTTTACCATTTATCATTTTCAGAACAAGGTTGACCATGGGTAAGTGAAACCACAGAGAGCAAGATCGCAGATAAGGGGAGACTACTGTACACATATATGTGTGTGTGTTTATAAAGGTATATCTATAATATATACATATAATATATGCATATACATATATGTATATATAAAGAGATTTATTATAAGAAATAAGATCATGCGATTATGGAGGATGACAAGCCCCAAAGTCTGTCATTTGCAAGCTGGAGACCCAGGAGAGCCAGGGGCATGGTCAAGTCTGAAGGCCTGAGAACCAGGAGAGCCAGTGGTGCAAGTTCCAATCTGAGTGCAGAAGACTAATGTCTCAACTTGAAACAGCCAGGAAGAGAGAGAGAGGTCACTCTCATTCTTCCCTTTTGTTCCATTCCAGCCACCTAAGGATTGGATCGGGCCCACCCACACTGGTAAGGGCAATTTGCTTTAGGTCTACTGATTCAAATGTTATTCTCATCCACAAACACCCTCACAGACACACCCAGAATATGTTTGACCAAATATCTGGACACTTGATGGCCCAGTCAAATAGACACATAAAATTAACCATCACAACAGATATTCACCCACAGTGAAATTGCTGTACCTAGAGGTAAAGCACATATTCTTTTTTTTTTAATTGAAGTAGAGTTGATTTACTATGTTGTGTTAATTTCTACTGTACAGCAAAGTGATTGATTCAGTTATACATATACATATACACTTTTTATATTCTTTTCCATTATGGTTTATCATAGCATATTGAATATAGTTTTCTATGCTATACAGTAGGATCTTGTTTTTTATCCATTCTATACATAATAGCTTACATCTATACATATACATAAAGTACATATTCTTAACATAATTTGTAATTTAGTAGTTATTAGTGAAATATTTTATTTCCGAAACTTTGCCTCACAGAACACATATTCCCTTTATTCAACTCTTCCATGTGGACTAAAGCTTGTTAATATCCAGTATTTTTACTTGTTTTTCCTATTGCATTCCCTCTTTTAATTTCCAATTCTTCTCCTTGTAGAGTTTCAATTAGGTCATTTTGGTCTAATAGGTTATTTGATCTGCTTTCTAAAGGTGCATTAATATTTACCTATGGTTTTTCAGAGTTCTTGCAAATTGTTGTGCAATTTTCTTAAAATTTTTAAACTATTGATTAATAGAGAAGCCTTCAAAAAAGTACACAGCATTTACACTTTTATGCATTGAATTAATTTTAAAGTTAGTAATGTGCTGTACAATTTTTAAACTTATTTTCAATGAGATTAAGCAAACAAATACTCAGAAACACAATTCTCACAGCAGTGACCATAAGCCTGTTAACCTTTATATGTCAAACTGTATGAAATTTCCAAGATTTGCCTGTTTGCATGTACAACAGTAAAAGTTTCATCTGCTTCAGACTAATAGATTTAGGACTTAATTTTCAGGGTCTTTGCTCTTTTGTATGAAGTATTTTTTTCAGCCTCTTTTCATGACTGACTCTTTCTTATCCTTGAGTTCTTAGCTCAAATTTGCAACTTACTGAGACTTTTCTAGACCATCTAATGTAAAAGTACCAAGCCTCACTCCCCAGTGAAATTCAAACTTCATCCATTTACTTCTTTACACTTACTAGTATCTGAATGGCTAACTTATTTACTTGTTAAAGCCTGCCCTCTATAAAATTAAAGCATTTAGTTGTCGTACAATACACACTGAATAAATAAATGGGCTAATGGATTAATTCTTATAATTTTGTTGCCTGAAAAGATCACATGAAAACTTGTTGTGATACATTCTAAATATTTTATTGCCTAGAATGAGTTTTTAAAACTTTTCTCTTATTATAGGAGGGAATAAAAAAGTGGGAAACCCCCAGGTCCCCAATATAAAGAGGCACGTAGGGGCAGAGTTATGGTGAGGGTTTTCAGAGAGATGGGGGGAATGGATGACAGAGGCTAATGCTACTGGGAGATAATTCTCCATGGGCTGCTCTTATTTTTCCACTGTTTGCAAGCAAAGGCAATGGCTGCCCTAGTTCCATAGTTTCTTTTCAAGTATGTTTGTACAGCAAATGGCCTTGGAAAATAGAGATAGTGTATCCATTCAGGGCAACAGGAAAGTTTGATAACTGTCCAGGATACTAAGGGTAATGTCTTCTTCCTGGGCAAAGGTCACAGAAAATCCATATGCTGAGCCATAGTATCTGGATAAAAAATCTGATTCTGTCACGTATTAGCGAGACATTTTACCCCCTTTGAGTTTCAGATTTCTGATTTTGTAAAATCATTTTAACAAAATGTGCCTGAAGAACGGTCCTGAGGAATAAACAAGATGACATATGACTTGTACCACGACGAGGCACACCTTAGGTGCTCACCCCCATCTATTTATTTACTTCACCTTCCTTCTTCTCTGCATTCCATCCTGCAGTCCTCAAGCTGTCTTTAGAAAATCAAAATTCACAGACCTCCTTGGAAGACCTCAACCTACCTCCAGGTGTAAAGAAACTGGTATTCATGGATCTCATACAAATACAATGATCCTAAAAATTTCTGGAGAAAAAACAAATAAACATAAACCAAAGTAGAGATTATAGAAGCCCAAACAGTTGTAATCAAACTCCTCTATCACAAGGTTTGTCCCCCAATATCTTCTCTGCCTTATCAACTGTACATAGAGTACTCACCTACTGGGTGTACTGAAAGAGAAGAGGATGTGTTAGTAGATGTGTCAGTGTGAAATGGTTTCAGCTGCAAATAAAAATGCAAAAAACCATGGCTTTAAAAAAGAGGATTTATTTGGCTCATGCAAAAGGAAGCCCAAGGCCATGTAGTTTCAATGTAATGATGCCATCAAAGAGCTTTCTAATCTGCTATCCTTAACATGAAAGCTTTCAGCCTCAAACTTGTCTCTTCTCTCTAACATCAGATGAACTATGTGAACCACACCGATTTAACTTTGGTAATTTGAACTCTCCCTTCAAATTTCTTTGAAATTTCCTTAATGACACTTATCTACCAAATATCTCATGTTCTGTTGGAATTCTACCCAGTTGGGTAACATTTCAGTCACAGAACACTGAATACTGCCACCTATCTTGTGCAGATTTTTCTCTATCAGAAGGGCCTACGTATCTCCTGGGTGACATTTCCCCGACCTCACTTCGGGGCAAGAATCAGGCATAAAGCTCTTTCCTGTTCACTTGCCCTTCCTGGTAGAATGCTCATTACATTATTTTACTCTACTGACTAATATGTTTATTATGTTGAAATTCAACAAATTTTTGCAACTGATCACATCTTGGGTCACAACCCCTTTTCTTTCTCAGAGAATATGAAGAATAGTTTCCCCTGTTCAAGAACAACAGTTACCTAACGAAAGGAATAACAAGTGATCCCATCCCCCTTTGGCATAGATACCATTAGGTGGGAATATATGACACCCAAAATCTGGGTCCACTGGAGGGGAGTGGGTAAGAGGAAAAGCACAGGGCGAATATTCCCCTCAGCCTCAGAATTAGGCAACTGCTTATACATCAAAAGTATAATGCTTTTTTTAGAAAACGAGAATGTTCTGCCTAAGCAGTCAGGGTAGCTGCACTACCTTCACCCAGAATCAGAAATCTAAGTCTTTCTATCTTTCTGTGCCACCACTGTAACTCATTTCTCTTGCTTCATAGTTACAATCTGGACATCGTTTAGGGGGACTGAAAAGGAATTTCCTTCCCAGAAATCCCCAGCCGATTCCTCCTATATCTCTTGGTAAGAACACTGTCATATGGGCACCACTAGTTACAAGATAATCTGGGGAATAGAACATTTAGTAGCAAAATTTGGCTTCTGTTAATAATGAAGGAGAGGATGGATATTGGGTCGATAACTAGCAACATTTGCCATGTGTTAAACTGGGAAGTAGAGACTATGCTAGCTTTTATAAATTATTAGCTATGATCACATTTTGATTTTTTTTTTTTTTTTTTTTTTACTGAAGCCAGTGAATAGATCTCAAGTACCACTCAAGTTTTAAAACTGAGATGAAAGTCCCATATTTCTTCTGTTATACTCTGATCAGTTCCTTCATACCCCAAACTCCTCCACTTCTCACCACTGGGTCCCTTGCCATTACATCCAAGTCTTCAGTCAAAACCCACTGAAATCCATAGCAGTCAAAGGGTTAAAACCAGAGTTCCTAGAAAATTCACCTGTAGGTGATTAGCTAAAGTAATCTGCAAAAGTAAGATATTTCACTGCCTGCCACATAATGTTTCTCCAGCCCCAGCCCCTGTAAAAATAAAATATCTTTAATGGAAGCCAACTCATTACCCCATAAAATTACTACAACACATGTGCCTGAAAATGTAAGACAGATATTCTTAACTTGGCATTCCACAGTGAACCACAGAAATGTTCTCCAAGAAATGATTTCATTTTATTCGTTTTATATTTAAAGCCATATTTTTGGCAGGCAGGCCCAAAAACAAAATTTTGAGAGCAAACTGGCCTATAGGATAGAACTCAGACTTTTGGTTTTTCTCCTCATTTGTCTGAATAGCTTACCTTTCCTGGGTACCTGATAAAATGATCTGGGAGCCTGGCACTGTGCTTTCTAGATGTAGATCTCTTCCTCCCAGGTTTCCTCCAACCCTCCATATTCAATGTAGTTTATTAGTTTAGCACACATAGGTGGGGTTATAAAACAGTCTGGATCTGAATTGCTACTCTGGCACTTAACGGTAGTATGACTTTGGACAAATTACTTAACCTCCCTTTGCCTCAGTTTACTCGTAAGTATCATAATAACATCTACCTCATAAAAGCTGATATGAGGATTGAATGAGTTAATGTACTAAACTTCTTAGAATAGTGCATAGCATGTAGTATTATATAAGTAGTAGCTCTTATTATTATCATCCGGCTGGATAACAGGACATGACCCAAATTAGCCAACAAAATGACCCCCCAAAATAAGCCTTTCAAAACCAGAATAAAAGTATTTTGTAGAAATATGTGTGAAGGGGACAGATACTGGTAGAATAAGCTGGGTGATCATGGAAAGTTGCCTGGGATTCAAATTCACTATTTCCTCTGGATGCATAGGGATTATAAAATGTTAGACAATAGAAGAACCTGAGAATTGATCTCATACAGTTATTTCATTCTACAAAGGAAAAACAGATATGTGAGTTAGTCCAAGGTTACTTAAGTAATTAGTGAAGAGCTGGAATTGTAAGCCAAGGTTCCTGAGCTCTGATGCAGTGATCTTTTTTTTACTACATCAAGGCAAGAAAATTTCTTCATTCCCTCTCAAGTGACAATGGGAAGAAGAGAAGAGTAATCTGACATAGGTTATGAATCCCAGAGATATCTGCTTACAAAGAGGCCCATTCCAACTCAGCAATATTTACTTAACACAACATCTTGAAATCTTAGAAGTCTTTGGGCTTGGATCTCTATAGCTGTTTATTCAGCTGATTCTCTATCTCCATTTCTTACAGTGAAATGTGAAACTTTTTTTTTTAATGGTGTTTTGGCAGGTTGAAGTCTTCAATATAGGCCAAAAAATGTCAGTTAGGTTTTCCCTTTTGGAGGCCCAATTGACAATCTTATCTTCTTCTTGTTCCCTTCTATGCTCCAGGAGTGCAGATACTGACTTCAGAATAATGACCAGCAAGCACCATGATATACATTTGTATAGCATTTTCATTTCCCAAAGTGCCTGCATTATCTCACTTAAGCTTCCCAACAATGCTTCATCCTCAGCAGCAGCAGCAACCCCCCATTGACTGATGAGGAAATTAAGTCTTAGAAGGAATTCAGTGACTCTCTCCCAAGATCATATAATGAGCAAAGGGGAAGCCTGATTGAAAAACAAACAAACAGCAACAACAACAAAACAGGTTTTCTGAGTCATTCCCTCTTTCATTCAATTATTCTACCAAATATTAATGTGTGCTTTCCGAGGGTACAGTGGTAAAAAAAGTCATTCAAGGCCCTTGCTTTTTTAAAATTTTTATTTTATTAAGTGTTTTGGGTTTTTTAAATAATCTTATACAATTTTTAAAGGTTACATTCCACTTACAGTTATTACTGTAATATTGGCTACATTCCCTGTGTTGTACAATATATCCTTGAGCCTATATTACAACCAGTAGTTTGTATCTCCCACTCCCCCATCCCTATATTGCCCCTTCCCCTCTCCCCACTGGTAACCACTAGTTTTTGTTCTCTATATCTGTGAGTCTGCTTCTGTTTTTGTTATATTCACTAGTTTGTTGTATTTTTTAGATTCCATATATAAGTGATATATTTCAGTATTTGTCTTCTTTTGTCTGACTTATTTCACTTAGCATAACGCCCTCCAAGTCCATCATCTTGCTGCAAATGGCAAAATTTCATTCTTTTTTATGGCTGGGTAGTATTCCATTGTATATATACCACATCTTCTTTATCCATTCATCTTTTGGTGGATAAGGTCTTTGCTTTTAGGAAGCTTACCTTACATCTAGTTCAAGTTCCATTCTAACACACAGTAAAACTGTTATTCATTGCCATCAATGAGCTTATAAACTAGTCAAAAAAGCAAAGCATATCAAGCATGAAGAAATAGGAGTATCTGTAAGATAAATTAATATAAAACAACTTGTAAATGTGCTAAATTGAATAAAGTTATGACCAGATCATCAGAATTGTGGCAATAACTGAAAAAGACTGCCTGGAGAAAGTCAACTTCACTTTTTCCCAGTCACTAACACTGCCTAGCCCTACCACACCAGACCACTTTCATTTCTTAGCACACTCCATGCAGTTTTATCCTGCCTTGCTACTATTCCTATTCCCTTTACTCCTTCCCCACTATTTCTTTTTAAATAATTGATCTACTTTTCATTTTATTCATTCTTCAAGACCTATTTCAAAAGTTCCCAAGACTGATAAAAATCACTACTGTTTTGGAACATTCACCCAGTAACCAGGGCCTTCTGAGGATGTAAGACAAAATAGGGAATAAAAAGAGAAAGTCAGTTTATAATAACTTGGCAAAATTTTTCATCCCCATGAAGTCAACAGATTCTCTGAGAGTGATGTAATGTCTTATGTTCAGTCACTAATTCATCAAAATTTTACTGAGCAACAAATATTCTATTTTTCTAAATAAAGACAGATCATTCAATAATACAAGGGCCATCCTTTTGCAAAGCTTTAATTATGGGAGAAAGATAACAATAATAATTATTATATTTATATGTGTGTATGTGTGTGTGTGTGTGTGTGTGTATATATATATATATATATATATATATATATATATATATATGGCAACAAAAATGATTGGGCATCGGGGAATATGCATCCTTGTTAGTGTTATAAATACCCATAAGCAAGGATATGGGCAGAAAAGCTGTGGTTTTAAAGAATTAATGAAAGACAAAGGGAAAGGGAAAAGAGAAAATCAATATCCAAAAATCCAAATTTCTGAGCATACAAACAATTCTGCAAGGTAATTTTAAAATATCTAGACCTGAATGGAGAATGAGATAGAGCTTATCTTCATAGTTTGTTTAATAGCATGAAGTTGCCTCTAGATCCTTAGCATATTGTAAAAATATTTGTTCCCTACTTTATATCATCAGTATAACACTTACTTGTACTTACTTTTTTTCACAACTAATATTTCAAACTAACCTTCCCAAGATTGTGAGTTCCTGGAGGAGTGAGTATTAAATCTGTTTTTTATTTCCTCATCACCTGACACCTCTATCAATATAAAGGTATCAGTATATTTTTGATAATTTAATGGTTCCTTAATTCAACACTGACAGACAGAGATGCTGAGATTTCATTTTTAAATAGTTATACAGAATGCACACTATGTGAGCTCATTCCAGCAACTTGTGACAAAATTTTATATAAAGGAAGGATTCTCTTCTGGTTCATGAATAATTGAAATTTGCTACCCATCTTAGAAATTTGACTGCTGTCTGAGTTTCTGAACCAATAGGTCCTTCATTCATTTCATTGGAACAACTGCTCTAAATTGCAAACATCTGTCTTAAAAATACCCTCTTCCACATTATTCTTCAAATATTAGTTTTTAAAAAGAATCCATTCCTGGGACCCAAAATTTTATTTTGATGTCCTTCCTATGTGTTTCCTGAGCAACCTGGTTTAATGACTCAGTTTAAGTGGCTCAGTCTTATAGTCTTATTCTGGTAGATACGCGATATATGTTAGGTTAACTAACAAAAAAATTGGTGACGTCCAACTCTCTTCCCACCTCCAAGCTTTTACCAGGAAGTAAATCAATAAAGTAATGTGTGCTATGTATCTTTGATACAATAAGTAAATGGATATGCATGTTGTTGACATTTGTAAAGTAGCACACATTGTGCTAAGAGCATTTGTACATATTATTTCATTTCATTTCATCCTCAAGACCCTTCCCTCCAAATCCAGTGATCCTTCCTCCATTCTTCACCATGTCCATTTCAAGCCAGAGGCAATGAAAACTGAAACCCAAAATGATATATCTGAAGGGTTCTGGGAATAAATTTTTTTTTAAACTACTTGCTTATGTTTATATACTCTACTCATTGAGTCTAAGAATTCCTTGAGAACAAGGGAGGTTATTTATTTATCTCTTTAGTCTCCTACCATCATGGCTGGTGCATGCTGAGTACCCAATAAAAGACCAATTGAGCTTAAGGCAGGAAGATCATTCCTTTAGGAAGATTTTCAACATCAAGGCTACATATATAAGAAAAAGTAGTTTATATTCCAGCTAAGTAAAAACTTTGCTTGCTCTGTTATTTCTCTCCCTCAACTCTTTTCTTAACTAAGACTTTACTGAAAAAATAAATCATTAATTAAAATCGGGTTCTCTTTCAGACTCTAATATTTTACTTTCTCTTTTTTCTTCAGCAATATCTCTAAAGTCAGCTGTATTTTTATATTCAAAATGGAATATATTACCATGTTTATCCTGCTATTTGTTGGACATTTTAACAAGCAAACTTGATTCATTATCAAGTTTTTAACAGAAAATGTTCTTGCAGCTGCTGGGTGATCTTGGGTGAATCAGGACCAGCTCCCACAATTAATTTCTGAGGCTTTATACCTGTCAAAGAAGTATTGCAAATGGCTTAATGTCTGGAAGAATATCAGTGTCCAGACTATCATTATCTGCCAGTAAGCAACCTTAGTCTCTCTCTTCAGTTCCAAATGAGGTAAAAATGAAGGATTCTGGATGTCTTTCATGCATCTGTTCTACATGTTCCCCATTTTCAGAGACAGAAATTACTAAATTATTGACGTCTCAGTTGGCTCTATAATTGATATATTTTAAAGTGGCTGTTCACCATTATTTAAAATATCATTGTACCCTTACAAATTTAACACACTTTTAAAAATCGTTGGAAGTGCAGGTTTAGATTTTTGTCATTGTTGGGTTATTTGACATTTAATAGGGTAGAATGAAAAGATTTTTATATGTTTTAAGCAAACGAAGAGATAATAGCTGTTGCCATTTTCCCTGATTCATTATGTAGTTGCTGTCATATAATGAGAAACGAATTCATCATCAAACATCTGTGTTTCAATGTCAACAGCCAGTTCAAGAGGAAACAGAAATGAATTTATGATTCATTTGGAACTGCAGGTTTGGATCTCATGTTGAATCAATCTCTAGAATTCCTTCCGAAATTTGAACCAATTATTCTGAAAAAAAATTTGTGATCTAAACGATGAAAATAGTATATTTTTGTTAGTTTTTTTTTTCTTTCACAAACTGTATTTTTATTTATTTATTTTTATGGTAGTCACACACAGTATTTATTAAACACTGTTCTATTTTTTCTTTTCTTAGATTATTGATTGATTGATTGATTGATTGATTTTAGCATCTTTACTGGAGTATAATTGCTTTACAATGTTGTGTTAGTTTCTGCTTTATAACAAAGTGAATCAGCTATACATATACATATATCCCCATATCCCCCCCTCTTGCCCTCCCTCCCACCCTCCCTACCCCACCCCTCTAGGTGGTCACAAAGCACTGAGCTGATCTCCCTATGTTATGTGGCTGCTTCCCACTAGCTATCTATTTTACATTTGGTAGTGTATATATGTCCATGTCACTCTCTTACTTCCTTGGCTTCCCGAGGAATATAAAAGCAGCTAAAGTCACATCAATCTCGGTTGAGATTCTTCTTTTTCTTTTTATTAATTTTTATTGGAGTATGGTTGCTTTATAATGTTGTGTTAGCCTCCACTGCACAACAAATGAATCAACCATACACATACAGATATCCCCTCCCTTTTGGATTTTCCTCCATTTAGGACACCACAGTACATTAGGTAGAGTTCCCTGTTCTATACAGTATGTCCTCATCAGTTGTCTATTTTATACATAGTATCAATAATGTATATGTATCAGTCCCAGTCTCCCAATTCCTGCCACCCCAATCCATACATTTGTTCTCTACTTCTGTGTCTCTGTTTCTGCTTTGCAAATAAGATCATCTATACCATTTCTCTAGATTCCACATATATGCATTATTATACAATATTTGCTTTTCTCTTTCTGACTTACTTCACTCTGTATAACACTCTCTAGGTCCATCCACATCTCTACAAATAACTGAATTGCATTCCTTTATACAGCTGTGTAATATTCCATTGTATATATGTAGCACATCTTCTTTATCCATTCCTCTGTTGATGGACATTTAGGTGTTTCCTTGTCCTGGCTACTGTAAACAGTGCTGCTATGAACACCGGGGTGTATGTGTCTTTTTGAATTATGGTTTTCTCTGGGTATATGCCCAGTAGTGGGATTGTTGGGTATTATGGTAGTTCTATTGTTTGTTTTTTGAGGAACCTCAAAAAACTGTTTTCCATAGTGGCTGTATCAATTTACATTCCCACCAATGGTGTAGGAGGGTTCCCTTTTCTCCACCAGGTTGAGATTCTTTAACCCTAAAGCCAGCCCAAAGGCCAGGACTGCACTGTTGAGTTATTCTCTTATAAGAAACTCTCTAGCTGAAGTGGCCATTTGTGTATTTCCTTCAAGCTTTTAATTTTTATTTTTTAAATAAAGCTGCCCAGAATTGTTTTCATTGTTGCTGTCAGACTTGATATCTGGCAAGCTACATTCTCTGCCTCCTTAAAACATCTCTGTGTCTCATCACAGTAAGTTACTTGGCTGCCTTTCAGTCCCTCAAGTTGCAATGCACATGTCACATGAGAACCCGAACAGGTATCAACAGACAAGGAAATCAAGGCCGTACCAACCCTTCCACCATAGAATCACGAGCTTTAAGGGCCTTTAAGGACTATCTAGCCCAACTTTTCATTGTACAGATGGAAAATTCTGAGGACCACGTTGATGCAAGCACTTCTGAAAGATCACAGAGTCAATTAGCTAGTTAGAAACCATGTTTTCTAGCCCCTGGATTTGTTGTTCCTAAATCAGTTTGTCCTCAGATATTCTCCTTGCCATTCTTGTGCTCTCCTGTGAAGAGCTGGCCTCTCCCAGTTCCATCATCAGCTGGCTTCCACTGGTTTAGACCACTGGGAGGCACTGGTGGAAGATTGAAGGGTTGGAGAAAGGGAGAAGTAAAAATGGTCTTAACAACATCCATGAATGGTAAAGCCATAATATTTCATTTTCCATCCACAACTATGATGATGAAAATCAAAATTTAACCTTTACATCAGGGATGGATAACTTCACATAATAGGTCACATAAATGAATAAAGCAGGCCCAGTGGCACCACGACAGCACTCAGCCCATCTAAAGTGACAGGCTACCACACAGTTCCAACAACTACTCTCATGCGAAAAAGCTGGCTTATACTGCCAACAACTCTGTTTTTTTTTAAATTCAAATAAGATATCCAGAATCATAGGTGAAATTTTCTTATGTCTAAATGATAGAGAACATTTAATTATTTATTGTTCATACTCTATAGGCCAAACACAGCCTAGCTGTGGGAGGAACCTGGCAAACAGTTTGTGGTCCTGGTTTTATGCATGAGAGCTCACCTGAGAAGGAAGCACGTATTTAAAGTCTCCACAGTGAAGTACCAGGTTAAAACAACTATGGGTATTTCCCCTCTGCCCCTGTCCTCCTCATCGAATGCTTGGGTATTTCCAATCATCATTTTATCTTGCTAAATAATGTCAACACAGTTCCTTAAATATTCCACTTCACCAGGTGTGTTTAGTCACAGACCAAGTACGATCCTGCAGTGTTTGTGGGAGTTAAAAGGGCAGCATTTGATAAAGAACATGAAACTGAGTGGCTAAAGGGCAAACAAATCCTGTTGTAAGTACATGGCATACCTTCGGTTATTATCCACAAATAAACCCTGGTAATGAGGTTTGGGGTTCCTCTTGGTTGCATGTTGATGATAAATTCTCTGAGGAATTGACTCCAACCCATTAAGCAAGCTTGCTCCTGCCACTGTGGCTGTTAATTTGACAGGACACTGTCACATTAAGTAGAACAAACATGTTTTCGCCCAGTCGGCCATCCAGAACCGACATGGCTGTTACTCTGACAACTGGATATTGATTGGAATCACTCACCCCTTCCGACCCTCCACTGGGAGGTGGAGACCAAGCTCAGGCTGATTGAGGATTTGCTTCTTGGGCACACGTGGGTAGCATGGTAAGGGTAGCCACAAATTTTAAATTTAGTTCTTTGTCATGTTCATCCTTCAGACACTGTCTGGTTCTCATTTTCATCAGTGGGGCAATAGACTGAATAAATCATTGTGTTTATTAATTTTATGGACCTACACATCCATCTTGGAGGGCTGTTGTTTTTGCATTTACAGCTTTATAAATGCAAAACATCAAAGGCACAGAAAAGGATTCTATAAAAAAATCCCAAAAGAGACTCAGAAATGTAACATCTCTTAAATGTTGAAAGGGAGGAGGGACTCTGGACTCTTTTTGTTGTTGTTGTTTTTAAATCTGTGTAATTGGGAGACATCCACTTAGTTTTCAAATGACCAACCCATTTGCCAGATATACTCCTTTCTTTTATTGAAGTATAGTCAATTTACAATATTGTGATAGTTTCAGGTGTACAGTGCAGTATTATATCCCATTACAGGTTATTACAAGTTATTGGGTAAAATTCCCTGGGCTATACAGTAAATCCTTGTTGCTTCTCTATTTTATGTATAGTAGTTTATGGGATTAACAGTTATCAGATATGCTCTTAAAGTCTTCCATAAATCAAACTCACTAAGACTAGATATTTAACCCGTTTTTAACTTTTGGTTATTTTAAACCTTCTTATTATGTGTACCTAAGATTTAGCAGAGCTGGCTTTTCACCCAGTAATTAATTTATCATAGATGAAATTTAATGTGTGCAATCACTAGGCTCTCATTTATCTGTGTCTGTATGTCAGCCTGAGCTTATTTCGTTCCCTGCTCTGGAACCCCTTGGTTGAAAAGGACCTTAAAGGACATTTATTCAAATTGTTCTCCAGTGTCTCTTGTCTGCTCTGGAACATTCCTAAGTGGGAATCTGATATTTCCTTGAATACCTCCAGTGATGGAAAACTCATTATACAAGTTACCACCATAGAGAATTCTCTTAAAAAGTTATTCTTTTACATGGCAAAAAATATGTTGGCACAAAGCTTCTACTCATTGGTCATAGATCCTCTGGTCATATAGTAGAGGTCAAATCCCTTTTCTGTTTGAAATTCATTACAATATTTGGAAATAGATATGGTGTTCTTCTGTCTTCTCTAAGCTAAACTTATGCACTCTTTTAGCTATTTCTCCTAAAAGACGATTAACTAATTGTGGTGTGAGGGCCACAGCTAGCCTACCATTTATTTATATAAATGAAATCTTCTTAGAACATGTGCATTAATTTATATACTGTCTGTGGGGTCACTCATGCTACCATGGCAGAATTGAGTAGTTGTGATAGAGACCTTGTGGCCCAGAAAGCTGAAAGTATTTAATTATCTGGTCCTTTATGTATATAAAAAATTTTGCTGACTCCTGTCCTACACCATGGCATGTCAAGCCCCTCATCATCTTTATTTTTTCCTAGATGCCTTTCAGATTTTCACTATACAAGACTGAGACCTTCCAAAGCTTGAGAAGCTTGTGTCACTTTTTCTGGATACTCTATTAATGCTGACAAAAATCCACTACCTTACAAAAATCCACCTTAAAGCACAAAAAATTCCTCAGTTGAACCAGTGAGATTAGTCCTATTTGTGGTAGAAAAATATAAGTTTTTGGAGTTTTTCTTCAAATCTATTTCTATTTTAATGTCATTGCTTCTTTAAAATATACTTTTGAGTACCTAGCCTTGCAGAGCATTGTTCTAGACATTGTATGAAATTCTAAATAAAAGAGTCCTTCCCCAAAAGAGCTCATATGAGATTGCACAGAGAAAGTATTTATAAAAACCTTTATTTCTTTATCTCCCTTCACTAGATTATCTGCTGCACTGAGGCAGGCTGCTTTGTCCTACTATGTCTCCCCAGTGCCTATAGCAGTTCCTGGCACACAGTACATGCTCAGAAAATGTTGGTTGGATGAGGGAACAAATTAGAAGAGGAAGACAAAACATCAACATTTAACTAAGTATTAAATTATATGATAAAGACTATATGAAAAATAGGAACTCTGGGTAGAGACAGATCAACATGGTCTGGACATAGAGCTGGAGGGTAACTTTATCATGTAATCTAACTTCTCCTCTAAAAGTAGAAACCCTGTTTATAGTCTTCAGATTATATTTCTTACCTGCAGCAGAATCTTCTAGTTCACTTATTAAAAACAAGAGATTCCTGATATCCACGACTGACCTACTGAATCAGAATCTCTCTGGATGCCAAGCCCAGAAATATGCATTTTCAGCAAGCAGTACAAGTGAATCTCTTGAACCCTCAAATTTGAAAACTGCCACTCAACAAAAAGTGACACAATATCTATGTAAATCCCTCTAGTGATGAAGAAATCACACCACCACAGGCCAGCTTTTAGCTTTGCTAGCTTTAGTCGTTGGGAAAAAAATAGCTATCAAGCTGCAATCTGCCTCCTATAATTTCCAATCATTGGTTCCAGGTACATCCTTTAAAGACGTATGGAGCAAATTGTATTTTTTCTCTTCCACACGACAGCCCTTCAAATGTGTGAAGATTCCTATAAATGTTTTTTCTTAAAGCTAACCATTTATTCGATGCTTTTATTTTTGTTTTCGTTGTTCGTTGGCAGGACTATCTGATGTCTATCAGTTACTCCAAGGTGTTCAATGTGTTGCCAGAGGAAACTGGCATCCAGAGCAGAGAGTAAGTGGTTCAAGAATCCACAGATAAACCCCTCCTCCTTCTGCTCCAAGCAAAACAGTCCACACTGCCCTTTTCCTCATTCACACCTGAAACCACAGTACGTGCCTCCCCCTCTAGCCCTTGATGTTGAATCTCAACAGACTCACTGGATATTCTTGGCACTCTGCTGAGCAAGTTCCATATTTCTCATATTCCTATCTTAAAATGTGTCTCCTAGAACAGACTAGTGTAGTGGTCAAGCTGTAAGTCAGAATTAGACTTAACCACTACTTAGCTCTGCAACCTTGGGTGATTATTGTTTAACCTGTCTTAGCCTCCATTTCTTTGTTCTATAAAAATAGAGCAGTAAAACCAGGAGTTGATATATACAAAGTATTTAACATAGTACCTGGTATATGGTGAGTTTTCAGTAAATGTTGACTGTTATTACTACCCTCCTGGTAGAATGAGAATGTTACTTTCTAGCAATTCTGTGTTTAATTTTTTATACACAGAATTATATATATTCTTATATTCCTGTCTCCTCTTGCAGATGGTGAAACTCTCATGGCAGGGACCACATCTGACTTAGCTCTAGCTACAGCTCCTAAAGGGCCACGGGGGAGAGCTCAAATAATCCAATACTTCCTAAATAAGTTCTCAGTCTTTCCAGTACTTTGCATATTGCCAACCCTCTACTTTGTGCTTCTAAAATAGGCCAACCCTAATACACACAACACTGTGGGCAACCAGTTTTAAAAAGCCACCATCACACAAGCCCAGTTCCTGGTAATGGTCTTAAATCTAGCTTCCTTGCCCTTGCCCTTGCTCTTATTCTGAGTCTATGTCCCTAACTTACACCTCATCCTCTAGTTTGGTCGTAAGGTTTTAGTTCTGCACTCACCTTGTGGACATAAGGACAAGGTTTGATCTCTCTCTCTCTGATTGTCTCTACTTCTGACCCCTGGGAGAATCTATCCTGCCTACCTTAGTTGCAGTCACTAGAGTGTAGAGCTGCACTTCCTACTGGACATCTGGCCAGCACTCCAGCCGTGCAGGCCTTATCACCCCAAAGAAGAGCAAAGCAGGAGAATGAGAGAGATGCCATGGTACAGGGTTGGCTATACATCAGTCTGATCTGGCCTCATCATGTCATTTTGGTTTCAATTGTTGTGCTACCCAGATAGAGGGTGACAGTAACACGTCGCTGATATTTCCTTGCATTATTAGTGATGAAGTGTCGATACAGCTGGTTCAACAAAACATGGGGTTTATGTAGGTAAATTCCATAAAACTTCATCAGCGTTAGCTCTAGAAGTCAGAAGGGATGATGAGGCTATCAGGTCTTAAAAGCAGACCACAGGTGCTGAGTTTGACCTCGTTTGTCTTTGTGGTGGTGGCCCAACACCCAATCAATCTTAAAACAGGAGTGTGATGCAGAAGAGGCTGGCGCAATTCAGCTGAGTGGGCAGGATGATGGAAAGTGACTCTGGCATTGCTGAGTTCAAATGGAATTAAGGATTCATGAGAGCGCTGCACAGGCAAGCAGGCAGAGAGCCCTGGGTGAATACCGAATGAGTCACACGGGAGACCCAGCTAGGCTTCAAGTCCCAAATAAGCAAGGAATTGCTTTTCGATGATGCCAAACTATAAATATCCCCACCTCAAAAACACAGGTTCTCCTTTTACAACATCAGGAATGAGCAAAGAAAACTACGAGGCCAAGTACATACGTTACAGACAGCTATAATGCTTTCCATAAATAATGCTGCCACTTTGAAGCCATTCTTGAAAGAATTTTGAATATATTTTGTTAAGCTATTATTTTAACGGTATTTTAATCATACTAAAAGTCATGGATAGAATTCAAACAAATCCAGTTTCTCTGGGCCACTTACCAGGTGGTAAAATTAAATGCGTTTTCTCTGGTCCTACTCTGAGTCCAGTTATGGGATTTCTGATACTTCAGTCTCACATGTCGTAAATATGACAGTGTGTTTCAGGTTTGCCTGTGATGCTTATCCCTCTAGCCCCTTACACTGTTTTGAATTTCGTTCTTTCAACTGAGGACAGAAAGCAGGAGGATAGCAATTGTACTTTTGCCAGAATTTTCTTAAAAGCACTGAAAAGAATGTGTTCAGAATCCTAGGGTTTTGAATCTTTGACACTGCTGTGCTTGTCATGAGCAGCTCTTGCAGAATCCTTACTGCAGGACTTAACAAATTCATTAAGATCTTGAGATCTTAACATCTAGGAAGATGTTAAGTGCTGGCTCTTCCAAGACCCATCCAATTCTGCAAGAGCAGGTGAGCCCCATTTTCAGCAACACAGTGCCCAAATAATTTGCCAAGATAGAGGAAGCTGAAATCCTGCTTCTAATCCAATCCTGTACTGTATTCATCATGTGCCTGGGAGGAAGTGGCATGCCTTAACATGGGAGTTATGTGTGTAAATGCTCTAAGTACATACAGAGACACATAGGTCCATAAACCTGTTACTACAATGTAGTCTCACCATTGCAGCTTTCAATATAATGTGTCAAACAAAGGGAAATAAACAAGACCTAATTTAGGGGATATAAATTATGCATGGAGGGGCCTGGATCAACACGGCTGTACTAGACTCTAATATTTGGAAGCTGATTAAACCAAAGCAGGTCAGAGCTTTGGACTACGTGACCAGAATTCCATTAAAGCAGACTCTGTACATTATCAGGGAAGAACTCATTTGCTTTCTCTGATCTTTTCCAGTTTCTGACTGTTCCCTCTGTGGTTGTTTGTCAACTCAAGGGAAGGAGGCAATGCTGCTGCCTACTTTGTGTTCCTATCTGTACAAACATCTACATAAAAAAATTCCAGTACCTTACCAGACAAATGCAAATAAAATATTATCTATTTGATTAAGCACAGCAATATCACAGAACATTCATCTTTTATGAAAAAGAATCATTGGCTTTCCAGAATTTTCGGGGAGTTTTCATCCATTTTCATGGTAATGTAAAGGAAAGCTATGTTATATGAATCTAACACCTCTTTTCTTTGAATGTAATTTATACCATGTAGACTTCACAACTCCCTTTCAATACTTTACAACTGCACTGTAGGCTCCTCATCTGGAATTTTTATTACATAAATAAAACACTCTCTGATTTAAATTTAAGTATATATATTTTCTCTTCTCTAAAAAGAATTACAGCTTGGAATGCACAACGCTGACATGTTTTTATTCTTTCAATCTTCTCTCACAATATGTCTGTACACTAGAACCAGGTTTTGGTCTTACTGAAGTCTATTTGTGAGTGTGACATGTATTAATGAAAAAATTGTTTGGTTTTTTTTTCCTTGGAATAAAAGCACCTGAAAAATGGCTTGGAATCTAGGCAAGAAAACAATAGAAAAGTTAATATCTAAGAATGTGAATGGAACACCAAAGTAGCATCAAGGCCTTTAAAAAGTCTCTCCTTCAACATGGTGTTTATAGACTCAAGTCTATTTGACCACCATGTGACCTCAGTCCCTCCTCCCAGTGCTCCCTCCCTACTTTACCCCCTGCACTAACCTACCATTCTATACCTATCTGGCAAGTCTCAATGTTTCAGAAGTCCTAGCCATAGCAGTCAGAGAAGAAAAAGAAATAAAAGGAATCCAAATTGGAAAAGAATAAGTAAAACTGTCACTGTTTGCAGATGACATAATACTATACATAGAAAATTCTAAAGAGGCTACCAGTAAACTACTAGAGCTCATCAATGAATTTGGAAAAGTTGCAGGATACAAAATTAATAAATAGAAATCTGTTGCATTTATAGACACTAACAATGAAAGATCAGAAAGAAATTTAGGAGACAATCCCATTTACCATTGCATTAAAAAGAATAAAATACCTAGGAATAAACCTACCTAAGAAGGAAAAAGACATGTACTCTGAAAACTATAAGACACTGATAAAAGAAATCAAAGATTACACAAACAGATGGAAAGACATACCATGTTCTTGGATTGGAAGAATAAATATTGTCAAAATTACTATACTACCCAAGGAAATCTACAGATTCAATGCAATCCCTATCAAATTACCAATGGTATTTTTAATAGAACAAGGACAAAAAATTTACAGTTTGTATGGAAACACAAAAGCCAAAGCAATCCTAAGAAAGAAAAATGGTGCTGGAGGAATAAGGCTCCCTGACTTCAGACTATGCTACAAAGCTACAGTAATCAAGATAGTATGATAGTGGCACAAAAACAGAAATATAGATCAATGGAACAGGATAGAAAGCTCAGAATAAACCCACACACCTATGGTCAATTAATCTATGACAAAGGAGGCAAGAACATAAAATGGAAAAAAGACAGTCTCTTCAATAAGTGGTGCTGGGAAAACTGGACAGCTACATATAAAACAATGAAATTAGAACATTCTCTAACAACATACACAAAAATAAACTCAAAATGGCTTAAAGGCCTACATGTAAGACTGGATACTATAAAACTCTTAGAGGAAAACATAGGTTGAACACTCTTTGACATAAATTGCCACAATATCTTTATGGATTCACCTCATAGAGTAATGAAAATAAAAACAAAAATAAACAAATGGGACTTAATGAAACTTAAAAGCTTTTGCACAGCAAAGGAAACCATAAACAAACTGAAAAGATAAGCCACAGAATGGGAGAAAATATTTGAAAACAAACAACCATAAGCAATTAATCCCCAAAATATACAAACAGCTCATACAGCTTAATATCACAAAAAACAAATAACCCAATCAAAAAGTGAGCAGAATATCTAAATAGACATTTCTCCAAAGAAGACATACAGATGACCAAACAGCACATGAAAACATGCTCAACATTTCTAATTATTAGAGAAATGCAAATCAAAACTATAATGAGGTATCACCTCATGCCAGTGAGAATGGCCATCATTAAAAAGTCTAGAAACAGTAAGTGCTGGAGAGGGTGTGGAAAAAAGGGAACCCTCCTACACTGTTGGTGGGAATATAAATTGGTACAACCACTATGGAGAACAGTACGGAGGTTCCTTAAAAAACTAAACACAGAATTACTATATGAGCCTGCAATCCCACTCCTGTGCATATAGCTGGAGAGAACAGTAATTCAAAAAGATACACACACCCCAATGTTCATCGCAGCACTATTTACAATAGTCAAGACATGGAAGCAACCTAAATGTCCATTGACACAGGAATAGATAAAGAAGATGTGGTACATATATACAATGGGATATTACTCAGCCATATAAAAGAATGAAATAATGCCATTTGCAGCAACATGGATTATCCTAGAGATTATTATACTAAGTGAAGTAAGTCAAAGACAAATATCATGTGATATCACTTATATGTGAAATCTAAAAAGATGATACAAATGAACTTATTTGCAAAACAGAAACAGACTCACAGACTTCGGAAAACAAACTTATGGTTACCAAAGGGGAAAGGTTGAGGGGGAGGGATAAATTAGGAGTTTGGGATTAACATATACACAGTACTATATATAAAATAGATAATCAAGAAGAACATACTGTATAGCACAGGGAACTCTACTCAATATTCTGTAATAACCTACAAGGGAAAAGAATCTGAAAAAGAATGGATATATGTATATGTATAACTGAATCACTTTGCTGTACACCTAAAACTATCACAATAATGTAAATCAACTATACTCCAATATAAAATAAAAATTAAATTAAAAAAAAGAAGATGGTCGGCCCCTGGCAAGCAGGCACAGTTCATTGATGTTCCTCAGCCCCCCAGTACAGTAACTGGTATAAGCAGTGAATGAATGAATATATCAACAAATCAATCATCAGTGAACAAATCTGAAAACTTTCTTCAGCCTCTACGACCTCCCCTTTCTGAATCACATTCCATTTTAAATTATTCTTGCCCTAATTTTCCAGTAAACCCTGCTGCTCATTGGCAGTTCAAATGAGAAAGACAAATATCATATGATATCGCTTATATGTGGAATCTATAAAAAGGGTACAAGTGAGCTTATCTACAAAACAAAAAGAGACCAATTAAGACATGGTTACTAGGGGGTAAGGGAGGGAGGGATAAATTGCAAGATAGGGATTGACATATACACACTACTATATATAAAATAGATAACTAATAGGGACCTACTGCATAGCATAGGGAACTCTACTCAATACTCTGTAATGGCCTATATGGGAAAAGAATCTAAAAAAAGAGTGGATATATGAATATGTATAACAGATTCACTTCGCTGTACACCTGAAATTAACACAACATTGTAAATCAAATATACTGCAATAAAAGTTATTTTTAAAAGCCCTTGTCAAGCCCTGGACTTGTCCTATCAATGTCTATATTCTTTCCATCAACAAGCCCACCATATTTTCTTTGGGACCTTCTGACACACCTTAAGAATGATGTAAATAGAGCATCAGATTAAGTCAGACTCAGGAGACTGACCCTCTGGTCCTAAACATTCTACTATTTACAGTAAAACCTGAACAAATTTCTGTTCCTTTCTGGGTTATTGTATATTCCATTGTAAAATTTGGTGGATACAATGAATGCCTTATTCCCTTTCAACTTGTCATTGTGGCTGACAGTGTTTTTAAGTTAGTGTCCCAATAGTAATAATTACAGTTTAATAGAGATTTAATTCATTCAACAAATATTTACTAAGTGCCTGCTGCCTACCTCTTGCTAAGCATTTTTCTAAGATCTGAGAATGCAGCAGTAAGCAAAACATAAACACCACCCACGTAGCTTACTTTCTGGTGGGGTGGTGGTGGGGTAGGGAAAATAGAAGATAAACAGCTCATCTACATACATGTATATGTATAGGTATGTCTACGGTTATGTATATGTATAGATCTCTGTCTATAAAATCGGGCAGTGATAAGTGCCGTGGAAGGAAGAATTTAAAACAGATTAATGTGGAGAGGGACTATCGTTGGGCTGAAGGTAAAAGGATAGATGTGTTTATGATTCTATAAAGTAGTTCAGTGATGGCTTCACTTATCAAGTAACAATTGAGTTGAGAGAGAGAGAAAAATAGCTCATTCCAGTTAAAGGTGACAGCAAGTGCAAAAGGCCTGTCGTGAGAGTGTGACTGGCTTTTCAAAGAAGAAAAAGAGGCAACAGAATTAGAGGATAAGAAATGAAGCTGAACAGGTTGGAGTAGAGGAAAGAAATTACTAGGGCCTTACTGGCTATTGTAAGTGCTTGGCTTTCAGTGTGATGAGAAACTGTTGGAGGAATTCACCATTTTGTAATGAGCAATGAAACAGATTGGGAAGAGGCAGGAGACGGTCAGTGAAGCACAAAGATAGAAGGCTATTACAATAATCCACATATAGAACTGCACATGACTTGGACTTGGGCAGAAGCGGTGGAGGTGGCGAAAAGCTGTTGGATTCCATTTTTATTTTGAAGGTAGAGCTGATAGAATTTCCCTGTAGATTAGTCATGTGCAGAGTGGGACAAAGGAGAGTTATAGACTACAGTGTTTGCAGCCTCAGCAAGTGGAAAGATAAAGTTGGCACTCAGAGAAGACTGTAGCAGGAGCAGAAGAAGCAGGTTTGGGCTGGCAGGCATATTCAGGAGTTTAGATTTGGACAAGGTAAGTTTTTGATGCCTCCTAAACATCCAAGTGGGTATACTAAGTGGGCACTTGAGTAAGAACCTGGAATTCAGGAATGAGTTCTGGGTTAGATATATATTTGCAATGATCAGGATTGAGCATGGGTTTAAATATATGGGAATGGATGAAAACACCAACGAAGCAAATGTAAATACAGAAGTGGCCCAAATACTGAGTCTTAGGGAACTCTAAGAGTATGACATTAAAGTGATGAAGGGAAACCAGGCAAAAAGATTAAGGAGTGATTAGTGAGGTGGGAAGAAAGCCAAGGGACAACATGTCCCAGAAGCCAAATTGAAACAGTGTTTCAAGAAGCAGTTCATGACAGACTATGTCAAATGCAGCTGAGAAGATAAATGTGGTAGAACTTCATCAATTCTCATTGAATTACCGGGAGTCTGTTTCTAACTGTGGTCATTCTAGACCCTGTATCAACCAGGGACACCATATTCTCATCATGGTCTGTGTGAATTCATGCTCCCTGGAGTTATGCAGTGCATATGCAGATACATGTGGCAGCCTCGGCCAATTGTAAAGGGCCAGCAGAGCCTTTCTGCAAATCCTCTTAAATCATAAAGGGTAGGTGACTGGATAGTAGTAGTCAGCAGATGTATTTCGAATGTACACAAGCACTTCCCCAATCCCTCACCACACACACAAACTCACACACACACACACACACACACACACACACACACTTGCAAACTTGGCATTTGTCATTCTAAATTCAAAGAATGGCATATTCACCCTGCCTTCCTTCTGAAAAGGCTGAAAAGGGCTTTTTTATGGAAAATGGCACTAGTTGTTGATATTACAGTTGTGTTATTATTATTAACTGCTTGCATGTATTGAGTGATTAACGAGTACTAGGTTTTATTTTAATCATTTTATATATAGTGTTGTTAAATCCTCATGACATCCTCTGGGGTTGGTATTTATATCACCCTGATTCTCAGACAAGGGTATTAAGCCTTAGAGAGATGAAGTGGCTTATTTCAGGTCACACAGCAAGTAATGCCAGATTCTGTTTCCAAACCCCAAATTCTGCCTCTGGGGCTCTCAGCCAAAAAATAAGAATGGAAATGTTCAGTTCTCCTAAATTCCTTGTTCCTTGGATAATACATGTATTTTGAACTCTCTGTTACCAACTGTTCTTTTTGGTGATACCCAATAAGGTTGAGTTATCTGGAATCAACCCCGGGATTTTCCTGATGCTTGAGATCCAGGCAATAGTTGACTTTGCCATCCCCTTAGACTGTTAGCTATTGGTAAAACAAGCTATCTTACGGTCAGACTGACCAAGGAGGAGCTAAGAGCCATTTGAGTGGTAGCCTTCTATTCCTTCAGGACTGTGAAAGTGACCCAAATAAGGTTATTAGCTTGCGTTTCTAAATCATATCACCATGTGATCACTAGCCTCTGAGTTCCCTTTTTTGGTCACATGCCAAAGGTTAGATACCAGACCTCCAATGAATGTGCAGCAGTTGGAACTTTACTATCATCTTTGTTATAACAAGTGTCAATTTGCCCAGAAATAATATAATTCTTTTTGTTTAAGTGACTGGTGGCTAAGATGGCTGCTTTTTAGGGAAAAAAATCCATAAATTTGAGTTGTGAAGTCATTTGTTAGAGAAGGAAAAGAATCATTCAAATTCCTGAGTAAATAGAAAGAACTTAAAAATGTCCGTGATATTGAAAAACAAATGGTTTAGAACCCCTTTCCTCTCCCCCAAACAGAGATATAAGTTTAGCTTACAGGTCTGCCTCCTTATTCACTGAAAAAATATTTCTTGGAAAATGTTATTTCATGGAGAATATGGTGAAATGACATTAAATCCCCACATTTAATGGATACCAGAATACTTTTCTTGGACTCTTTCCATTATTCTTTATGCTTTTCCATTCCCTATGACAACCTTGATCACTTCAGGTAAATCTGTAAAGTGTTAGGGAAAAGAAGGAAAAACTGACTCATTCTCAGCAAGGCAGATTGTGGAATTAAATTTCCTAACCATCCAACCATCGTGATAGGCTGTGCCGGGTCATCCACAGACTCAGCTGGCCTCTCCCATTCCTCACCCAGAACCTTCCACATATCTTTGGATGGAATCTCACTGGGATCAGGCATATTGTTTCTAGCTGTGATTTAATACTTGTGTGCATAAGTGTGTGTGTGTATGCGCACACACACCCGCATGCAGGACCACTGGCCTCCACAGGGAACAAGCCTAGGTGCCCCACTTCATCAGCAGAACAGTCTACGTGAAAGAGAATTGCCTGCTGCAGTTTGAACATAGGCTTTGATCCCATCTTTCCTTTCTCAAGGACATCAGGTAACAAAAACACTGGGTTTGAAGTCAGATACAGTCAGTTTCAAATTCACGTTCTACAGTCTCATTCCTAAGCCATTTTAGGAAATCATTTACACTCTTGGAGCTTTGGTGTTCTCACCTGCTCTTGAGGAATAAACAGACCTACAATATGTGAAAGGTACTTATATATAGCAAGTACACACATGGTCACGACCCTAATTTAGACATCAGTGAGTTTGAACAGTAGTATCTTCAGTCACTTTCTTTAAAATTATCATCCTGTTCCAGAAAATAAAGTTATCAAGCTGCTTTTTATAAAGTGAGAGAATTTAACTCATAGCTGGTTCTGAATTTACAAACCACCTCAAACGAGGTTAAAGCTGTAACATGAAACGTTTTGTCCTGCTGTTGGTAACTGGAGAGTCTTATGGGACTCCAGCTAAGAGATGGATGTGCTCAGGTGCCTCAAAGGGACTTCCATAACCACTGAGGGTGAATAAATATAACAACAGCTAACATTTCTTGAGCACTTATTATATTAATTACTGCTATATAACAAATTACCCCAACATTGAATGAAACAAATATTTATTATCTCACACATTTAAAAAAAATTTTAGTAGAGTGTAGTTCATTTACAATGTTGTGTTAGTTTCTGCTCTACAGCAAAGTATATCAGTTATACGTATACATATATCCAGGCTTTTTTAGATTTTTTTTTTCCCATAATGACCATATAGGTCATTACAGAGTACTGAGAAGAGTTCCCTGTGCTATACAGTAGGTCCTTATTAGTATATATTTTCTATATAGTAGTGTGTATTTGTTTGAGGGTCAAGAGTCCAGAAGCAGTGAGCTGGGTAGTTCTGGCTCAGGGTCTCTCATGAGGCTGTGGTCAAGATGATGACCAGTTCAGTCATCTAAAGACTGGAGGATAAGCTTATAAGGTCCCTCCCTTGGTTGTTGGGAGAAGAATTCAGTTTCTTGTTTGCTTTTTACTGAAAGCCTTAGTACCTCACCACACACACTTTTCCATTTGGCAGTTTATGCATCCTAGCAACACGGCAGTTGGCTTCTTCCAGAGCCAGTGATACAACTGAACAACTAAAACAGAGTGCCAAGCATCAGGGAAGTGGCACATCACTTCCTCTATAATCTATTCATTGGAAGTAGGTCACTAAGTCCAGCCTGCTATCCAAGGGATGGGAATTGACATCTACCTCTTGAAAAGAGGAAATCAAAAACTGTGTGGACATATTTTAAACCCATCAGGCTTAGTATGCTAGAAACTATTCTAAGTATGCAATGTAAATCATTCCTACGTAGTTTGCACCACAATTCTATGAGATTAGGAATTATTATATCTTCCATTTCACAGAGGCTTGGGAAGTTTAAGATACTCACTTAGGGATGTGGTAGTGCTGGGATTCCAAGCCAGTCAGTGTGAATTTAGAACCAAAACATTTTGAATTATGAAAAAAAGAAAGATGAATTCCCTTTAGTAAAAGTCTTAATAATTTTATTTTAAATTGATAATCTGTATGTAGAATATTTGACAATGCCTTAGTAAAAAGCATCTTGGATTAAGCAGAATATATCAATCTCTGACAATTTCAAATAATTAAGAATTTACTGGGCTTCCCTGGTGGCGCAGTGGTTGAGTCCCCCTGCCGATGCAGGGGACACGGGTTCGTGCCCCGGTCCGGAGAAGATCCCACATGTCGCGGAGCGGCTGGGCCCGTGAGCCATGGCCGCTGAGCCTGCACGTCCGGAGCCTGTGCTCTGCAACCGGAGAGGCCACAACAGTGAGAGGCCCACGTACCGCAAAAAAAAAAAAAAAAAAATTTACTGCTTATGAAGTAGAATTCACTGAGACAGGAAAATATAATTCTATAATGCTTTGCTCTATGGGTTGTAGTTCCTTCTCAAACAACATCAATCCCAGAAGAATAATTTTTAAAATATAAAAATATTTAAGTCATTTGGCCATTTATTCAGTTTATTCAGCCAGGAGGATTAAAAGTTCTGAGTCTAAGAGTCTACGGAGTCTGGTGTGAAATTATCTTAGTACCTTTTTCACCCCCTCTATTTCTCATAGTCTCAGATTTATTTCCAATTATCTCATAAATGTGAACAGTGGAGTGGGGGGAGAGCCCATTGAGAAATAACTTACACTGTCATTTAAGAGCTGCTTTTCTGCCAACCACAGCTTGAGTTTAATTTCCTAGGGGATAAAATTGCAGTTGTTGAGCAAATCCAAGCAGAAGGGGCAAGAGGCAGTGATCCAGATCACAGCTTCAGTAACAGGCAAGGAAAAGATGTCATCGAGATATTAATAAATAATAGATGAGAAGGGGAGGGAGGGAGGATGGGAAGGAAGGAAGGAAGGAACATGAACAAATGAATGAAGAAAGGAAAGAATGAAGAAAGGAGGAAATGTGGGTCTGAACATTAAAGAGGGCAAAGAATGGTGTGGGCAAAGGGCTCTGCTGTGGCAGGGAGAATAATGGTCTCACGGTTTCGTGCAAAAGCCTTCCAGGACTCTCCACTGTCCAGAGCAAGGATGGGAAAAGGACCGTGTACTGCCCGGCTCCTGCTGCCTGTCCCCAAGAGGGCGAAGAGCTGAGGGCTGACATCCAGAGCCTCCCAAGCTTAGTGAGTAACTTTTTCATTTCTAAAGCAAAATCTTGGACTCACAGCACAGAATCCTTTCCCCTCTCCAATCATCCTTTGCTGCTTTAGACAGTACAGTTTTTATGCTGCTATGTCAATAAAAGGGGGTGTTCTCATTCAAGGATACTGAACCCAAATCTCATTTGACAGCTGAAAACAACATGTATGTTCATCAAAACTATTATAATGAGGATTAAATGAGATAAAGCAAGCAAAGTAGTTTGCATGGTATCAGACTATGTCAGCTGCAATTATTAATATTTTTATTATTAACTGTATTTCAGGCTTTAGGAATTCATATTTCCAGCAAACACTCCAAAGTTAAAAAGGAATATGTAGTTTAAAAGATATAAAAAATTCAGGGGTCATGGCTACTGAGATCATTAAATGTGCTTAGAAATGGTACCTCTCTAATCAACCCAGGATCTGAACAAATAAAAAAATAAGGCCAGGGGTGTCAGAGGGATGTCCAAGTATCACATTTTGACAGATAAATGTTGAGCCGGGGTGGCTAACGTGTGTACCAGAGAATTAGGCAGACGTCACGCCAGTTACAGCCACACAGAATTGGGGATAGCCTCCCACTCTGTCCCTCAAGGGGCAGATCCCACCCCTGAAAGAGCACAGCAGAAAGACTGTCCAAAAATAGAAGGAAGTGGCTGAGCTGAGTACACTTATGTCCTAGTCATTCCTCTCAACTGTATTAATCAGGTAAGTCACCCTGGGTCAGAGTAAGGAAGAGGCAGACTAGAGGACACATGCTTGCTGAGCTCCTGTCACACGGAAGGAAACATCTAGAGCTGGAGAGAAGTGTTCCCCTGTCAAGAGTGTTTTCATAGAGAAATTCTGTTCCAACCCCAGGTCATGCCCCATCTGGCCAGAACGAATCTGGAAACAGAGACACAAAAGGTCAATTTGAAAGTTCTTAAACTCTCTAGGTATGATATGGTACATGCTCTATAACATCTTGTTTGTTTTGTTTTAGTGATGTAGTTTCATTTTTTTGCAATGTATTTTTATTAGGGAGTTTATTACCTTCTGAAAACCTAAGGAATTACTTAATAAACAAATAATACCTTTGTATTTACCTACCAGGGAACTAATTTTATGAACAATTATCACAATCAGGGAAAGCCTTAGTTTTATATCTGAAAATCTGGTTTTCAGTCCCAATTCAACTATTTTCTAGCTAAATATTCTTGACCAGTCAGTTAAGCTAAACCTCAATTATCACACCTTCAAAATGCAGAAGATGCCAGGTTGCCTAAGGTGTTTCGTATGATGCTGGCCAGATCACTAAAGGATATATGTAAAAGCACTTTGAAGATACTGTGATTGTGGGTATGGCATCTCCAAGGGCTTCAAATATATTTTAACAGAAAAATAAAAGGATCTTGTACCTTGGAAACATAGGCAAAGGGAAAGCAACCATCAGTGTTTTAGCAGTATGTGACAGCAAAGCAAAAAAAGAAAAAGATTTGTTTTTTCCCCACGCATAAATCCATTAATTTTTCATGATGGGCTCAGCCTCAAACAGATTTTACACACAAGAGGCATTTTTCTTTATGTAGTCCAAGGGCCAAATATTTGGGAATCAATAAGTCACCAAACAACTGGATATTTCCTATAGAGGCAAGGCCACTATATTTATCCTTTTTTAAAAAGTCAGGCTGAATCTACCACATGTATCATCTTGTAAATGCTTTTCATTCAAAAATGAAACAAAAGGTGTGCTACTGCTAAGAGCTTCAAGGTTTAGAAAGCCTATGTGCTCCTTATTATAATTCCTTTTTTCAAAATGGGCATTGTGTGTCCCTGAAGGACAAGCCTTGTGTTCTCTCAGCTCTAGGAACTGATTAATGCCTCAGGATGTGATGTATATTTAAGCCAGACTTTTGGCCTATTAGCAATTCACAAACCATGACGGTGCATAGTTTTGTACTTAACTCCATTTTGCATTACAAAATGTTTATAAACCTGCCTCCATTCCCAGAATGGTATATAAACACGTCAACAAATCGCATGTGTATTGAGGGAAGGGAGGTAGAAGGTTACGAATTTATCATCGCCTCAGGCTGTTCAGTGACAAATTAAATATCACTCTGGCCACTGAGGTCCCTACCAGGCAGTTGGTCAGAATGAACTGTAGATAAGACTGAACCTCTCTTATTGGAGACAAGTCAGCAGCTCACCCAAATATTATAAATTGTATCCCTCACACTAGAAAAAATACTACACCATACTAAAGTCAAGCCTCTTATTTCTACATGACTGCAGTCTTATGATTTCTTTAGAAGACAAAGGGATTTTATGGCAAAAGGAAAATCAGGAGACATAGGTGGATGAGGGATGGTGGGGACATTACCTAATTTCTGGCCCCATCATCGGGGAGGTGAGTTTAGATTAATTCAAAAATATATTAATGTATTAGATTAATTTTAAAAATATGTATGTACATATCCTTTTACATATGCATATTCTGCTTCCGGAAGGCGAATTCTTCCCTTTCTCATCTTTGGGATCTTAACTGGCAGCAAGAAGGGAATAGAAAAGGACTCCCCAAGCAAAAGACTCATAAATTTGCTCTGAACTGGCTCCCTCTCTGAGAGATGACTATCTAGATTCTAGTTTTTAACAGGATTTGGTCACAGGCAAACCTCATTTCTCTCTTAAGTCAAGGTTATGAAATTGGACTAAAAAATATTTTTTTGTTCTTTGTTTCTTTGTGTTCAGTGATTGGTGTGCAGATATGCTTTGATATTAACCAGCTATCCTAAAAAATCCTACAGCCAATTAGAAGGTTCATCCCTGAATGTTTTTGCTTATAAAAAATGTGTTGTACGTTATATAAATTTTACCACAATAAACAAAGAAAATAATTAAAAGGTATTTTCTTCCAGAGAGTCACACATACTAATTAGAAAGGAGAAAAGTTTTCTGAGACTAGATCATAGAATTATAAACCTTCAGAATTGAAAGGGCTCTTAGAAAATTCATCCAGAACAGAATTTTCCAGAATGTAATTCTACAAGTTAGTTATAGCTTTTACAATAAGAAAGGGTTCCAGAGTCATAGCGGTCATTAGTTCTGCTCACCACCATCCAGTTCTCTCCTCTGGGTACTATCTCCCTCGTAGCGTCTAGGGTCATATGACTAGTTCAGGCCAGTGAATTGTGAGTGGAAATTATATGCATCATATTTGGGCTGTAACATTCAATGGCTGGTTTGAGACCCTACTAAACTTGCTTTCAGGCAAAATGGCCTGCAATTTTCATGATGATGTCTACCCCATCAGCTGTATCCCTGAGTGACTATGAAGAAAAAAGCCCCTCTCCCCCTCCATTAATCCATATTGGAAATGTAATGAGAGAGAGAGATAGAAGAGAAAGAGGGAGAGACAGAGAGAAACAGACACAGACAGACAGACACAGACAGAGAAACTTTCTTATTTTAAGCCTATGAGATTTGGGTGTATTTTTCTCTCAGCATAACCTAGTCTATCCTAACTGATACAATGATCAGTTAAGTTTGAAAAACACAGATTTCACAGGTTTGTTTACTACCAAAATGTTAAAGGTTTTAAGATGCTAATAGAAAATATAAATCTTCAAGAGAAGAATATATTGGAAGCATTTCTCACACCTATTTTACCACAGAGGTTTTTGCTTTGTTTTATTTTAGTTTTTGTGTGTTGTGCACAACACTTATTACCATGTCAAAGATTAGTATTCCACAGGGCAATTAGGGAAAACACCTTTGGTCCATACTCTGCAGCTTACAAAATAGTCAAACAAAGCTCTAAGGAATGAAGGTCTTCTCCAAGGTCATACACAGGAACATAGTTAGTGGCAGACATGGGAGCTGATGCCTGAAGTCCACATCCTGGACCTGGCAAACTGGGGTAGCTTCACAGGTGAATCAAATGTTTGCTAATGTTCTAATCTTTTATTGACACATGACTCTTTAAAGAACTAGTCCAGTGCTTCCTAGTGGAAGCACCCACACCACCATACCATATAAATTAAAATCAACACCAAGTTACCATTGGCCTACAGAAAGTTAAAACAAAGAAACACTTATAAGAAAAGCTAAGGGGCTTCCGGGAAGATGGCGGAAGAGTAAGACGCGGAGATCACCTTCCTCCCCACAGATACACCAGAAATACATCTACACGTGGAACAACTCCTACAGAACCCCTAATGAACGCTGGCAGAAGACCTCAGACCTCCCAAAAGTCAAGAAACCCCCCACGTACCTGGGTAGGGCAAAAGAAAAAGAATAAACAGAGACAAAAGGATAGGGACGGGACCTGCACCAGTGGGAGGGAGCCGTGAAGTTGGAAAAGTTTCCACACACTAGGAAGCCCCTTCGCGGGCGGAGACTGCGGGTGGCGGAGGGGGGAAGCTTCGGAGCTGCAGAGGAGAGCGCAGCAACAGGGGCGCGGAGGGCAGAGCGGGGAGATTCCCGCACAGAGGATCGGGGCCGACCGGCGCTCACCAGCCCGAGAGGCCTGTCTGCTCACCCGCCGGGGCGGGCGGGGCTGGGAGTTGAGGCTCGGGCTTCGGTCGGAGCGCAGGGAGAGGACTGGGGTTGGCGGCGTGAACACAGCCTGAAGGGGGTTAGTGCGCCACGGCTGGCCGGGAGGGAGTCCGGGGAAAAGTCTGGACCTGCCGAAGAGGCAGGAGACTTTTTCTTACCTCTTTGTTTCCTGGTGCGCGAGGAGAGGGGTTTAAGAGCGCTGCTTAAAAGAGCTCCGGAGACGGGCGTGAGCCGCGGCTAACAGCGCGGACCCCAGAGACGGGCATGAGACGCTAAGGCCGCTGCTGCTGCCACCAGGAAGCCTGTGTGCGAGCACAGGTCACCATCCACACCCCTCTTCCGGGGAGCCTGTGCAGCCCGCCATTGCCAGGGTCCCGTGAGCCAGGGACAACTCCCCCGGGAGGACGCACGCGCCCCTCAGGCTGGTGCACCGTCACGCCGGCCTCTGCCGCCGCAGGCCCGCCCTGCACTCCGTGCCCCTCCCTCCCCCCCGGCCTGAGTGAGCCAGAGCCCCTGAATCAGCGGCTCCTTTAACCCCGTCCTGTCTGAGTGAAGAACAGACGCTCTCCGGCGACCTACACGCAGAGGCGGGGCCAAATCCAAAGCTGAGCCCCTGGGGGCTGTGAGAACAAAGAAGAGAAAGGGAAATCTCTCCCAGCAGCCTCAGAAGCAGCGGATTAAAGCTCCACAATCAACTTGATGTACCTGCATCTGTGGAATACATGAATAGACAACGAATCATCCCAAATTAAGGAGGTGGACTTTAGGAGCAAGATTTATGATTTTTTCCCCTTTTCCTATTTTTGTGAATGTGTATGTGTATGCTTCTGTGTGAGATTTTGTCTGTATAGCTTTGCTTCCACCACTTGTCCTAGGGTTCTATCTGTCCGATTTTTGGTTTGTTTTTTAATTTTTTTCTCTTAATAATTATTTTCTATTTTAATAACTTTATTATATTTTATCTTACTTTATTTTATTTTACTTTATCTCCTTTTTTTCCTTCCTTCCCTCCTTCCTTCCTTCCTCCCTCCCTCCCTCCTTTCTTTCTACTTCTACTAATTCTTTCTTTCTACTTTGTTTCCCTTTTATTTTGAGCCGTGTGGATGAAAGGCTCTTGGTACAGCAGCCAGGAGTCAGTGCTGTGGTTCTGAGGAGGGAGAGACAACTTCAGGACACTGGTCCACAAGAGCCCTCCCAGCTCCACATAATATCAAACGGCAAAAATCTCCCAGAGATCTCCATTCTCAACACCAAGACCCAGCTTCACTCAACGACCAGCAAGCTACACTGCTGGACACCCTATACCAAACAACTAGCAAGACAGGAACACAACCCCACCCATTAGCAGAGGGGCTGCCTAAAATCATAATAAGTCCACAGACACCCCAAAACACACCACCAGACGTGGACCTGCCCACCAGAAAGACAAGATCCAGCCTCATCCACCAGAACACAGGCACTAGTCCCCTCCACCAGGAAGCCTACACAACCCACTGAACCAACCTTAGCCACTGGGGACAGACACCAAAAACAACGGGAACTACGAACCTGCAGCCTGCAAAAAGGAGACCCCAAACACAGTAAGATAAGCAAAATGAGAAGACAGGAAAATACACAGCAGATGAAGGAGCAAGGTAAAAACCCACCAGACCTAACAAATGAAGAGGAAATAGGCAGTCTACCTGAAAAAGAATTCAGAATAATGATAGTAAAGATGATCCAAAATCTTGGAAATAGAATAAACAAAATGCAAGAAACATTTAACAAATATCTAGAAGAAATAAAGATGAAACAAGCAATGATGAACAACACAATAAATGAAATCAAAAATTCTCTAGAAGGAATCAAGAGCAGAATAACTGAGGCAGAAGAACAGATAAGTGACCTGGAAGATAAAATAGTAGAAATAACTACTGCAGAGCAGAATAAAGAAAAAAGAATGAAAAGAACAGAGGACAGTCTCAGAGACCTCTGGGACAACATTAAACGCACCAACATTCGAATTATAGGGGTTCCAGAAGAAGAAGAGAAAAAGAAAGGGACTGAGAAAATATTTGAAGAGATTATAGTTGAAAACTTCCCTAATATGGGAAAGGAAATAGTTAATCAAGTCCAGGAAGCACAGAGAGTCCCATACAGGATAAATCCAAGGAGAAATACGCCAAGACACATATTAATCAAACTGTCAAAAACTAAATACAAAGAAAGCATATTAAAAGCAGCAAGGGAAAAACAACAACAAGCCAGAAGGGACTGGCAGGACATATTTAAAGTGATGAAGGAGAAAAACCTGCAACCAAGATTACTCTACCCAGCAAGGATCTCATTCAGATTTGATGGAGAATTTAAAACCTTTACAGACAAGCAAAAGCTGAGAGAGTTCAGCACCACCAAACCAGCTTTACAACAACAGCTAAAGGAACTTTTCTAGGCAAGAAACCCAAGAGAAGGAAAAGACCTACAATAAAGAACCCAAAACAATTAAGAAAATGGGAATAGGAACATACATATCGATAATAACCTTAAATGTAAATGGACTAAATGCTCCCACCAAAAGACCCAGATTGGCTGAATGGATACACAACAAGACCCATATATATGCTGTCTACAAGAGACCCACTTCAGACCTAGAGACACATACAGACTGAAAGTAAGGGGATGGAAAAAGATATTCCATGCAAATGGAAACCAAAAGAAAGCTGGAGTAGCAATTCTCATATCAGACAAAATAGACTTTAAAATAAGGACTATCAGAAGAGACAAAGAAGGACACTACATAATGATTAAGGGATCGATCCAAGAAGAAGATATAACAATTGTAAATATTTATGCACCCAACATAGGAGCACCTCAATACATAAGGCAAAAACTAGCAGCCATAAAAGGGGAAATCGACAGCAACACATTCATAGTAGGGGACTTCAACACCCCACTTTCACCAATGGACAGATCATCCAAAATGAAAATAAATAAGGAGACACAAGCTTTAAATGATGCATTAAACAAGATGGACTTAACTGATATTTATAGGACATTCCATCAAAATTCCATACACATTTTTCTCAAGTGCTCATGGAACATTATCCAGGATAGATCATATCTTGGGTCACAAATCAAGCCTTGGTAAATTTAAGAAAATTGAAATTGTACCAAGTATTTTTTCTGACCACAATGCTATGAAACTAGATGTCAATTACAGGAAAAGATCTGTAAAAAATACAAACACATGGAGGCTAAACAATACACTACTTAATAACGAAATGATCACTGAAGAAATCAAAGAGGAAATAAAAAAATACCTAGAAACAAACGACAATGGAGACACAACGACCCAAAATCTGTGGGATGCAGCAAAAGCAGTTCTAAGGGGGAAGTTTATAGCAATACAACGCTACCTTACAAAACAGGAAACATCTCAAATAAACAACCTAACCTTGCACCTAAAGCAATTAGAGAAAGAAGAACAAAAAAACCCCAAAGTTAGCAGAAGGAAAGAAATCATAAAAATCAGATCAGAAATAAATGAAAAAGAAATGAAGGAAACAATAGAAAAGATCAATAAAACTAAAAGCTGGTTCTTTGAGAAGATAAACAAAATTGATAAACAATTAGCCAGACTCATCAAGAAAAAAACGGAGAAGACTCAGATCAAGAGAATTAGAAATGAAAAAGGAGAAGTAACAACTGACACTGCAGAAATACAAAGGATCATGAGGGATCACTACAAGCAACTCTATGCCAATAAAATGAACAAGCTGGAAGAAATGGACAAATTCTTGGAAATGCACAACCTGCCAAGACTGAATCAGGAAGAAATAGAAAATATGAACAGACCAATCAAAGTACTGAAATTGAAACTGTGATTAAAAATCTTCCAACAAACAAAAGCCCAGGACCAGATGGCTTCACAGGCGAATTCTATCAAACATTTAGAGGAGAGCTAACACCTATCCTTCTCAAACTCTTCCAAAATATAGCAGAGGGAGGAACACCGCCAAACTCACTCTACGAGGCCACCATCACCCTGATACCAAAACCGGACAAGGATGTCACAAAGTAAGAAAACCACAGGCCAATATCACTGATGAACATAGATGCAAAAATCCTCAACAAAATACTAGCAAACAGAATCCAACAGCACATTAAACGGATCATACACCATGATCAAGTGGGGTTTATTCCAGGAACGCAAGGATTCTTCAATATACGCAAATCAATCAACATGATACACCATATTAACAAACTGAAGGAGAAAAACCATATGATCATTCTCAATAGATGCAGACAAAGCTTTCGACAAAATTCAACACCCATTTATGATAAAAACCCTGCAGAAAGTAGGCATAGAGGGAACTTTCCTCAACATAATAAAGGCCATATATGACAAACCCACAGCCACCATCCTTCTCAACGGTGAAAAACTGAAAGCATTTCCACCAAGATCAGGAACAAGACAAGGTTGCCCACTCTCACCACTGTTATCCAACATAGTTTTGGAAGTTTTAGCCACAGCAATCAGAGAAGAAAAGGAAATAAAAGGAATCCAAATTGGAAAAGAAGAAGTAAAGCTGTCACTGTTTGCAGATGACATGATACTATACATAGAGAATCCTAAAGATGCTACTAGAAAACTACTAGAGCTAATCAATGAATTTGGTAAAGTAGCAGGATACAAAATTAATGCACAGAAATCTCTTGCATTCCGATACACTAATGATGAAAAATCTGAAAGTGAAATCAAGAAAACACTCCCATTTACCACTGCAACAAAAAGAATAAAATATCTAGGAATAAACCTACCTAAGGGGACTAAAGACCTGTATGTAGAAAATTATAAGACACTGATGAAAAAAATTAAAGCTGATACAAAGAGATGGAGAGATATACCATGTTCTTGGATTGGAAGAATCAACATTGTGAAAATGACTCTACTACCCAAAGCAATCTATAGATTCAATGCAATCCCTATCAAACTACCACTGGCATTTTTCACAGAACTAGAACAAAAAATTTCACAATTTGTATGGAAACACAAAAGACCCCGAATAGCCAAAGCAATCTTGAGAACAAAAAATGGAGCTGGAGGAATCAGGCTGCCTGACTTCAGACTATACTACAAAGCTACAGTAATCAAGACAGTATGGTACTGGCACAAAAACAGAAAGATAGATCAATGGAATAGGATAGAAAGCCCAGAGATAAACCCATGCACATATGGTCACCTTATCTTTGATAAAGGTGGCAGGAATATACAGTGGAGAAAGGACAGCCTCTTCAATAAGTGGTGCTGGGAAAATTGGATAGGTACATGTAAAAGTATGAGATTAGATCACTCCCTAACACCATACACAAAAATAAGCTCAAAATGGATTAAAGACCTAAATGTAAGGCCAGAAACTATCAAACTCTTAGAGGAAAACATAGGCAGAACACTCTATGACATAAATCACAGCAAGATCCTTCTTGACCCATCTCCTAGAGTAATGGAGATAAAAACAAAAATAAACAAATGGGACCTAATGAAACTTCAAAGCTTTTGCACAGCAAAGGAAACCCATAAACAAGACCAAAAGACAACCCTCAGAATGGGAGAAAATATTTGCAAATAAAGCAACTGGCAAAGGATTAATCTCCAAAATTTATAAGCAGCTCATGCAGCTCAATAACAAAATCCAAACAACCCAATCCAAAAATGGGCAGAAGACCTAAATAGACATTTCTCCAAAGAAGATATACAGACTGCCAACAAACACATGAAAGAATGCTCAACATCATTAATCATTAGAGAAATGCAAATCAAAACTACAATGAGATATCATCTCACACCAGTCAGAATGGCCATCATCAAAAAATCTAGAAACAATAAATGCTGGAGAGGGTGTGGAGAAAAGGGAACCCTCTTGCACTGCTGGTGGGAATGTAAATTGATACAGCCACTGTGGAGAACAGTATGGAGGTTCCTTAAAAATCTACAAATAGAACTACCATATGACCCAGCAATCCCACTACTGGGCATATACCCTGAGAAAACCATAATTCAAAAAGAGTCATGTACCACAATGTTCATTGCAACTCTATTTACAATAGCCCAGAGATGGAAGCAACCTATGTGTCCATTGACAGATGAATGGATAAAGAAGATGTGGCACATATATACAATGGAATATTACTCAGCCATAAAAAGAAACGAAATTGAGCTATTTGTAATGAGGTGGATAGACCTAGAGTCTGTCATCCAGAGTGAAGTAAGTCAGAAAGAGAAAGCCAAATACCGTATCCTAACACATATATATGGAAGTTAAGAAAAAAAAAATGTCATGAAGAGCCTAAGGGTAAGACAGGAATAAAGACACAGACCTACTAGAGAATGGACTTGAGGATATGGGGAGGGGGAAGGGTAAGCTGTGACAAAGCGAGAGAGAAGCATGGACATATATACACTACCAAACGTTAGGTAGATAGCTAGTGGGAAGCAGCCGCATAGCACAGGGAGATCAGCTCGGTGCTTTGTGACCGCCTGGAGGGGTGGGATAGGGAGGGTGGGAGGGAGGGAGACGCAAGAGGGAAGAGATATGGGAACATATGTATACGTATAACTGATTCACTTTGTTATAAAGCAGAAACTAACACACCATTGTAAAGCAATTATACTCCAATAAAGATACAAAAACAAAAATAAAGAAAAGCTAAAAAAATCCCCAACCAAGATGAGAAGGCAGAGATAACATGCTGTGAGTATGTGAGGGGAAAAAGTCTCTCAGCTGGATCTTCTGAACCAGGACCCTACAACCCTCAGTGAAAGCTCAGTTCTCTGGCTAAAAACGTGGCAGCGAGGACCTCAAGGACATGTTGCATCCTTTTCCTTAGGGAATGCTTTGGCTAAAAGTGATATTTCCACCTGAAATGAGGGGGAAGATATCTAATTCCTAGACCTTATTTTTAAGCCACTGACAATACCTCTCTCATTTGAAACAATTTATTTTGACTGGTGCTAGAGGCCCTAACAAAATCACAGTAGTCAGAGTGATAGTTTTGAAATTGTGGGAGTAAATATCTATTGCAACATCATTCGGATTTAATCACAGAATTGGAGGAAAGGAGTAAAAGGTGCTTGAAAAAACTTTAAAAAAAAACAACAAAAAAATGAACTACTGCATGGATATTGCCAGGAACTGATTAAGAAAAGCGCACAGAATTTTTTAAATAAATAGTTATTATTTCTTTATTTTTTAATAGCAACTCCAGATTTGATCTCTGAGCTTTACTGAAGCACTTTATCTCACAAACTGGGGAAGGTCTAAATGGTATGCCCTATCTTTATTGCAATATGGCCCCCAAATGCAGGTTCTCTGTGGCTGCTTTGAAATTAGCCAAATTGTATTGGGTTCGTCACTGGAGTGAAATAAGATCTTTAGTTTAAAAGTAATGAGGACACGAGGAGGGGGAAGGGTAAGCTGGGAGGAAGTGAGAGAGCATTGACATATATACACTACCAAATGTAAAATAGATAGCTAGTGGGAAGCAGCCGCATAGCACAGGGAGACCAGCTCGGTGCTTTGTGACCACCTAGAGGGGTGGGATAGGGAGGGTGGGAGGGAGACGCAAGAGGGAGGAGATACGGGGACATAAGTATACGTATAGCCGATTCACTTCGTTAGACAGCAGAAACTAACACAACATTGTAAAGCAACTATACGCCAATAAAGATGTTAAAAAAAAAAAAGTAATGAAGTGTAATTGCAACATAAATAATTTTCAAACATTTTGGCCTAGGCCTGAACACTAGTGAATAATTTTGAGTCATGCCCCGGGGAATATATTGGTAGACATAAGTGGGGAGCATGCATTCCAAACACTGCCTTGGGGGTTCCAATCATAATGATGAGGACAGACAAACCTCTGCTTTTTTAGTCCAAGAGCCTCAACAGAAAGCCTTCTGCTCTATTGCTTACCCCCGTGGAGAACAGAGCCCCACAGCCTCTCTTAGCCACAGAGCAGGAACAGCTCAGCTCATCAAAGCTCTCTCTGCCTCGGCAAACATAAAGCTTTGTAGTACCTGGTCTGAGAGCTGCTTCCCCACCAAACAGGAGGTGAAATTGGGATAGACAAGACTTGCGAAAATAATGACTTGGAAGCTACTGTGTCAGCTTCCTTGGAGGAGTGGAATACAGAGGGAGCCACCAACTAATATACAGAAGGAAGGACTAGACTAAACCTGGGCACCAGAGGGCTCTCCTTCACTGCTGTCTTTTTGCATTGCCTACTCCAGAAATAGGACATCCCTACTCCATAAAGGGGTTACTTGTCCAATAGCAGCAACTGTGCAATGACTAAGCATCCTCATCTGCCCTCATATAAAAATGTGATTCAAGGGGAAAAAATGTGATTGGAGCCTCTCTCCTGGCTCCTCAGGCGTCTAAACCTTACAAAGTTCATCCCTAAGTAAAAAACTATATCATCCTTCCACCTTCTTTTCTTCCTTGTAGCCCAGTTCTTTCATTTTCTCTTTGTCTTTGATTTGATGAACACATTCTCAGGAAAATGTTCTGGATTTAATGGCTTATTCTTTTCTGAGCTGTGGTTTCTCAAGAGATCGTGAGAATCTTGATAATCCCAAATAATGAATCTCTGACAGTGGGCTTTCTAGATTCACAGTCATTGATTGATAGAAGAATTAGGGAGGTCTGCCTGCAAACTATAAGCTGAGAGTGCTGCGTGTTCCCCAGGTTCATTCATTAATTCACTCTCATTCATTCACATAACAAACACGTTATAAACTCCAATAAGCACTGTGTTCATTATTGACCCAATCAGTCCGCATCAGCATAACACAGAAACCCCATATATGTGAGACCAAAAAGGCACAGACCCCGATTTAAAGAAACTTAAGTCTGGTAAAAGAGATAGGCATGTAAACAAAGCACAAAGACATAAAATATATGTTAGAGGTAAAAGCAACATACTCTGTATAGAAAACAGAGAGGTGAGCAAATAATTCTGATAGGAAGATGCAGAGTTGATTCAAGTCTTGAAGTAAGAGTATCAGTGGGGCAGTGGGGGAGGGAAGACCTACTGGGCTGAGTAAACAGCATGCGTGATGGACGAAAGGTCTGAACATAGAAGCAGAATCTGGCCAGAACACAAGAGGTCAGATCACTGGATGCCACGCTAAAGAGTTTGGAAAAGTCTATTAGTAACTGTATTAGTTTCACAAGGCTTCTATAACAAATTAACGCAAACTTGTTGACTATAAACAACAGGAATTTATTCTCTCACAGTTCTGAAATCCAAAATTAAGGCGTCAGCAGTATCACGATCTCTCTGATGGCTCTAGGAAAGAATTCTTCCTTGCCTTTTCCTAGCCAGCAAGCCTTGGCATTCCTTTGCTTGTAGCTGAATCAGTTTTTGCCTTCCTCTTCATGGCTGTCTTCTCTCTCCATCTATCTCTGTTTCTCTGTTTTCTCTTCTTATAAGGACACCAGTCATTGGATTAGGGCCCACCCTAATCCAGGATGACTTTATCTTGACTAGTCATATCTGCAAAACACAATTTCCAAATAAAATCACATTTTGAGGTTCCAGGTGGACACGAATTTGGGGAGAACACTGTTCAACTCCATATAGTAATTGATGTTATGTACCATTTTTGAGGTAAAGAGTAGGATAATCTATCACAGCTTCAAGCAGGCAAGTTTTGTGTCTAATGCCACTAATTAAAATCTTCTTACTAAAGACAAGTTCAATACTTCAAAAGTATCATAGACTGAACAGCCAGTCAGACATAAAAGGATGAAGGAAGAGAGAGGGATCAATAATAACTCAGGTTTGGGCTTCCCTAGTGGCGCAGTGGTTGAGAGTCCGCCTGCGGATGCAGGGGGCGCGGTTTCGTGCCCTGGTCCGGGAGGATCCCACGTGCCGCGGAGCGGCTGGGCCCGTGAGCCGTGGCCGCTGGGCCTGTGCGTCCGGAGCCTGTGCTCCGCAATGGGAGAGACCACAGCGGTTAGAGGCCCGCGTACCGCAAAATAATAATAATAATAATAATAACTCAGGTTTCCAATGGAGGTGATAAGAAAACAGTAACAAGGTGAAGGCACCCAACATTTGTTGAGTGTTTCCTATATGCTAGGCATTTTTCTAACTGCTAGTACTTTATTAATACTCATAACAATCCTAGTGTGAAATATTTTACCATTTCGCAGGTGGTAAATTGTGTACGATTTTGCAAGTGATAAAAGAAGCACAGAGAAGTTAAATACTTTGCCCATGGTCACACAGCTAATCAATGTGAGAGCTGGAAAGTGAAGCCAGATAGTCTAACTCCAGAGCCTGTGACTTTAACCACTACACTAGAACTATATGGTGGAACTACCTTTAACCAAGAGAACCCAGGAGAAGAAATTTTATTAGGGGAAAAAGCGAAGAGTGGGGGAAACAAACTTGGTTAGAAGCATATTCAAAGAAATGTGTCTCCTAGCACTTAACGTCAGAATCTGAGTTATATTTGGTGCGTTAGGATGAGCATTACCTCCCTAACACATGTGACTTATATAAAAGATCCAAATATATAGAATAAATGATGTGCTACAGCACAGAAATATAATGTCTCAGGCCACTGTAATAAATTACCAGAGGGGAGAAATTTAATGATAGAAAAGACTCTTTGGCATTTCTTTTTGGATTTACTAGTCCAGTCTTTATCTCCAAGTCAGTCTATGGCATTCACTGTACTCTGCTCCTCGGCAACCCTGGGCAGGGCATTGCATAGGCTTTGGTCACTGGAATAAAGTACTGGAGTATCGTATCCCAGACTGCTTTATTTCTTCTTTATTGCTGCTATAGAGATACCTCATTATGAGAAACGGTTTCATATGTTGCATCTCCAATACAAAAGCCTCCTTTAAGCATAGATCACCTCTATTTAGCACACACTCTACTTCCTACATTATAGGGTCTTTATTTTTAAGTCTCCTGTTCTCAGTAGTTTCACTCCTTGACTTCACACTTCTATCCACAGTAGTCTGTCTTCCAATTAGGATAAACCTGTACTGCAATTGCCCCTCCTTGATTATCAATGTTAAATCAGAGGGTGGCTTCTAATATTAGTGTAGTATTTGACACTGATGACCTCTCCTTCCTTCTTGAAACTCACTGTTTTGGTGGTTTAGAGAATATCACCTCTTCCCAGTTTTCTTCTTTTCTCCATGGTTTCTTGTGAACCCGTTTCTTTTTTGAGTACTGATTTCTCTGGTCATAATTTAAATCAGTGACTGTCAAACAAGGCATTATGAATCCCAAATAAGGGGACGCCCTGGGGATAAGGATTTTTATAAGTAGCCTCAAAAATAGCCCTCAGTGATCTCTGCCTCATGGTGTTGATATCCCTTGTGATTTTTCTTATACAAATTTCACTTGCACGACTATTTCCACAGCTGAAAATTGGTTTGAAAGCCAATGAATGCTCTAAATGTTGGTGTTTATCAAGGTTCCATCCTTGGCCTGTTTCTCTTTACACTGTATCCACTCTACCTAGGAAATCATGCCTATGTCCATATTGATAATTACTTCCCTCTATTCTTACAGTTTCCATATGTATATTCCTAGACATACCTCAAAACTTAACTGTCCCATGGTATTCATATCCCTTGTATAATTCCATCTTCTTGAGGTAGACTGGTGGACTGGCCCTACTGAGTTATTCCTAGTGAACGGAAGACTGCAGACCTAACTTCTGCAATTAGGCTATAAGAGGACTGTGGCTTCCACCTTGAAAGGGTTCTCCTTTGCCCTCTCTTGGATTGTTCAACATGAATTAGCCAACTGCTATATGGAAAGGCCCATGTGATGAGTGACAGAGGCCTCAAAACCTAGGTGAGTGAGCTTGAAAGAAGATACTCTGCCAGTCAAACCTTCAGATGAGACCACAGTCACGGCCAGCAAAACCGGACTGTAACCTGGAAGACCCTGGGCTGGAGGAACCCAGCTAAGCCTCACCCAGATTCCTGACCCACAGCAAGTGTGAGATAATAAATGCTTGTTGTTTTAAACTGCTACATTTCTGGGGGATTTGTTATGCAGCAATAGATAACTAATATAGGAATCCTAACTGTTAGGCTTCACCACTCACACACTGCTCCCTGCCCCCACCAATCCAGTCCCTGCCTGCGGCCTCCTTTCTCCACCACTGCCAGAAACATTCAACCAGACCAGTTTGGTTTTGATCTTTCCTATAATTTGATTTTCCTTCTACAAAGTTTATTTGCACAGCTATTTCCACTGCTTAAAATTGGTTTGAAAGCCAAAGAATGCTCTAATTGTTGGTGTTGTCAAGGTTCCATCCTTGGCTTGTTTCTCTTTTCACTGTACCCAGTCTCCCTGGGAAATCATGCCTGTGTCCATATTGATAATTTCCTCCCCCTATTCTTATAGTTCCAAGTGCACATTCCTAGACTTACCTCAAAATTTAACTGATCATTGGCCATCTCCATTTGAATGTCCCACAGGCACCTGAAAATGAAAATGACCAAAACTAAACTTGTAAACATCCTTGCAAAATATATTTCTCCTATATTTCCCACTTTAATAATCAGTGCTACCATGACCCAGATCATCCTTAATTTCTCTCTCTCACTCCTCACTGTTCTTTCAATAATCACTTAAAATCCCATAAAATCCACTTCCTTACTATGCCTTGTGTAATATGGGGATAATAATAGGAATCAATACATAAAATTATTGTAATGCTAGCACATACTGAATGCTAGCCAAATGTTTTCTATTGTTATTTATTGTGCCACTTTCAAACCCATTCATTACCTTGCAAAAGTGATATTTCTAAACCTCAGGACATTGCCCTGCTTAAAGCTCTTCGATGGTCCACTTATTACTCCTTAGCGCAGCATCCTACAACCTTCATAATCTGGCAAACCTCTGAAGTTTTATCTCTCTGCATCCTTCCCTCCTGAACTTTAAACCCCAATCTGACTAAGCTACTTGACCTTCTTCAAGGGCCGTGTTCTCACATGCCTCTCTGTGGTTGCAAATGTTGTCCCTTCTACTGTAAATACCTTTTCTACCCTACTGACCTGGCTAACTCCCACCCATCCTTTCAAAATTTGACTGATGTCATCAAATATTCCAGACAACTTCCCTAACCACCACACACACACACACACACACACACACACACACACACACCACACACACATACACACACACACTAACACAGCCATGCATGCAGGTGGACCCTCCCATGAAAATCCATGGGTCTCTTTGCACACCTCTATACCTAACATCTAAGGAATTGTAACTAACTGTGTACATCTCCACTAGACATGAGCAGTGTACTCCAGCAATGAGCAGGAACATATGGAACATTGTAGGCACTCAATAAATTTTTAATCAAGGAATAAATGAGGGCTCTAATCTAACATTTCTTCTTTTCTTTGAGAGAGTGTACGAACTTTCTGTATTTTGTTGCTGCAGTTGACTTTTGTAGGGCTGGCTTGATATAGTGCGGCAACAACGAGAGGGATTCTTAGTAAAGATGAATCAAGGACATCGTTTCTGGACAATGAAGAACCCTGGGAAGCTCCAGAGACTTTGGACCCATCTGTCCAACCTGGACCAAGTGAATGAAGTCATAACAATCTCTGCAAGCCTGCCTATTCCATAGCTTCAGGCAGATGCACACCTGGCTAGAGTCTACTATTTTTAATTCCCCACTCCCACAAAATTCCATAACAATTATTATAAAATTGAAAGGTTTTGAGTACTTCAAGCAAAAGCTTCAAACTAGCAATGCCAGTGAGGTAGGTTTTGTGTCTCATCTTTCAACAGCTATCTAAGTAGTCGGGTGCCTTAGACTGGCACACCATTAGCCAGTGTATTGATTTCCAATTGGTGGGAGGAGCAAGGTCTGTATCACTTCAGTAAGTGTCCAAAAGACAAGTAAAGAGACCAAAGAGTTTCCTGTCTTTTTAGGTATAATCAAGGAGCTGCTAAGTCCCTGGTTCTCAAAATATGTAAGAATGAGGAAGTTACACTTTTTTTCTTCCTATATAATTTTCTATTTTGGTTTAACCTGAAGAAATAAAATAACTGTTAAGAAATTACATGTACTGCTTGTAGAAATGGGAGAGACTGTCTCAAGGTCTCAACAACAACAACAAAAATGAACATGTCTGTATTACTAATGAGACCTTTTACTAAACCCATTCATTTCATAAAGGTTCTAAGTATGTGAGACCAGAAAGGGCAGTTTCTCAAACAGAACCTTTTTCTGTTGCTAGGAAAAAGAAATTAAGGGAAAAGTATACCTATAAAATTGATCAAGAGGGTAAAGAAAGAACTCTCTTTATATTTCCAGCACAGAGAATTGGAATTATTCTTCAAGAATGTATTTTCATCACTAGAGTAAGGTGACAATGATCAGAGTAAGACTGAAAGAGATCAGAGTAAGACTGTAGTGTTTACATATTGGAATATTTGTCATTTTCTTTGGCACAAGTAATTTTCCCAGAGATGTTGGCTGGAAGTTTCTATGCTGCTGCAAAAATAGGAAATAGAAGCAATAAACAAGGGACGAGAATATTTTATGTGAGAAAATACAACTCAGAAAAAGTGATGGCAAATAACAGACTGAAGTGTTGACCCCACTAAGAAAAGATGTCAATTTTAGTTAATAACTGAGAAATGACGTGTTCTGCAAATGTGGGCCCAATAAGGTGTATACAGGGTTACACAGTGTAATTCACCTCACCCTGCACCATAAAACAACTCTAGAATCCAGAGGGAAAGGAGATAATGTTTTCTAAAGATGCTTTGCAATCTTACCTTTGAATCTATGATATATCCACCTTAGAAAACTCCTTGCAGAAGAGAGTGACTTTATCAGCACCCAAAAGATGTATTAATGAAAGCTTATCTTACCTGGGAGAAGATATTCTCAAGATACATATATGGCAAGGGGTTGATATCAAGAATGATAGAAAGAACAGTGGAGGAGTGGACAGGGGCTTTGAACAGATACATCACAAGGAAGCATGCATGAATGGACAATAGGCACATGAAGGAATTGTTCATTAGGGAATGTAAACTAACCAACAGTGAGATACCTTTATGTACCCACAACAATGGCCAAAATCTACAGGACTAACTATACCAAGTGTTGGTGAGGATGTGGAGCAACTAGAATGCTCATACATTGCGATGGGAATATAAAATGATTCAGTAACTTTGGGGAAAAGGTCTGATCGCTTCTTATAAAATTTAACATACATTTATTCTATCACCCCTTAATTCTACCCCAAGAATTACACAAGATAAATAGAAACATATTCACAAAATGCCTTGCCATAGATTGTTTACAGCAGCTTTATTCATAATTAGCCAAAACCCAGAAATAGTCCAGGAGTCCATCAATAGGAAAATGAATAAACAAACCATGGTATATTCATACAATGGAATACTACTCAACAATATATGTGAAACAACATAGATGAATCTCAAAACTATTATGGTGAGTGAAAAAATCTATATCAATCAGGGATCTCCAAAAAAACAGAACAGAACAAGATCAATATGTATACACACACATAAAAGGGTTATAAGAACTGGCTTATACATTTGTTGGGGTGGGCAAGGGCAGACTGGCAAGCTGGCAACGTAGGCTGCAGTCTTGAGGCGGAATTTCTTCTTCAATAAACCTCAGTTTTTGCTCCTCAGGCCTCCAACTGATTGGACAAGGCCTACGCACATTATCAAGGGAAGTCTCCTTTACTGAAAGATAATTGATTGTGGATGTTAACCACATTTCCAAAATGCCTTCAAAGCAACACGTAGATTGGTGTTTGATTACATAACTGGGTACTATAGCCTAGCCAATTTGACACATAAAATTAACCATCACAGAAGCCTTACAAAAAAAGACTATACTCCCTGATCTTATTTATATGAAATTCTAGAACAGGGAAAACTAATATAAAGAGGTATAAAATCAGAAAGGAGTTTGCCTCTTGGGGTTGGTAGTGAAGAGGCAGGAGAGAACTTTCTAGGGCGATGGTAACATTCTACGTACTAACAGGGGTTTGAATTACACAAGTGTGTGCATTTCTCAACAGTCAGGGAATATACATTTGGGATTTGTGCTTTTTATGTATGGAAACTGTATTTCAAAGGAAAAAAATCTATAAGCGAATAGTGAACTCTATTCAATAACATGTATGCTGAGTATTGAGGGAAGTTTTAAATGCTTTGAAAAGTAGGATTGATGGATGGATATTTAGAAGGGTAGATATGTTGATCTATATGTGATAAGGTGAGTTTGGGAGTGTTAACGTCAGAGTGAAGATGAGGCATACACAAAAGTTCACTGTAAAATGCTTTTGGCTTTGTTGCATTTTTAAAAATTATCATAACAAAATGTTGCGAAAACAAATCAGTCTCTCAAAATAAGTTACATGTTTGTATCCTTCCATCAACCAACTGCAATCAAGTGTCAGCCCGAGTGCTGTATCAAACTACTCTCACTAAGACCACCAACCTCTATATTGCTAAATCTCGTGGCACTCTTCTAGACCTAGCATATTTTAAATTTCCAGAGAAGGTGGCCCTGAACTTAAGAGCTCATTAAATACTCTTGAAAAAGGAGTGTTGCCTCAACTTTAAATACTGGTGTGCTTTTCTTCACAATCACTGATTCCTCCTCCTTTTCATACGCAGAAAACTATCAATATCAACCTTTTTGAATTTTCTGTGTCCTAGAACCTTGCTACTCAGAGTGTGAATCAGCAGCATTGGTGTTACCTGGGGACTTGTTAGAAATGCAGAATCTTAGGTCCCACCTCTGGATTACTCGATGAGAATCTGCGTTTTAACCAGAAGACGATTCATATGCCTATTAAAGAATGGGAAGCACTGGTTTCTAGCTTAGCTGCCCAAGCTCTTTACTGGTCTAAGACACCAACGTTTCCTGATTGACCATCTACATCTCTGGATCCTCCTTCACAGGCTCCTTTTCTTCTCTCCACTACGTATAAATTAGAGTTCTATCCAGATGTTCTGATGCTCTTCTTTCCTTATCCCAGTTTTGGCCATCTGTTCGCCTAAATGCTGACGACTCCCAAACATCTATCTCTATCCACTCCCTTGAGGTCCAGGCCCATATATCCAATTGCGTATTGACAATTTCTCTTTCAAGGTCCCACAGACACCTCAGACTCATATTAGAAACTGAGTTCAACTCTTCTTCCACTATACGCCCTTATCCTCCTCCCCACACTGCATGTCTTAGTTAATGGTGCCAATATCCAAGAGGGGAGTCATGCTAGATGCACATCGCCTCCACTCTGTACCGTAACCAGGTACTGTTCTACTGTTCGCCTAGCTTTCTAAATATCTCTGAGATAGGTCCCTATCTCTCCCTTCCTGTTGCCACCGATAAGCTTTTCCTTCACACCTAGGCTATTTCATAATGGATTTTCCTGCCGTTGGTAAAGCACTTCTCCATTCAACTTCTTCCAGTGGTTTACCTAAAACGAAACTTTCCTCATGTCTCTTTTTTGCTTTTAAAATCTTTCAACAATAAGCCTTACTTTCAGTATAAATTTCAAACATCTTGGGCTGTATTTATACCTCACACCCTAAACAAAAGGGACAGATTTATAGTAACTGAAATGCTTTCTCACATCCTAGTATCTCTATGCACAATACTTCTACTTCCTGGAAAGCAGATTTTAAGAATGGTGAAGATAATGTGATCTACGATTAAGTGACCAGGTTTCAAATCCCAGCTCTGCAGCTATACCAGTTATGTAAACTTGATTATGTTATTCAGTGTCTATAGGGCCCAGTTCACTCAGTCATGAAATGGGAGATGCAAATGGGATTTGTGTGTGTATGTGTACATATGTGTGTCAATAACATATTTAGTGAGGCATATCCTAAATATTTAATGTGGCATGGTTACCACTATATTACATGAAAGGCCTGTAACTGCCTTTACTCATACTCTTCTTGGTGATCAACATGACTGTAACCTTCTCCTCAGCTTGAACTTTAGACCACCTTCTTCCTGACTTTAAGCCATTTTTTTTCTTTTTTTTTTTTTTTTAAGAGCATTCACTTTGAAAACTTATAATTGTAAATCCTTTCTCTTCTCCTTTGAGATGTAAATCTTCTATCAGTCTCTGGCTAGTTTACAACTCAGAAGTATCTTTCTCAAGGACCTGGAAACCATCTCTCGAAAATGTAATCATCAAGGAAGACAGTGCCCTTATCTCCCAGTTCCTATGGGAGGGTAGGTGTCTAACTTTGGTGCACACCTTATTGCAGGTTGCAGAACTACATCCTGCCATCAAAACTGGGTAAGCCAATTAGCAAACACAGATGGCCTGTGACTTTTCTCTAATGTCCTGTAAGTGCTTTTCCACTAAATCACCCTGGCACTTAAAAACTCGGCCACTTGGGCTTCCCTGGTGGCGCGGTGGTTGGGAGTCCGCCTGCCGATGCAGGGGATGCGGGTTCGTGCCCCGGTCCGGGAGGATCCCGCGTGCCGCGCAGCGGCTGGGCCCGTGGGCCATGGCCGCTGGGCCTGAGCGTCCGGAGCCTGTGCTCCGCAACGGGAGAGGCCGCAGCGGTGGGAGGCCCGCGTACTGCAAAAAAAAACAAAAAAAAACAAAAAAAACTCGGCCACTCTTTGTTTCCGTGGGGTTGAGTTCAGCCTGAAGTCTGGCCTCTCTCACTGACTGTAAGAGCCTTGAATAAAGTCATCGATGCCTGTTTAACTTTGGTACAATTTTTGCTTTGTCATTGGGTAATTGTTACTCATCCTTTCAAAAGTCAGTTTAAATGTCACTTTTTTTTAGGAAGACTTCCTTAATGACCTCCAGGCTACCTTCCTACACAAAGATTTGGTTGTCTTTCTTCTAAATTTCTACAACACTTGGTACACACTTCACATAAAATAGGTTTCTTTTTATTTATCTGTCTCATCTCCCAGAATGGGAGTTCCTTGATGTATATGTATGTCTTGCATCTCTGTGTTGCTCATTTCTACAGCAACTTTTAGTCCACGATGGACATCAATTAACGGTGGTTGAATGAATTAATAATCACATGGATAAAGACATCAAATCCAGATCTTGTCATAACATGATGCTGAGCAAAGCATGACCAGCAGGCTACATTCTGCTTATTTAATGTCTGAAGGATCCGAGGTAATCATGAAGAACACATTATCTGATGAGTGCAACACACACAAAATCTATGCTGAGCGAGTAAGAAAAGAATATCCCTCCTCCTCCTGGAATACATATCACTTTATGCCCTCTACTAGTTTCTAGCATTTTGGGATCTCAGATGTTTCTACACTTACTAAGTGAACATTTAGTTTGAGAAACATATATATGTTAAACAATTTTTTTTTTTTTTTTTACTTTTGGATAAGAAATAATCTTATTCCTCAGCTCAGTTGTTTAAGCTGTAAATTTGGTAAACTAAACGTTAGGATACTGTGAGTTGCATGTGTGCCTTGACAATGTTTTCCTAAATAGGAAGATAATAACCTCATTCTTATGCCTCAAGGCTTGTACATGCTAGAGAAAAACAGATTTCAAGGTTTATGGAGCACATCAACTTTACCACATTCATGAGGAACACAGCCTACCGTTTATTGGGTGCTAATTAGGGGAAACACATTGAGCTAAGCACTTTATAAGCATCATTTTATTTAAATACCAATTCTGTTATTTAGATATTCTAATTATTTTAACTGACCAAGCTCATCTTGTTGAAATCTTTCTTTGCTTACTTTTCCCCAGACACGTGACCTTTCTAGTCCTTGAATTTCCCATCTCAGAGCTTCTGGCATTAGCTGTCTCCTCCATCTGCACTCATTTTCCTGAGAGTCTTTGTTTGGTTGATTCCTTCTCATCCTTCAGGTGTCAGCTTAAATTTCACCTCAGAGAAGCTTTTCTTGACTACCCAAGTTAAAGTTGCTGCTTACCCCTCCCAAGTCACTCTCTACCTCTTTCTCCTGGTTTAACTTCTTTATAGCAGAGGTTCTCAAAATGTCCTCTGCAGTCCTGTGGGGATCTCTGAGACCCCTTTCGGGGCATCCATGAAGAGAACAATATTTTCATAATAATACTGAGGTGTTATTTGCCTTTTTCACTGTATTGACATTTGTACTAACAGTGCAAAAGCAGTGGCAGGTACAATCCTTGATGCCTTAGTATGAATCAAGTCACTGGCACCAACTGTACTAGTGGTCATTGTATTCCTCAGTGCCATGCAATCACAGGATACAAAAACAAAAAGTAAATACAAAAAACAAAAATGTAGCTTAAGAATATCCTTGATGAAGCAGTAAAATGTACAAATTTTATGAAACCTCTACTCTTGAGTACACACTTTTTCAGTATCCTGTGTGATGAAATGGGGAGTACACATAAAATACTTTTGATGCACTCCAAAGTATGATTATCTCAAAGAAAAGCACTAGTATGATTGAATTGAGAGTAGATTATCTTTTTTTTTTTTCATGGAACACCATTTCTATTCAAAAGCACAACCTAGAGACTTGGGTATTTGGCAGACATTTTCTAAAAAGTAAACAACATGCATCTGTCACTGCAAGGAAAACAACTGACAATATTTGTTGCCAGTAATGAAATTTGACTTTTCCAGAAAAAAATCAGAATTTTGAAAATTTGTATGTGCCACCATGAGCTTGAAAGCTTCCAGATACTTAAGATTTTTCTGATAAGAACTGTGGTAATATTAACAAATGTGATTTTTTTTTTATGTTGCATATGTGTATAACTCAGTGAACCGATATTTTCCAAATGACCAATACATGATGTTATAAAAACATGAATGGATAAAAGAGCCATTGAAACTGTAAGACAGACCCATAGGTTATTATTGTAACAAAATATGAAAAGTTTATTGATATGATTTTGGACTCTACATTGCAATTAACATTTAAGAAGCTACCACTTGTCAAGTTTTATCACCAGCTTACATTCTATTCTACATTTGTAATTATTGTTATTGCCTATCTCCATCCATTGATTGTTAGCCATAAGAAGAGAGTCTACATCTGTCTTATTCATTGATATCTCCTGTGCCTAAGAGAGTATCTGGCACATACTAGGTGTTTGATAAATATTTGGTTGCATGAATAAATTCTCATTTTAAAGATGAAGAAATTTAGTCTTAAAGACATAATGTTACGTACCCAAGGTCACAGATCTACTAAGTGGCTGAGAAGGAATTCAAATTTAGTTCTGTCCAGCTTCAAAGTTCATGCTCTTAATTAAGTTACTCAACCAAATTGCCTCTCCAGTGAAGATTTGGAGGTGGTCTTGTCACATAGATACCTAGCTTTAATATCAACAAACCTTGAGCTTTTGTGAACTTTTATAGCTTCCCATGTTTGACACAAACTTATTTTAGAACTACAGGAAAACAGGGTATGTAGTCCAACTTCTCATAGACTGACCCAGGGTCATAGAGTTAGTTCTGAAAAACAGCCCGGGCTTCCATCCACTCCCATTAGGGGTGGGTAGGTGTGGAACCAAGGCCATGGAAATCACATGAAGCAGCTTTCATTTCTCCTGCCTTATCCCCAGCTCTTTCTTTTCTAGAACACCGGATGACGAGGAAAGGCACAGAAGAAATGGGGCCTGGCATGCTAAGTTGAGGGCTTTAATTTTCTAACCGCAGCAGATATTTTTCCATAGCTGACAACTAAGTCACACATCTTTCAGAGGTGTGCTTTGATAAATGACACCCAGCTACACCAAACAGACCCCACCATTCAGAGACTGCAGCCACTGAAATGGAATCACATTCTGGCAATTCCAGTGCTTCGCAGAAGCATAGAGCGCAAGTCTTGAGAGAACAAGACCCTTTGGAAAGGCTCTTGCCAGGTCTCTGTTGAAATTTAATTACTTTCCCTTTATAGATGACACTTAAAACAAACCAACAACAAAAATACTTTATTGCTAAATTATTTCAAATGCTGCATGGCAGAGACCAAAGCACATGTCACTCCAGCTGTCACTAAAGAAAATTTCATGTGTGTGTTCACAGGTAACATAGCTGGGAAGCTGGAGAATAGAATGAAAAGGGACCTTATGCGCCCCTACGCTCTGCTCTCATGATGCCCAGGGCAATACTTATCGGACACCACTTCCAGTGCTCAAGGAAATACCCTTGATCAATGTTGGCCTTAAACACTGAGTGGCTACTTAGCATGGTAAGCTCACCAGCTTCTAGCACAGAGCAGATAATCAATAAATGATCATTAAATGACTAATTTTCCATAACGCCAGTAGATATTTCACACATTCACCATGAGTATGCTTCCTCTAATCTGGAAACACTATGGTTGTACTGAAGGCCAGACAAATCCTGCTCTCTGTAGCAGAGAAGGTTAAATTTGTAAATCATAGCAGTTTATATACTTCTGCTGGTAAAGATGATAATATTTTACCTTTAGAGAGATCTTATATCCAGATCACAGCTGTCAGGTGAAAATATTGACTTAGCCTACTACAAAATATAAAATAGTAACATCTACCTCTCCTAGAGGAAATTCAACCACACTATCATTTGGGGCGGAGGTAGGGGAGGATATTAAAGAAACTAGATATTTAAATTAATTGAGCTAATAATAGAAGGTTTAAAATGATCCTAATTAATACATTTGCTAATTATTTTCCCCTAACCTTGGTATTGTTTTATTCCTAGATTTCAATGTATGTTATATCCAGATACAAGCACAAAATAAGTGCTTAATAAATTTTTGTCAAACTAATTTGATACAGTGGTTCTCTAAGTATGGTCTGAGGAACCCTGGAGATTGTGGTGTGCTGGAGCAGCTTCTGTCATCTCATAAGCACCAACTATCACATTTTCAAGAATTTTATGAGCCAGTTGTTAAATATGACAGTTATTAAAAAATAAATTATAACAACTTACAATTAAGTTATATAAAAATAAAGGTAATACTCAAAACCCATCATTTCCTAAATATTTTACTACATTTCACTATTTCTAGGTTCTTGAGGTTATTAAATCTATTGTATTTTCATATAGAAATATGTAATTGTGTGCTACTGTGCTTTTCTTCCCAATTCTGCATTATCAGCCATGTTGGGAACATTTACACCAGAAAAACTGGCAAATGCTACCAAATGGGCTTTTATTTCCTCCTTGATGAGCTGGTTATCATAATATTTACTAGCACACCACTTCCTGAGAGTTCGCAAGACTCTTTCAGGTGGTCTACCAAGTCCTCCCTCTTAATGTGAGAGACCAGATTTTCTACATACATGTTAACCAAAACAATGATTCAAACAGATTGAATGCAGAAACAGATAAAAGACTCCAACTGTAAGCTAGATATTAAAGTAATTTTCAAGAAATGTAAAACTATGTCATACTTCTCGCTAATTTTTTTCATAAAAAAGTGTTATTTGTGTTATGTTAAAGACAAGATAACAAGGCCAAAATGGAGTTGCTTATGCTAAGCTCCACTTCACCAAGTCAAGACCTAAATACAGTTTCAGCTCTCCCCAAAATGAAATCTTAAACCAGCCAATCAGGAATCGCCTGATCAGCATTAGTTAGGTAATCTGCCTGATAAACCTCTGCCATCTCCTATAGGAAAAGTAACCTTGCAATAATCAACCTACTTTTTTGTCTAGTTACAACCTCCTTATTCCTGCTCACTTCCACCTATAAAATCTCTGCCTTGTATAGCTCATCAGAGATCCTTCCTATCTGCTAGACTGGATGCTGGCTGATTCATGAATCACTGATTAAAGCCAGTAAGATCTTTATAATTTGCTCAGTTGACATTTTTGTTTTTTAATAGTTAATGTAATAATGTAATCTTTTCATTTATATACTGCATGGATTCATTTATACTTAGTTTTAAATTCTGATATGATAAATATTGACAGATATGTCAGAAAAGCAAAAGCTCTTTGGGGTCTTCAAGAATTTTTAAAAAATGTTTTTAACAGTGTGAAGGGGCCTAAGGTCAAAAGTTTGAGAATCACTGATTTAATAGTGTAGTAAATCCTATATAGTGCTTTTTAACTTAGTGTAGTCAAACCAGAAAAGCAGGTCTATATTCCTAGGCCTTTGTGACCTTGGGAAATTAATGACTGACCTTTTCAAATCTTTATTTCTCCATTTGTGAAAAGACAGTGCTAGACAATATGATCTCAAATGAACCTTTTTTTAGCTCTTAGATTCTGTAACTAGGAGAATTATAAACGAGCTTTGTTCCTAGTTTGAAGGCAGTGGAAATGTTTTTGCTTTGTCATCTTTTTTATACGTCTGACCCACATCATTACTGTCTTTAACAATCTTTTCTGCCTAAGCTCCTGCCCCTCAAAGGATTTAATATTAGATTACATCACTATAATTACAGAAATCAGTACTTCCAGTGTCAAAAACTCAGACCAGTCCTGGACTAAATTATGTCATATAGCAGCCATAAAAACGCAGTGCAGACCAACAAAATGCCACGGTTTAGTGTCACTCCATCCATCAGGTGGAAAATGAAATTGCTAAAGCAGGCACTGTGACCGAATTTAATAAAGCAAACTATCACCCAGGACCTGCTTTGCATTTCCCACAGCAGCGGAGTGACATGTGATGCCCCGAGTATTTTCTCTTTTCTGTGCAAGCACCATAAATTAGTATCTGTTTGACATCCTTAAAAGTGTGTGAGTTATCCCTCTTAATTCCAGGCAAGTCTGCGGCGGCTTTGCCTTCCGAAATCGCTGCGGCAAAATGCAAATGAAGTATGTAATAAAAGGCCCTTGCCAAGTGCGCCAAGACTGCAGCCTTCACTTTCATATCACATTTGCGCCTCCTTTCCTCTCGCGCACCCGCAGCCTGAGCGAGATGTGAAATCGCATCTCAGTCTTCTGGGAATTCAGTTTCCAGAAACCCTCGCGACACCAAACAAGCAGAAAAAGCAAGCCTGCGCGGGGGCGAAGCTGCGCGGAGATGAGAAAGGTCAAGGGAGCGCGGGGGTGAGCAGCTCTGCTGGGCGTCCGCCTCGCATCTCGGGTCAAGGGCGGATCTGGGCTCCACTGAGCCCCGGCCCGTAAGAGGCCCAGGAATCGAATAAGCGCTAAAATGGCTGCCGACATCACCGCTGCCGGGAAGACGGCTGCTCAATGCCAAGGGCAGGCTGCCCTCCCAAAGCGGCCCAAAGCGCCCCCGGGTCCGCGCCGCCCAGGAGCGTCCCCCTCCCAGCAGCAGGCGAGACGCTGTCAAGGTGCCCCGCATTTGGGGCGCCTCCCAAGGCCAAGGTGAGATGACCCCCGCCTTCATTTAACTCTGCAGAAGGTCACCCCCTCACCACCCTCCTCTGCGCGACACGTGCGGCGAGGCATTACCATGGCAACCTCCTTTTCTCCCCCTCTCTCATTATTGAACAGCTGAGACACCGAGCGTCCCTGAACTTGTTACTGCGCAAGTTAATGCAGTCCTCCGAGGGCTTAGTTTCCTAACTATTGTTCTTTGCGCAACTGATTGCTTCCTGAAGCTAGAGAAACCTACCCGTATGTTTCAGATGTTCTCCCCACCACTCCTGGGCCAAACATGTCAGTGAATCTCATCATTCTCCTCCGAGGAAGCGCAGCAGAATTGCTAGAAGGAGCAGAATTCAACTTGAGCCCCACTTTATTGACACTAATCTTGGAACCATTTTAACGTTTGGAGGCCTCAGTTTCAAGAGATCTAAATCATTAATAATTATAATAAATTATATTGTGTATATTATCTATTGATAATTATGGGAAAACCTCTCTCTCTCTCCCACCTATAATTAATGTTTGAAAGTACAATATTCTTTCTAGCTACGGCCTATCAGAATTCCCAGTGAAGTAAATTGATAAACAGGTGTTTCTTTTAATTGTAAGTAATTGAAAATAATGACCCCAGAGAACACAACTGTATGCTCAATAATCAAAGAAATGCACATTAAAATAGCTATTTAGTAAAATATGCTATTTAGTAAGGATTTTTTGTTTGTCTGATTTTAATAATAGCCAGTGTTGACAAGGGGTGGCAAAACTCATATATGGCTAGTGATAGAGTAAACTGATACAATCTTCCTGGAGGCAATTTTTTCAAGAAATTATTAGACCTGTGAACAAAATACAGCTACAGATGCTCATAGCACAAATGTTTATAATGTATCTTTTTAATCCAGCCAAATGTACACAGAGGATTGGCTAAAGAAATCAATACAGTATAATATTGTGTATCTTTTAAAAATGAAATGAGAGAATACATAATTCCTTGAAAGATTTTTTAAAGATTTATAGCTAAATGAAAAGTAGGTTTTAAAAAGTAATTAATTTGATCTTATTTTTGTTTTACTTAAATGTACTTAATAAGGAAAATGTAAACAATGCTTATCTCTGTGTGGTGTAATTACAGATGATTTTATCTTGTTCCTTACTCTTTGACAGTGACAAGCATTATTTTATATTGTTATATATAACAATAAAAAACCCCAAAACATGTTTTGTCCAATGTTTTATAAATAAATAAATATAAACATTTATAATAATATAATTATAACCTATTTACACCTAGGTCATAATTAAATATGTTTTCCTCAAAGGAAAGTAAAGATTTTAATAGAGAAAAGAGATCTGGATCACTCTAATCATTTGTTTCTCCCCCATCAGATATCCAAGTACTTGCATTTGGTTTGGAAAGGAAATATTTCTTTAATTCTTTAGGTTCTACCAAAGGAAACAAAAATGAGTTTCCATTGAGAGCATAATGATATTAGGGAATACTCAGAATCATTTTAGCATCATACATCTTCATTAAGGATTAAGACTTTCATTTTGTTCTGTTCTCTGGCTATAGAATTGCAAACTGAAAAGCAGTTGTGGGTTTAAAGTGGAAATTCATGAGTGATGATGAGAGGTCTGGCTCCAGTGCCAGATAGTGCACAAAGTAGAATCCTTCAAAACGGCCTTCTCTGTGGTCCTTGTACCCAGGCCCCAGAACAGCAGGGAACGGCCTGTCATCCCATTCACACACAACTACTTGATCTTCTAGGGAAACTGCTCTCTTCTCACCCTGGGGAGAGTAAATCTGACGTTTGTTAAGTAGCTTGTGAGAAGCCCCGCAGAAGTATACTCAAGGCACCAAATTAAGGAAAAACCCAGGCCTGACCAATGGTTGCAATGAAACTGGGCCCTTTTAAGGTTTGAGAACTGCTCCTTGTGAATTATCCTGAAGAAAATAAATCATAGAACTGGGCAAAGATATAGCTACAAGAATGTTTGTTTTCATACTGTTTTATAACGGTGAAATTTTAGAATCCACATAAATGTCCGAGAAATCACATTATAGCTGGATGATAAAACTGTATGTTGCCATTAAGACTAAAGATAGAGAAGAATATCCAATGAAGCAGGAAAGTGCTCACAGAGCAGTGTTATGTGAAAAGAAAGGCATGTTAAATATAGAATGTACTGAGACCACATTTTTATAAAATATTTCATATGATATGCAATATTTAATGTATTACATACATAACTGAAAATGTAAACTCCAAAATTATGGATTGCCAGTTATTTTTATTTTAACATCTTTAATAAATCCATTAATAATAAGCCTTTCATGGTTAAGGAATTATTAATAAGGTATTATGGGAGAAAGTATGTTTTTATTAGAAGCCAGGGAAAGTATTAGAGGCTCTGATGACTTTTCAGATATGCATTTGCAGGCACCTGGAAATACTTTCAAAGCATGCATTTTATTAGCTCAGCAATTAGAGGCTGATACACTGCCCACGTCACATTACCCACCTCACATATCCATTTCTCTGGACTAGAGTTCTTGGACCCTGTCTTTCTCTCCAACCTAATTGTTAGAACAGATAAGACACCACTCAACTAAGGACATCTGTTTACAACATTGAAAAACTGAAGTCAAGCTAAAGGTTGCCTAATAAGCACATTCTATGCATTCTCAGAGTGCATGTGTTCTCTGGATTCTGGTCTGATTTTCCATAAACCTCTCATTTATAAATGGAGAACACACATATGACTCTCTAATTGGCATTCCATAAGTTTACCCCCTCAGGGTACAGGGCCAAGCATTTCAGGCTTGAAAAGTCTTTATTGCCTGGTCCCTGACAACCAGTGGAGCACCAGATCCCGACCCTGCCTTTCCCACCTCTTGAGCTCAGCCATAGTGAGAAAACAGCAGCTAACACAAACTGAGTCTCATTACATCCTGGACATTGTTTTAGTTCTCCCAGCAAACCTATGGGATAAATATTACTCTAAGAGTATTCTTCCCATTTTACTGATGAAGAAACTAAAACACAAAGAGGGTAACCAATGTCATCATCCACAGCTAATAAGCAGTAGCAGATAAACCCAGGGAGCTTGCCTCCAGCTCTTAACTGTTATACCACCACCCAAATAACGTATATAGCTTGACAAGTAAGTCATTAGCTTCAGTGACTCTGCCTTAGTTTCAGTTCTTCCCACTGTGTAGAAGACCCTTCCACTTAGCCAAACTCGAACTCTTCTTTCAAAACACAGGTGTAATGGATCACCTCTGAAAACTCTTCCTCAATCAGATTTAAGGGTTTTCCTCTCTGCTCCCATATGTACCTCAGTTATGGTACTAATCACATTGCTGTAAGGCATATTTATTTACTTGCTTCCACAATTAATCTTTGAGCCCCTCAAAGCCAGGAATCAATATCTGTTACTCTTTATACTGCCAGTGTCTCCCATAGTATCCGACATATAGAAAGTTCTTAATAATTCATCTATGAATGATTATAAAGAATACCATAGAGTTCTGCTTGCCCAAATATATGGTCTTCAATGTCCCACCACGACAGCCACTGTTGCTCTGTTAGAGCAGGGGCTGTGTCGATGAACACTGTACTAGCAGCCAAAAGACCAGTGCAATGTCAGCTTTGCTCCTAAAATACAATCATCTTTGCCTTGCTGGGCTCTTAAATGTTCATTGTGGACCTATCCTTAGGGAGGGAAGGGAAAATGTTAGGAGGGCTTACTAAGATATTATCAGATATTTATTTTGACAATTTTCAGCTAGTCTGTTAGGGAAAAGGGCCCCAAAAGGGTGGGACAGAGGATGACTAAGTGATAAATAGTTTAGTGTTCAGCAAGTGGCCAAAAAGGACTTCACCGTGATGAGGCTCTGTAGCTGGCAGTCTGTAAACATTACTGGACCTTTCTCCTTTGGGAAGTTCACATTTCCTCTCCTCACAAGCTGCACCAAGACAGGCATGAAACTCATGGTCTGTTGGTGTCAGTGTTCTTGAACATGGAAAGATTATTCTTGCCGATTGCAGTGAGACCACTAGTGGGACTGCTTGAAGCAGTAGAAGGTAACTAATATTTATGCATTAAAATTGATATATTGGACAGGAATAAAGACCCAGACATAGAGAATGGACTTGAGGATACAGGGAGGGGGAAGTGTAAGCTGGGACGAAGTGAGAGAGTGGCACTGACATATATACACTACCAAATGTAAAATAGATAGCTAGTGGGAAGCAGCCGCATGGCACAGGGAGATCAGCTCGGTGCTTTGTGACCACCTAGTGGGGTGGGATAGGGAGGGTGGGAGGGAGATGCAAGAGGGAAGAGATATGGGGATATATGTATATGTATAGCCGATTCACTTTTTCATACAGCAGAAACCAACACACCATTGTAAAGCAATTACACTCCAATAAAGATGTTAAAAAATTAATTAAAAAAATAAAATGCTTTAAAAAAATTGATACATAATGAAAATTTAACATGTTTCTGTTTGCATCATTACCATTTGCTTCATCCTTCTGTTGGGCCTGCACTTTTATTAAGCAATCCCAAATCTCTTTTAGAACAAACCTGGGAATAAATAAATACAAAAGATGAAAATAAACATACGTTTGATTCACTTTGAGGTTCTGGTTTGAACTTTGCTTTGGGCTTTTAGGTTTACTTGTGACCACATTTCTCAGAGAATGTAGTGTATCCTCACAGCTATCCTCACGGAACTCAGAAGAAATTCTTTGAAAGAATCAAAATCCCAGGAGTGAAATAAAATTAATTTCATCCCTAAATATTTCCTACATTCTGATTGTACATATTGAGGCTTGGCTACTTAGAGGCTCATTTGACCATCAAGGAAAACTCTAGCTTGTGTTAAGGGCTCTTGCATTTTTAACTAAGGGTTCTGTTTTGAAGTTTTGCAAAGTTCTCATAGATATCTAGTGACTCCTTGTGGAGTTTTCTTTCTATGTATAACAATTCACTAAAAAATTAGGAAATCATAGAATCTCAGAATTGAAGGGGCCATACAAATATTTAATGCTAACTTCCACCCAATTGGGAATCTATTGCAATAACTGTGAAAGAAGTTTGAAAATATCTGGTGACAAATAGGCGTCTTTTGGATTACTACCTCCTCTTTCCTTCGCTAGTGTCGAAATAGATTCATAAACTATGTTACACAGAAGTAACCATGTCAACAGGGATCAGAATGAAAGCAAAAAAAAAAAAAGAGAGAGAGAAGGGAATTTCATATTGGCAAAGTCTATCATGTCCACTGTGATTCTGTAGGGGAACTAGATCCTCAAGATAGTTGGTTCTAGTTGGTGGTCCAGTAATAAATGTTCCAAGCACAATGAGGTTTCTCTAAAATCCTCCACCCCAAAATCCCCCCAAATAGTCCTCTTACTCTGAAATATCATCACTACGGTATGTTTTTGATGTTTTATTAATATCTAACAATATTGGTTGAGGCATTTGTCAGTTGGGTCTCAGCACCTAGCCTTCTGCCCAGTAGAACTCTATTTGTCTTTTGTGGAACAACTTCCTGCCACGTTATGTAGAGGCTATGTGGGGTGGTAAAAATTTGTCACCCAGTTCCTACTCTTGACGGCTCAGTACAGTCAGGTGGTTATCACAGCCAATTAGACAGTTTCTCCAGGACACTGATTTTTAGCTAGGTATTTAAGAACCCAAGAAGTCCACTTGAGATTGTCATTGCAGCAGTGGTACCCTACCATACTCTTCCAGCTATGAAACCATCTCCACACCCTAGAGAGCTATCTTGGATCTGGGCTAGTTCCAAGCCTAGTTCCATCGTTTCATGGCATTCTCAATATTTTTCTAATATGGTTTCCTTTAAAAAACAAAACAAAAAAATAAAATAAAATAAAATAAAAAACAAAGCAGTAAGCCATATTCTAAAACTGATTGTGGTGAATGGTTGCACAGATCTGTGAATATACCAAAAAACATTGAATCATGCACTCTCAGTGGGTAAATTATTTTGTACATGACTTGTATTCCAATAAAGCTCTTCCCATAAAAATGTCAGCCAGAGTTGGTTTCTACTGCTTGATACATAACAAGATGTAACTGTTATAATCTTCCTGTCAGGATTAAAATATCTAATCTGTAAAGGATTGCATATTCTCAAGTCTTTTTAATAGTGAGTTCACCAAGAAAAAGTAATAGGGCGCTAGTTTTTAATGGGGGTTGAACAAGTCTGGCAAATACAGTGCTATTCTGAGGGCAGGCAACAAGGAGGTACCACATAGGTGAGATTTTAGATGTTCAGACTGGCCCAAGGGCAGTGAATGATGCAGATGTTGGAGTCACAGGTATAGACACACGTTGTGGTAGTCTGTAAGCGGGGGTAAGTTTTACTGTCAGTAGTCCTAACTCCATATTTATCTGAAGTCATATACTTAGTGCCAAGTTGATTACTCCTCTCCTGCAAATCATTTATTATCCACCCCATTATTCTAATAACAAATGTAGTATCTGAAGATAAAGAATGTGCATGTAAAATACACATAATTAACAATTAATGCACATTGCAAACCCTAAGGTAAAATCTTCCTGTGTTTTATTTTATTAACAATTCATAACAACTCTGTACTTCTATGGACAAAAATTTAGCAGTTTTTCTCAAGGTTACAGAGCCAAGAGGTAAAGGAGATGAAATTCAAACTCAGATCCATCTGATTCCAAAGGTCATGGTTTCTCTTCATATTTCCTGTCATGCTTTTGCTCTCTCAGTTTTCTGAGATGAAATCTCTCAATCATAACTAAGGGCAAGAAGAACTAGGTAATATTATACATATATAAATCTTGACCAATAAAATATTAATTTTCAATTAAATCAACATGGTGAGGGATATTTTGTACTTTTTCACACACACATGCACACACACGAACATACACACATACATACACCCTAAACTCACCACATTTTCTAGGAATATAAGATTCATTTAATCCGCCCCTTGCTTACCTCTTGGCTTCATTTCTTCTTCCCTGCACCCCATACACTCCATACACCATGAATTATTTACATGCCATGTTTACTGAAGTTTACATATACTTTGCTCCCTACTCAAAATACTCTTCTGCAGCTGCCCCCATTTTTGCTTAATCATTTCAAGGGAAATGATTCAGTTCAACCTTCCCTTATCTAGCCTCTCATAGTGAATGAACTCAACACTCCCTACCTTCTACAGACTTCTGAAGTATCCTGTGTCCACCTCTAACACAGGACATTCCAGTCTGTATTACGTTGGTGGTTCACTTCTCCCTGCCACTAAAGGGAAAATTATTTGAGTCTAGAAACTGCATCTATTTGTCTTTAAACTTCAGTCCCTGGCCGGTGCCTGGAATGTATTAAGTACCCAATAAATGCCTGTTTATGAATTAAACAATCAATCACTTAGCAGTCTGGAAAACTAAAACTCATTTTCTAAAGTGTAATAAAAGTTCAGTGTACTTCTAAAGTGTAATAAAAGTTCTAAAGTGTAATAAAAGTTCAGTGATTATTTGTTTTGGTTAAACAAATAATCTGTTTAAGAGATTATGCCATAAATGTTAGCAAAGAACTATCATATCATGAAATACATGAAAACTCCACTAAACATAATTTTCCTTGATGAAATAATTTTGGATTTTTTTTTTTTTGACAGTACACGAGCCTCTCACTGTTGTGGCCTCTCCTGTTGCGGAGCCCAGGCTCCAGATGCGCAGGCTCAGCGGCCATGGCTCACGGGCCCAGCCTCCCCATGGCATGTGGGATCTTCCCGGACCGGGGCACGAACCCGCGTCCCCTGCATCGGCAGGCGGACTCGCAACCACTGTGCCACCAGGGAAGCCCAATTTTGGATATTTTGATGGTTGGGGACATTGTAGGTCCCCATTGGTTGTCATTGAGTAGGTATGCTTCAACATCATTTAATAAAGAGACCTGGTTAACAGGGTGTCAAATGCTAGGAAACTTATTACACAGTGTTGTCACTGCTGTTATCCCAAGTACTGAACCAACCTGGGGGGAAAATGCTCATTTTAGAAGAAACTGTAGAGATTATACTCAGTGATTTTATGGATATCAATCTTTTGATACTGTCACCGTGACGTATTGACTTTAACAAATGTGTCAGCAATATTTAGGTTAATCTAGGCCAAAGATCATGCTTGGAGGCTAAACCAATGATCTCCTGCTTATGTTTTCTCAATTTACTTGTTCTATTTTTATCAGCCAAGTCCCAACTCTTGTTTTGAGATCCTGACTTGATATCATATTTTGCCCCCTCCCATTTTATAACATTTCAGAATCTGTCCCTGGCATTGAGGACTTCAGTAATCAGCAAGGGTTTGGGCTGCAGTCCCTCCTTAACTTCTAGCATTCCCTGTTGCCTAGGGTGGGGACTTTACTTCAGCTGAGAGAGTCCTTCTTTGCCTAGACCACGCCTCAGCTTCTTTCAGGGAGAGTGGAAGGATAGATGGATTAGACAGGCAAAGTTCTGAGAAGTCTGTTATTCCTTTTTGCCATCATAAATATAGGATCAGTCTTTTATCAGAGGAACCCAGTTGACTCTTAGCCAACTTTGAATGACAGGCAATTAACAGTGAACTTTGCATGGGGAACATCTGTGTTCTCAGCATTTCCTGAATTCTAATCCTTACTTTGAATATTTGTGTGTGGGCAAAAGCAAGACAGTTATCTTTTGTGTCTTAATGTCACTATCTGTAAAATTGATTATAAGAACAACTATCTCCTAAAAAAAATACCTAGATTAACTTGTTTATAAAGAGTTATAACAGAATTTAAAAGACCTCTATATACTAAAATGACAGTTCACCCCTGTTTCATTTGGGGGAGCACCAAGAAGTCTTGCTGGGATTTTAGTGTGTCATGTGCGTATGTGTGTAATGCCGTGAAATATTTTTACAGTAAGTTAGTCATATGAACTAGACATAAGTTTTAGCAAAAATTATGACTCTATTATATGTGTGCCATAAAGTCATGACCAGGGGTGTCCTAGGTTTGGGAGGGGGGAAGACAAGCAGTCAAAGCAAGTGTTAATTTCCGTTTCTCAGTTGTCCCACATGCTTGTTCCTCAATCATTCCTGTTTTTAAAAACAAGCTGTCGGAAGTATCAAATATCGAGAAATATATATATGGAAGAAATGTTAAAATCTGAGCCAATATTTGTCTCAGAAAATCATTGCTCACTTTGGAAGCAGAATGCTCTAGTCTAGTTCGCTGAGCTCCTAGTTTCCATACCAGCGTAATTTCAGAACCACTGTGCTCACATCCCAAAACCAGCCTCTAAAGCAACTGTTCTTCCTACTTTTTTCCTTTAAATGATCTGCAAGTTAAAATAAGATGGTTTTACCCAGGTGGGGATTGAGATGCTAATATTTCCAAAGAGAATAAATCCAGAGTTTAGCATAAATACATAAAAGGTACATTTCTCATTTTTAATAGTCTTTTAAATGTTGACATAGAACATTCAAACTGCACTCATTCATGGAATCGGTGCCTAATCTGAACCATATTTTCCATTGGAGAGACGATTTTATATGGAAAAGGAAATAACTCTCTTAGTCCCTCTGTGTATATTGAAAGAGAAATCTGGAGCTATTATACAGTTTATGCTTAAGTTTTGATTAAAAGATACCATGGAAATCCCATGAGAGCTCAGCCCAAGGTAGAGGATTTGATTTGAGCATATTGAAAAAAGATTGGGTGGCCAAATACCAGTTTTAAGTATCTTTTCTTACCTAACTATATAATAAACAATCCACATGAATGTAAAAGCAAGCAACTTCCTGAATAGTGGCCACATCTGTTTTCCAGTCAAACTTAAATCCCCTATCTCTAAATTTAGTCAATAATTTATTTTAGAGCTGGAAGAGAATTTGTCCAATTCCCTCATATTACAGATGAGGAAACTGAGGCACAGAGAGACTTCTCCTTAATAACATTACTAATCCCTCCAGTCTCAACCTAAGAGTAACTCCTTGGGGAAAACTTCTCTGATTCCTGCCACCACCAAAAAATTAGGTCCCCCTATTTTATACTCACAAATTCCTCTGCATTTTTCTTCACAGCACTTAATGTAACTTGTAATTATACAATTGCTTGTCATGATGTTTTGGTTTAGGGTCTGTTGCCACAAGTGAAAATTCCATGCGGCTCCATGACTACTCACTGACCATCACAGGTCAAGACCATGGAGCGTGCCCAGTAAATGTCTAATAAATCAATGTTCAACCAACATGCAATGACATAAATATAAGTATTACTTCATTTATAAATGAGAGGTTAGACTAGAAGACCTTTAAAATTTATACCAACTAAGAAAACTTTATGAATGCTCAGTTAAGTCTGATGTTCTCAGAAAAAGTGGAGAAATAAAGAAATGGGCAAATGCATCTACTTCTCAAGACCGATGAGTTCAACTTATAGTAAACACATCCCATTCAAATAGTGGAAACTACGTTGAGAGGTTGAGAGGGGAGGGTTGCCCCAAATATGTGTGAAGAGTTTGCTTTAGTTTCAGTCACTAGTGAGACTTCACACTCCAGAGACCTCAGGGTGAGCTGGTGTCTGATCTGTGTAAATTACAAGTCAGATACACAGCACTCACAAGATGGGGGTGAGAAGTCTTGTCTGATAATACTGAGGGAACAGATGTAATTCGCATTTTGATAAGAATACACATGTTCCCAGGAAGAACCATTGTGAAGCAAGCTACTGAGTAGAGATTGAAACTGAGATGCAAATAAAAGTGCAAAGATGAACTTTCACCT
>NW_006785581.1:3164946-3184115 GCF_000442215.2 Lipotes vexillifer | reverse complement strand
GAGAAACTTCATTTATTAAGAGGGTAGGGAAATGGAATGATTTGATTCCTGGTGTTAGCATAGGCACTGAAGCAGAGTTATGGAAGAATAGGAAAGTGGGTTTGTTTTAACCCATTTTGCCTTATCCCTCTACAGGCAAGCCTACAGGCTTCCCTGCACAAGAGAGAAGTGTTTATTGAATTTTAAGACATAATTCTTCGGCTTGCCACCTCCCACTCTGTGACTCTCTTGTGAAGAATGAGCACCCTTTTGAATTAAGAAACAGGCGTGAGTGAGGAAAAGGTGAAAATTGGACTGACTTTTTTGAACATGGGGAAGAGTCAGAAAGAAAAAATACAGATATGTGACCAAATCCTGCCTTGTACTGTGGACAATTCAGATTGGAATGAAAATATTTATGATCTTTAAGTCCAGCTGCACTTATCAACAATCAGGGAACAGTGATTAAGAAGGAATAAATGTTGGATATGTCAAGTCTATTCTGGCCCGAGCAAGTAAAATAGTTATACAAAGACTGTAACATTTACCACTCATTCCTCAGACTTTAAACTTTACTTCATAACCACGTGTTAGGACCCGAGCTTGTGAACAAGCACAAAAATACAGGCTATGCACCAGACTCCATTCCTCATTATCTGTTGTGCCATCCAGCCAAACTCATTGGGCTTGACTATGCTAGCCATTTTGAAGGGTCTATATATCAGTTGTTTGCTAACAACAACATTTTTATTCTTTTATTCATTCATTCTTGTATTTCTTTCTTTCTTTTTTTTTTTTTTTTGCGGTACGTGGGCCTCTCACTGTTGTGGCCTCTCCCGCTGCGGAGCACAGGCTCCGGACGCGCAGGCTCAGCGGCCACGGCTCACGGGCCCAGCCGCTCCGCGGCACGTGGGATCTTCCCGGACCGGGGCACGAACCCGTGTCCCCTGCATCGGCAGGCGGACTCTCAACCACTGCGCCACCAGGGAAGCCCTCTTGTATTTCTTGATATATTTGTTTTCTCAAAAGGTTTTCTTGAGAACGTTTCAAATTCCAGGTAGTGTTCTAGAAACCTAGGCTAAAAGAAGGTGAAGAAAAAGAAGGAGGAGGAGGAGGAAGAGAAGTAGGAGATGAAGGGGAAGGGTAAGAAGAAGAGGAAAAATTAATTAGGACCTTGCAGAGCACTTTGTTTTATTGAGCACTCACTCGGTGTAGTAGTTCAATTTATGTGTCAACTTGGCTAGTCTATGGTGCCCAGTTGCTTGGCCAAACACTAGTCTGGATGTTACTATGAAGGTATGCTGTAGCTATAAGTTAATATTTAAAATTAGTTGACTTCAAGTAAAGGAGATTACCCTTGATTATGCAAGTGAGCCTCATCCAATTAGCTGAAGGCCCTAAGAGCAAAAACTGAGGTTCACCAGGAAAGAAGGAATTCTGCATCAGGACCATAACATGGAAGTCCTGCCTGAATTTCCTGTGTGCCAGCCAGATTTCATACTGAAGATTACAGCATCAATTTTTTCCTGAGTTTCCAGCTTGCTGTTCTACCCTACAAAAGTTGAATTTACCAGCCTCCAGTCATGTAAGCCAATTCCTTAAAACCTCTCTCTCTCTCTCCTCCATATAAGATACATTCTTATAAAGTTCCTATTTACCTAATATCTCATTTAATCTTTATAACCAGAGGAAAATCCAGATATTATGCAGCTTGCACGTAGTCAAATTAGGAGGCCCTTCTTAAGAAAAACAATACAAAATTACAAATACAAAATCAGATACTCAATTTGGAGAAAATCTGCATAAATGATGACTCGATACTTTATCATGTGCCATGGTAAATCCAATTCTTTTTATAACAACCTATGCGAATAGTACTATTATTTTTTTGCCAACTGATATATGAGAGAAATGAGATTTAGAAGAGTGACTTGCCCCATGTCTTGGAGCTCAGGATGGGGCAATGTAAAAATCTAGGGTATACGTCATGCTTGAGGCTTAAGGCTCTTTATGGTAAGTATACCAGATAATATTTCAAACAGAAAGTTTCTATTTTTGGTTGAAGAGAGACAATTCTGAGAGGTCTGCACCTTCCAATTTGATGTGCTTTTTTAATTTCTAGCGTCAAAATGTACCATCACCACCCCTGACCAAACACAGAACACAGAGAAACAATGCACAATGTACCCAAAGGCGTGAAACCCACATGGTGTGAGCACATTAGGGTTTATGGGCACAAAATGATAATTGAACATTAAAAAATACTGAAGCAAAATGGAGTGGTTTTAGTATTTATGGGAATGAAAACACATTTCCTTTTCTCTTTCCTTTTCATTCCCAACCAAATATTATATGTTAAAATTAAGATACTTGGCTTTAAAACAAATGCCTGTGTACCTTTCAACAAGCTTTGAACAAATCTTAATATTTTGCCATATTTGCTTCAAAATTCTTCAATAAAATATTACAAATAAAAGTTAAGCCATTATTGTATTCCCTCTGCAAGCACATTTCTCTCCACCTCAATGACTATTTGTTGAATAAATGAATGAATACACTTACAATCATATCTTCCCCCCGTCCCTTCTCAACAAAGCCATAAATGTTTCCATCCTCTGCTCTACTAAAACACCAATAAATGAACACACCCTGAAGATTTAAGTGAAGAAACTTGAGGTGGATGTTCTGATCCACCCAGAATGTCAAAGAACTTCATTGGGAAATACATTCAGTTATTGGAAAACCTTGAATCAACTCACACTTGGTCCATTCCTTAATCTATGATCAACTTGCAGGCACTGGATACCTCTGGCTTTTAAAAATCACAATCAATTGAATCTCCCCACATCCATTTTTAGAATCATAGAATGACGTCTCTTTAATTTCTAGTGAGATCTATAGGTTTAGGTGATGACTAACACCACCAAAGTTTATGAAAAGTCAGCATCCATATGTGAAAGTCACTTTTAGCATGAAAGGTGTGATATTTTATACTCTGTTGGAAAGAAGAAGATGATATAGACATTGGTAACAAAATCACATCAAAGTTGTGTGACCTACAACATCTAAAGAACTCCCGTCTTTGAGTTCTGCTTCGGCTTTCATGTCCATGGAAGAATTCCTTGCAATTTCTGGCTGGTCCTGAACACTGGAGAGATAGAGAAATGAGCTGTTCCCTACCTCACCAGGGTTCAGAATACTGCTCAGAGAAGGGAAGTAGAATTCTGTTCTGTAGCTGAAAAGAAACTTTAATTAAACTAAATCTCCATAATAGTCAACAGCTCAAACACCAGGCCAGGAAAGTTTGGTTTGGAATCCTGACTTTTCACCTTACTAGCTTTATGAAGCCTGAACAAGTGACCCCTTCACTGTAACTTAGTTTCTTCCTCTGTGCTATGAAGATAATAGTAGTAACTACCTCATTAGGTTAACAGTTAACTAGATAGTTCATCTACAGTTTGTTGCATTGTGCATATCACGTAGCAAATGCTCACGTAGCAAATAAAAGGTATTTTATTATGAGTGTTCATATAATTAGTATTTTTAAGAACCAGGAACTTCACAGCCTCTTTAACTCCCTTCCTCTTCTGGAAACTCTTCTACCATCAAAGTCACTTCAGGAGCCACCATGCGAATATATTTTGACCTCGCTCCCTGGCCACTGTTGATGATATAGGGGTGGGTATCTGATCAATCTTTTTCTAAGAATTTTGTAGCTAGAACTGAGAGAAGCAAACTCTCTTTGTGTCACTTCTGCCAAAGGTAAAAAAAACTCAGAAACTGGCTTCTTGGAAGGCCATGATCATCTACTCTGAATAAAAACCTGGTGTTCAGTGGGAGGGAGGTATAACATCCACATGCAAATGGAAATAAATATGAGAAGAAATAGTGTCTTAATGACACTTGAATCTCTGATTGCAGTTGGTTCTGAAATATAGCCACATCCATGCATTTCATAAGGTCTTCATGGTCTATGGCATATCCCAATAATGTTCCAATATGTTGCCTGTTATACTTAAATTGGTTGAAGCTGAGTTTCTATCCCTCGCTAATAGTGGCAGCATTTATATACATTATCTCATTTACTTTTCAGTAATGCTGAGATAAATGCTAGTATCCACATTTCACAGATAAGAAAACTGAGGTTCAAAGAAGATAAGCAGTTGTCCAAGGTCAAACCACTAATAAATGGTGGAACCGCAGTAGGATGTGATCCCTCTGCCTCAAACCCTTTTTTATTCCTGCTTCTCCCTTCCATCCATCATTTTCTTGCCCTTTCTTTCAATTCTCTTCTTTTCCTTCATCTAACTTCTCTTGGTCCTTCAGATGCCCACCTATCATTTCTTTAGGAAGCTTCCCTTAACTCCAAGGTAAATATTTCCATTCTATTATCCATAGCCTCTATGCTTCCCCTCATCATAACATGTATCACCTTGTACCTTGATTCTCTCTCTTCCTTTCTGTATGCTCCACTGTACTGTAAACTGTCTAAAGGTAGGAAAGGACTCTTTTCCATCTTTGTATCTCATATCAGGCACAAACCCTGGAAAAAAGCGTACATGTATTTTGAATTGAATGAATTAAAGATATATTTAGAAGAGGAAGAAGGGGAGATTTCCGTGTCTCCAAAATCACACAACTGAGGAAACCACCCATTTTCTCATACAGAAGATCAGCCCAGTAGTCAGAACCTTCTTTTCTTGGGATGGATGCTCCTGTCTAATAAAATAATAAAAGTCATCCTTTTGCTCTTCCACCCCCTGCCCAACTCCCTGCAGCTTTGCAGTTATGCTCTAATTGAGAGATGTGAGTGAAAATAACAAATAAAGACAGTTTAAACACTCTGAGCCATCTCACAGCAGTTCTACAGCTTGAAAAAATGTGTCTTGGGCTAATAGTGTTCACAAAATTTCTGGCTTTAAATTCAGTCATACTGTCCTTGAAATCTTCAAGAACAGAGCTATTATTTCTCATTTTTATTTCAGAATATTGAAAATACCTGGTTTGAATATTTTTCCTTGACATCCAAGGAAACATATGCATAAACATAGCGCATGCACACATGCGTGTACACACACACACACACACTGAAAGAGAGAATGTATATTTCAAATAATTACAATATTATCAAAGATTTTTCAAAATTAAATCAACCATAATAAAGGTGAAAGAACAATATTTAAGAAGATACATTTTTAATGAGCATGGTCTGGACCTACACTTTCCTCCTCAGAAATGTTCACAAGCAAAGGAAAAAACATTGAAATGGATTGCTAAAATAAGTTTTCAGATATGCGGGGGTTTTTTTGTTGTGGTATTTGACTTGGCAAATCTCACTTCTCAGCTTGATAGAGAAGACAGGGGGTCTTTTTGTACGAGACCATACTGAAATAATTTTGAATTATTAGGACTTCTGGTAAAATGTGCCTATTTTGGACAGGTGAACTGTTCTGAAGCTCTGAGTCTGTCACCATCCTCGTTAAATAAAATCCTAAAAGATCAAATCCTCATGCAAGTTGAGACCAGGAGTTTTCAAACAGCTGCTGAGCAGTGAGGGGCATACTCTGTGGCCAACAGCCATCCAAGTTGTTCTTTGAAAGCATTGTCTCCCAAGCAAATGGAAGGAAGGTAAAAAGAGCTCTTCAGCACTACAGAGGACACAGCAAACAAAGAGATATGTAGTGTGAGTGCTTTCAGAGTGGGGTAGCTTAGCTCCAGACCACATGAGATGCTGTCTTTCTTCTGGCAGAATGGGGGGATAGGGGAAAAAGAAGCCACAGACACACAGAGGGTCTACATAATTAAACCAAAGCTATCATAACATGGAGAATCGAGTTTTAGTGAAGAAACATATTCCTCAATCACTGTCAAAACTATTTTCCATAGGAAGTTTTTGGTTCTCAAGTCCATAAGACTTATTCTATTTAAAAACTTCCACATTAATCTTTCTTTTTATTGAAAGTTGCTATTTCTAAATTTTGGTGAGAAGAATCTGTTCAACTGTAACTCTTCATTTGCTGATTATAATAAGTAAAGGGTTAGTTGTTTTACAAATACAATTTATCATGAAAGGTGCTAGCTCAAAGAGACAAATTAAATTGATGTTTGTATTTATTGCCATGAAGATGAAAAGAGTTACTTGGAAATAAGCTGCAAAACTGCTCCAATCAGAATGCAAGTGGAAATCAATAATTCATTCTCATACAGCTTCCTGTACTTTGCTGGCAATTGCAGACAAAATTAATGGCAACTCTGACAGCCAAAAGGAATGACTCTACCATATTTCCCCAGGAGGGCTGCACCATTTCAGTCTCAGTGGCATAGTCTCTACATTTTTCACACTCTTAGCTCTGAGAACTTCTGAGTCAGATATTCCTGTGACTTACCTTTATCTATAACCTGGGCAATTATTATTTTTACCTAGCCAAAAATAATGTTTCCATTTGCAAGAAACGGTCATTCCTTGAGTTTAACAGAAGCAAAATTCAGTAAAACTCAAATCAGTCAAGACCATTTAGGAGCTGTAGGGAGAGGCATCAATAAATATTTCACAAGGTCTGTGGCCTATGGTAAAGGAGGGGTCATCAGGTGCATAAGCAGAGATCACTTGATTGTCAAGAACAGAAACCCATTAAAGATAATCTAGGTAGCATAGAGTTCAGAACAAGGAAAAAATAAGCAGTCTCATGAGCACCTAAGGGCAAGAAAATGTCCTAGAGTGGCTAAAATGTTGTCAGAAAATACTCTCTTTCTTTTTCTTTTGAGTTCCTGTCAGAGAAACAGAGTAGACCCCCTGTTTACAATTTAGTTTTAATGTTGAGAATGATAATATCACATACACACACACCAGGAGACTATGAAAAGATTTATTTTTCACATAATAATGCTATCTGGGGAGAACAGGGCAGGGTTTCAGGAAGTTCCATAAATGGCTTGAGAAAGCAAGATGGGCAAATGCCTTTAGAGTTTATTATACTTGGGGGTGGGGCTGGAGTGAGGGTTCTCAAACTGGGCCTTGCGTGGTTTGAACTTTCTACCAGTTCCAAAGGAGGGAGCACCAGGTCTTCCTTATCAGCTTGCTTAGGTGTGGAGCAGAAGAGAAAGGAGGGGGATGCTCAAAAGCTGTCAGCAGTCAAACATTAAAAATGTGAGCCCAGTAATTATTATGCTCTCCCTCTCCCACTGGGCCCAAATACCCTGAGATCTCAGCTTCTCTCTGCATGTGTTCCTTTATCTTCTTTGAGGATCTACTCCTGTAAGTCTCTTGTTTTCTGTGTGTCTCTGTGTTAGCGATGGAAAAACTGTGGCCATAACTCTTAGTGACCTGTTAATGTTAGCGTCTATCACACTGTAAATAGCTAAGCCTCTGTATCTAAATTCAGGAATAAGAGAAAGAAAGGAAGACAAGAAAATAAAGAGACAGAGGTATAGAGAATGAATCCTATGTTTGGATTTCCCCTGGGCAAAGTATCAACTCTGGCCCATTCCTTTCTGTCCAATGAGGTCAAGTCATGTGGTCCAAATATGGCCACTCAAGTGTCCTGTTTCTAAAGGTCCTGTGGTTCAGGTCAATTTTAATAAAGGGGATGCTGACAAGAAGAATATATGGCATCTTGAATACACTAAGTCTACACCAAGAATTGCATTGCAAGATAAAATTGGAGGACCATTATATTCACGTTGATCACAAAAGATGGGAGAACAAAAAGAGATATGGTCAACTAAGGACATGATAATTCAGTACACAGCATGGTATGCTGTACAAATTAGGCACAGAGGTAACTGACTGATTATTGATTGAATGAGGTCAGAAATAAGCAAAAGGTCAGTCATATTAGTAAAGAGAGACAGGTAGATCCATCATTCAATAAATGCTTATTGAGAACCAACCATGTTTTAAGTATTGTTCTAAGTACTAGGGATATATATCAGTAATCTAAACAGAATGTGAAGCTGTGGTCAGCGAAGGGAGATAGTTAATAAACAAACAAATAAATAATTCATAATATAATGTGATATATTACATATAGTGATAAGAATATTTTTATGAAACATAAACAACAGAGTTCTATGTGGGGGAATTGGTTGGCTCAAGTCAGTAAACTTCAAAGCCAAATGGTATAATCCAGACTGGGAACCAAACTCTGTGTTGCTCAGAATCTCTTTTTTTGTACTTTTTCTTGAGAGAGACTCTTAAAATCATTGAACCTGGGTAAATGAATTATGGTTAAATTGGAAAAAGATGGACTCATTAAAAGTACCCAGATTTCTTTGAGATTTGGGGGAACGGATTTATAACCACATGGCTTCTTATTTAGGACTCTAAACAAATGTGTAGCGTTGACCACCATCACATGGACCCCCCAGCAAACACACACACGATACCTTTCAGAACTTCATTGCCTGCTCCATAGAAATTTTCCTGTCCCATAATTGATTCTTTACATATTCCTCACCTGGTGAGCTGACAGTGTTAAGAGAAGACAGAGAGTACTTCCATTTCTGTCTTTTCTCTACACAGAACAACTAAATAAAATACAAAAACACATTTGTTTGAAGGCAAAAGTGAGCTGCTAGGGCTCACTCTTGTTAGAATTTGAAACACCAAGATCTTGGAAAGATGTGAAGTTCACTGAGGTGAGTCTAACGTAATTTCTCCAGTTAAAATATGATTTGTAGCCCTTTCCAAATTCAGGCCTTCACATTAAGGCCTTCACATTCAGGCATTCACATTATCATTCACATTTATTAAGATAAAATACAAGTGAATGTTGATGTTTGTCCTCAGGGATTTCATCATCTGGTAACATTTGTTTTCCTTCCTGAGCCCTTCATAAGCCATGATATCCAGGCCCAAGGTAATCATTTATAGGCCCTAATTTGGACTAGAGCTTCTGAAATGCCTTGGCCCCAGGGATACTGCTGAATTTTGGATGTACCCCACAATGTCTACCTAAAATACATCAAGTTTCAAAGAGCAAAAAGATTTTTTAAATCCCTATGCTGTGTATTTATGATAATCTAAAACAGGAGACTAAAACAAGGAACACAGGATATCAGAGGGCAACACTTATCTTCTGATCAAATCAGCTATTCTCCAGGGTGTCCATCTCAGTGACTGAACGCTCTATCCAGCTAGTTACTTATTCCAGAAACTTGGAAGTAATCTTTGATAACTCCTCAACACTCAGCTCTATCATTACAAATCCCTGACAGCTATAAAACAAAAATATATCTAATTTTAATAAAGTCCAAATAACAATGTTTTCTTTTATGTTGAGTACTTTTTGTAACCTGTTTAAAAAATACTTGCTTAATTCTCCTGTATTGTTTTTCTAGAAAATCTATTGTTTAAACTTTGATATTTTCCATTCAGATAGTCAATTTGCCCATTTTGCTTACTGAAAAAAAACAATCTTTTCTTTATTAAATTGAAAGTGGCAGGACTTCCCTGGTGGTGCAGTGGTTAAGAATCTACCTGCCAATGCAGGGGACACTGGTTCGATCCCTGGTCCGAGAAGATCCCACATGCCGCAGAGTAACTAAGCCCGTGCACCACAACTACTGAAGCCTGCGTGCCTAGAGCCCGTGCTCCGCAGCAAGAGAAGCCACCACAGTGAGAAGCATGTGCACCCCAACGAAGAGTAGCCCCTGCTCGCCACAACTAGAGAAAGCCCACACACAGCAATGAAGACCCAATGCAACCAAAAATAAATAAATAAATTTATTAAAAAAAAATTGAAAGTGGCAAATTTGTAGTAAAACAGATGACTATGTATGTGTGACTATGTTTCTAGGCAATATGCTCTATTCCACTGATCAATTTGTCCATTTGTATCTGACTTTTTTATGTGAGATTCATCCACATTATTGAATTTAGTAATATTTCTCCTTTTTGTTGCTGTAGTATTCCACTGAATGGTTATACTATATTTTACTTATTCAGTCTACTACTTGTGAATATTTTTTTGCTTCTACTTTTAGCTATTATGAATAATACTGCTATGAATGTTCTTGTAAGTGTCTTCAGGTAGACAAAAGCACTCATTTCTGTTGGGTATATACTCTGGAGTAGAATTGCTAGGTCATATGATATCCTTGCTTACCTGTAGAATATACTGTTAAGTGGTTTTCTAAAGTGATTGTACGGATTTATATTCAAATCGTCAAAGAAATAGGTCCAGTTCCTTCACATACTCACCAGTATTTCGCATTACTAGACATTTTACTTTTAGCTGTCCTGGTGGGAAGTAGTGATATCACAATGTAGTTTAGATTTGCGTTTCCCCGGTGACTAATGATGACCCTGAGTTCACATCCTCTCAGGAGCATGCCAAAATCACACCTATCTACAGAACAGCTAGCGATGTAAAAGGCTGGAAGCTAGCAGAAAAGATCTTCTGTAAATAAAGACATAAAGATGGAACCACAATGAGACAGATAGGAGGGGCAGACTCACAATATAATCAAATTCCACACCCCCTAGGTGGGTGACCTACAAACTGGAGAATAATTATATTGCAGAGATTTTCCCACAGGAATGTGAGTTCTGAGCTGACGGCCTGGGGGTCCAGCAACAGAAAGATGATCCTGCAGAGCATTTGGCTTTGAAGGCCAGTGGGGCTTAATTGCAGGAGTCCCACAGAACTGGGAGAAATACAGAGTGCATTCTAAAAGGGCACACACAAAAACTCACACATACCTGGACTTACAGCAAAAGCAATAATTTTTTTTTTTTTTTTTTTTAAATAATACACAATGTATTTATTTATTTATTTATGGCTGTGTTGGGTCTTCATTTCTGTGCATGGGCTTTCTCTAGTTGTGGCAAGTGGGGGTCACTCTTCATCGCGGTGCGCAGGCCTCTCACTATCGCGGCCTCTGTTGTTGCGGAGCACAGGCTCCAGACGCGCAGGCTCAGTAATTGTGGCTCACGGGCCCCGTTGCTCCATGGCATGTGGGATTTTCCCAGACCAGGGCTCGAACCTGTGTTGTCTGCATTGGCAGGCAGATTCTCAACCACTGCGCCACCAGGGAAGCCCAAAAGCAATAATTTGATAGGACCCTGGGCCAGACCTACCTACTGGTCTTGGAGACTCTCCTGGAGAAGCGAGGGGTGGCTGTGGCTCACTCTGGGGACATAGGCATGGATGTCAGATACACTGGGGCATATTTAACGATGTGAACAAAGCGGCTACCATCTTGGCTCATTAATGCCAAGATCTGGCCCCACCCAACAGCCTGTAGGCTCCAGCACTGGGACACCGCAGGCCAAACAACTGAGTGTGGACACAGCCTCACCCATCCACAGACAGGCTGCCTAAAGACTAAAGAACCCACAGTTGCCTCTAGACACACCCCTGGACATGGGCCCGCCCACCAGAGAACCAAGACACAGCTCCACCCAGGAGTGGACAGGCATCAGCCCCTCCCACCAGGAAGCCTGCACAGCCTCTAGACCAGCCTCACCAACCAGGGGGTGCAGACACCAGTAGCAAGTAAACTTCAATCCTGCAACACAGGCCAGACCTTACCCTAGAACCAGCTGGGCTCTGACCCTGTCCACTAGCAGGACAACACAACCTTTGGGACATCCTGGACCCCATACCCAATACCCAACTGTGTCAAGAACTGGTGCCCACCCACCGACAACCTGAAACAAGCTCTGGGATCTCTGGGCCCTGAAGCCAGACTCCAAGAATCAGCTCTGCCTGTAAGTAGTCCAGTACTAACCCCAGGATCTGGCTTCATCTGCTGCTGGGTGGGCAACAGTCCCAGAGTCTTTGAGACCCTGACTCAGTCCACCAGTGAGCCAGCACTAGCCTTGGGGTCCCCTAGGATTCTGCAGCCACCTTGTGACTAGGCCCTGCTAGTCACAGCATCCACACAGGGCAGGAGGACCTGGCAACCAACAGATTAGAGGCCAACCAAGCCTACCAGACCACCCACATAGTCAGCCCACCACAACAGAAGGACCCATGCACCCCTCTTAGGGGGAAACCCCTAAGAGCATGTAGCTTAGGTGACAAAAGGAGAGTGCACTGCTGGGACACATAGGTTGCCTCTTATAGGGGCCACTTCTCCAAGGTTGAGAAATGTAACTAACCTACCACATACATAAAAATACAAGTAGCAAAGTGATTCAGTTATACATATACATGTATCTATTCTTTTCCAACACTTTTCTGTACACCTGAAACTAACACAACATTGTTAACCAACTATACTCCAATATAAAATTAAAAGTTTAAAAAAATACAAATAGCAACTCAGACAAAATGAGGCAGCACATGAGTATGTTACAGATGAAGAAACAAGATAAAACCCCAGAAGAAGAACTAAGTAAAGTGGAGAAGGGCCATCTACCTGAGAAAGAGTTCAGAGTAGTGATCGTAAAGATGGTAAAAGAACTCTCAGGAGGAAAATGGATGCACAGAGTGAGAAGTTAGAAGTTTTTAACAAAAAGTTAAAAAATATAAAGAACGACCAAACAGAGATGAAAAATACAATAACTGAAATGAAAAACACACTAGAAGGAATCAATAGTAGACTAAATGATTCAGAAAAAAATATATATACATATATAATCTCCACTATTTTCTAGCCACAGTGCCATTTGAACACTGCAGATGTTCTATAATAATTAATTCCTGTCCCTCCCTCCAATCCAGTAGCCACATTGATAATTTTAAAATGTCGATCTCTTACTTTACCCTGTGCTTAAAATCCTTCAATGGCTCCAATTGAATTTAAGATAAAATCCAACATTTTAATTTGAAACACAGGCTTTACCTAATTTTTCACCTGGCCCAAGGTAGCTCTAGAAATTCTATAGAGGAAGGGCTTTCATGTAAGGTTCACAATTTGTCTTGATCTGCTTACATAAGACTTACATAGATTTGATAAAATGTCAAGAACAAGATATAGCTAATGAAGATTGTAAGGTGTGGTAGATTGAATTATTGGCTATCATTCTTCACCTTGTCCTGTATTCGTGTCCTTTGCCATGTAACTGTGGAGTTCCTACCACAGATGTTGGAGTATCCCCCTCCTTATCTTTGGCCTCAGCTACCTGACTTGCTTTAGCCAATGAGATGTTAGCAGATGTGATGGGGTTTAAATGTGTGTGGGCAGTCAGGCTTGCCCTCTGGCACTTCTGCCAGCACCATGAGCTTGCTGTTCCCAGTAGAAGGATAAAAGACACCAGGAGCAGATCAGCCTCAGTTCATTCATAGACTCATGAGCCAGATATAAATGTTTATTTTTGTATCCCACTGAGAATATATAGTTGTTTGTTAAGCAGAATTATTGTTGTGACATTGACATGAGACCTAAACCCACCCTAACCACTCTTTTTATTGCCATTGTCCTTGCTCACCTGGCCACTTCTTTTACATCAATAGTTCCTTAGATCTATGTTTCAACCATACTAACCTCCTTTCAGCTCATAGCATTTGCAAAGTTGTATTTGACCCAAAGTCCATATAATATGCTATCTTTCTGGTTGAGCTGATTAATGCTAGATATTGATAGAGCAATTAAGTTTAAATATCATTGTCAAACTTTAACAATATTCATTAGAAAATAGACATAAAATAGATGAAGGAATTTTCCATTTAAACTTAATAATAACAAAGGCAGGCAATAAAAGAAACAAAGTGAAAAGAAACAATATGAAAGCATGATGGGTAGGAAACAAAAATACAGTATTAGTATTTTGTTTTTAATGCCAGAAAACTGATTCTAGTATGAATTACAGTATATGTGTGTGCGTGGGGGCATTACACACCAGTCAAGTCAGTCTCCAACACCAGGTGACTGTCCTACAATTCACTCAATTCTAATACAATCTCCCTGGAGATAGCATCAGATCCCATAGGTTAAGGGTCCAGTCACATAAGACTGCCTCCACCCACTTCAGATTCCAATCACAAGTCCAGGCTGTCACCTGTGCTTCTGACACATTGGCTGTGTAAAGCAGAGGCTCCCATGTCCTCCTCCTTGGGTTCAATTACTTTGCTAGAGCAGCTCACAAAACTCACGAAAACTTGCCTACATTTACCAGCTTATTATAAAAAGGTATGATAAAGGATACAGATAAACATCCAAACAGAAAACATGCATAGAGCAAGCCATATGGAAAGGGGTGAGGAGCTTCCATGTCCTCTCCAAGCCTGCCATTCTCCCCAAATTTTCATGTGTTCACCAACCCAAAAGCTCTCTGAATCTTGTCCTTTTTTGTGTTTTTATGGAGGTTTCATTACATAGGCATGATTGATTAAATCACTGGCAGTTGGTAATTGATTCAAACTCCAGCTTTGCCCCTTCCCCAGAAATCAGAAGTTGGAACTGAAAGTTCTACGCCTCTATTCATGGTTTGTTCCCATGGCCACCAGCCCCATCCTTAGGCACTTTCCAAAAGTCACCTCATAAACATAAACCCAATTGTGGTGGAAAGACATTTGTTATGAATATCAACACACCTATTTTATCTTTATGGCTCTGAATCAATTTCAGGAACTGAAGACAAGAGACCAAATATTATGGCAAAAGATGCTCCATTTACTCTTATCCCTCAGGAAATTCAAAAGTGAACCAAGAACAGTGGATGAAGACCAAATAAATTTTTTTGAACTATAAATCAGGATATCACAACCAGGAATAATAATTTTGAATGCGTTAGATTCTCCCAATTAAACTCAAAGAGTCAACTCTTGTGTTAAAAACCCAGGCACATATCTAGGAAAGGCATCAAACAAAAATAAAACAAAATTTGGAAATAAAGAATAGAAAAAATTATATAAGTCAATGTTAACAAAGAGAAAATAGAACAGGCAATATAATGCAAAAATATAATTCAGAGGGAAATATTAAACAAGCCATTCTTTTCCAAAGGTACAATTCAGCTTCTTGATATGAGTTCTATGGGCTACTTCATTGTATTCCCCTGTCCTTTGGCATCGGGTTGGGTTTGGCCAAAGGAAGATCTAGGAGGATAGAGGGTGGAAAGGGAGTAAGTAAGGTATTATACTCCTTCACTTCCTCTCTGCAAGGGCCACAGTGGATTAGCCATGTCCCTCTTCCAAGGCTGTAGTTGCAGATGGGTAACACTTCTCACTGCGTCCTCTCCTACAGCTGCGTCTACAGTAACTCTCTCCAGGTCAGTTAAATGCTGCTTCATCTTGCCCCTTTGAGTCTAAGGCTGATAATGCCTCCCTGCCTCCCAGAGGTTGCTAACTCAAGAGGGCTTCACCATCTTTTGGTGGTTTCCTTTAACCAAGTTCATGCTTTGTAAGTACACCCTGTAATAAAATTCTTTTCATTTACCTTGCTTGAGTGTGCTGCTTCCTGATGCAAACCTGGATTTGTATATAAACACATAAATATATATTTTATACATGCAGGCTTTGCTTTATTATGCTTGGCAGATATTACTTTTTTTTTTTTTTTTTACAAATTGAAGGTTTGTGGCAACCCTGCATCAAGCAAGTATATCAGCGCCATTTTTCAACAGCATTTGCTCACTATGTGTCTCTGTGCCTCATTTTGGTAATTCCTGAAATGTTTCACACCCTTCACCAGCAAAAAGATAACAACTGGCTGAAGGCTCAGTTGATGGTTAACATTTTTTAGCAACGAAGTATTATTTAATTAAGGTATGAACTTTGTTTTTTAGACAATGCTATTGCACACTTAAGAGACTACAGAATAGTGTAAACATAACTTTCATATATACTGGGAAACCAGAACATTTGTGTGACTCAATTTATTGTGATATTCACCTTATTGCTATGGTTTGGAACCAAACCCACAATATATTCGAGGTGTGCATGTATACATATATTTAAAGCAATGAATAGAAGCACCTGGAAATTATTGCTTAAATAAATGCAGACGTTAATTTGACTTTCCACATTGTAAGGAATAAGCTCAAAATTTAAAACTGATTATTCAGCTGTCAAGAAATACTTTCAATTTGTAACGAAGTCAAATACTAAGCCTCTCTGTAGTTAGTCCTGACATTTTAAGAGATTAAATGCTAGGTAGTAATGTACACATCACTGTGTTAATCAGAAAGACTGTTCTGAACATTAAAAATGCTCAAGTTCTTAAATATTTATATTGTCATGTGTATATTGCCATGTGTAGAATATATGATTTATAGAATTGCTGTTTTTTTAATTAAGTTCTTTTCCCCAAAATTCAAAAAATAGCCATATTGTTGAATTTCATTATTTCTGACACTGTCTGCACACCTAGAATTTTACAGACGAACAGGGAAAGGAAAAGACAAGAAAACAAAGAAAATCTCTGTCATATCCAGGCCAGATATGGCCCTCAGAAACATGTGAATTAGACAAGTTCTTCTCAGTTCAGATTTAAACACCTTCCTATCACATGCCTAACATCCTGTTTTTCTCTCAAAACCTATTCTCAATCCTTTGCTTTTTATTCATATTTCATTTACCGATAAAAATTGAAATTCCATCTTAATTTATTTCAATATTCTTCCCTGTGTCCTTGAATCCTCTTAATACTGGCACATCAAAGACTCCCAAAGCTGAGAATCTTGACACATCACTGAATCTCCAAGTCATAGCACCATTTTATACCAATAACCCTCGTTTATTGAGTACCTACTATATGCCAGGCTCTGCCCTAAATCGTTCATGCATTCTCTCACATTTAATCTTCACAACTGCTATCATGTAGATACTCTGACTATCCCTGCTTCATAGATGAAGTTTCTGAGACACCAAAGAGGTTTTCTTCTCAAGCTACAACAACTTTTTAGCCGCTGAGATAGTAAAGGAAGTCTATTTAACATGAGAGACAGTGCACTTAAATTCTGTGTTGTCCTGTGGTCTTAAGAAGGTGTCCAATGCACAGTTGTTTAATACATAGATTCTAATACATAGAGAAATTCTAATACATAGAGAAATTTGTGGAAACTCTTAGCTAGAAAATGATCTCTGTTCCAATAGGACCTGGATTTCTCTTCTTTATTCCAGTTGTTTTTGCAAACAAAAGAGACAAAGTACCTTGTAAATCAAAGGACTAATTGTGAAATTTTTCTTGATCACGATTTTATAGGCAGTATCATTCAGATCAACTGGGTTTGAAAAATGGCTGAACTTTAAACTGTCTTAATCAAACCTTTCTTTTAAATATATGCTCTGCTTTAGTATTTAAAGAGCACATATTGCTGTGGTTCTTAAGCTTATCAGAAGGTCACACCAAGATAAATTACAAGTGGAAGAGGGGAGAAATGACAAGGGAAAGGAGTGGGGATTTGTGGCAGAAGGAAATAGCAGACCCAGCGGGAAGACATTTGGATCAATGGGGGACAGTCAGGGTTGATGAATGTAAGGAGGAAAGTAATCTAATTCTTATTACTGTCCATATTTGTAGAACTGAAAAGGGCAGGTCCAAAGCATAGTCCCTCCAAAGAAGGTTTTCTTAGGGTCTAGGAAAAGATCCTGCCAGAAGAGTCTGAATCCTTCTCTAAGTCCTATCTGTCACTTACTAGACAATGTCTTGCCTTGGGGGAATTGCATCTTATCACGGTGGGGGGCTTTGTATAAAGGCTGCAAATGCTGGTTAGCAGCAGTATTGGCGTCAAGGTCTTTTCCTTGTTTTACCTGTTTTGGCTACCAAAAGGTATTTTGGGTATACCAAAAAGTATTTCTTTGTTTCTCTGAATCTCCTAGCTAATGACTTCTCTCTCAGACTCTTTAACCACTGCTACATCAGCTCCTGAGCCCCCCCAAAGTTCTGTTTACCTAATAAGTGACATGCCTAAACTTCATGACAAAAGTCAATATAGTCCAACAACTCCATTTATCAATGTATTATGAATATTTCCATCACTTATCTAGGATTTTGAAAGTCATAAAATCCACCTAAGAACTTTTTTTTAAAACAAGAAGGTTAATTTTAACACAACTATATGCAATGAACTATAAATAATACACAGTGTAGATTTAATTTTAAATCATCTTCCTTCTCCACTACTGTTAGTTCTGGTTTTATCTGATTCTTTCTTGTTCTTTCTCTTCCCTGATTGACCAGGATCTTTCTCTGTGCATATATTGCATAATGGTAGTTAACTCCTAATACCCATTCTTCCTTTTTTTTTTTTTTTTTTTTTTTTAATAAGAGAAATTTTAGCTGTGTATGTGGTCACCCAGATAAAGTCTACATTTTCCAGCCTCCCTTGCAGACATGTATGGCCATGTGATTAGGGTTTGGCCAATGGAATTTGTCAAGGCAATATGTTTAACTTCTGGAACATGCCTTTTCCTGCAGACTGTCCTGTGGAAGTGAAGGAGAGCCATCTGTGAACGTGCAGACAAGGCAATACCATCAAGAGAGAAGAGCAACAGAATGAGTGGGTCTCGGTCCTCAATACGGTCAAAGTCACCCTACCAGCCTTGGACATGACTTCCTGCTCAGAGATGAGAGCAAAGTAAACTTTCATACTGTTCAAGCCATTATGTTTGGAGTCTTATTCTTACAACAAGCAAGCCTACATCCTAACAACTATATAGTGTTCTTGGCCCACACCACACCAGTTTTTGTTTGTTTGTTTGTTTGTTTGTTTTGTTTTGTTTTGTTTGCTGTACGCGGGCCTCTCACTGTTGTGGCCTCTCCCGTTGCGGAGCAGAGGCTCCGGACGCGCAGGCTCAGCGGCCATGGCTCACGGGCCCAGCCGCTCCGCGGCATGTGGGATCTTTCCGGACCGGGGCACGAACCCGTGTCCCCTGCATCGGCAGGCGGACTCTCAACCCCTGCGCCACCAGGGAAGCCCCCACACCATTTTTCATTGGATTGGTCACTCCATGTACCAGGATCTTTTACTATTAATCAAGCTCTTGGTTTGTAATTGCCCAAAGTTTGGGTTTTAGAGTTGCCATCAGCCAAATTTAAATAAGAGTTTCTTCATTCCAATGTACCTACTGTAATCTGTTTCACATGCAGGAAATAATCTTTCCTCGTTTTCATAGACATTCTGGAAGAGAAGCTTGCAGGTATGGGGGTTTCCTGAATGTGCAAATGGAGAATCTTTGGGGAGTATTTGTCTGTACCATCCCTGGTCTTTTAAACTCAATCCCTCTGCTCGTGCTCTGCATTCCAGATAGGGTACAAAATCAAACCAATAAAGAGGAGTGCAAAGTTTAAACAATTTC
>NW_006785581.1:3143793-3164936 GCF_000442215.2 Lipotes vexillifer | reverse complement strand
CCCTACACCCTTCTGAAAACTTTGTTTACAGTATATAACATTAGTTCATTTTCATTAAAAATCATCTTAAATCCCAGAAAAAAAAATAACAAAATTGCTAATAAGCCTGGCATCGTTCATAGTATTTTGTATTAACCATTCATAGTATTTTTGGTGTATATCTTCCTGTTTTGTTTCTGTTATTTTTCAAAATAAATGTAATACCAATATAAATTTTTCATATTTAAAAACTAACTAAACTCTATATTATGTGTATTAGAGCATGTTAACTGCTATGACAAACAACTCCAGTTGTAGTGCTTAATGTAACAAAGGTGTATTTCTCATGTAACTAATAGCAGAATATGGTTCAGTTGGGACATTTACTCCATTCGGTCATTCAGAGACCCAGCTCCTTCCATCTAGTGGCTATGGCATCTTCTGGTGCTTCAGAAGTCCTACACGAAATTCTCTGGATCTGGCAGGGAGATAAGAGTTAGACTGAATGCATGGAGGATCTCATAGGATCATAGGAGATTTCAGGAGTCAGGTTTAAAAGTGGCACCCAGGGCTTCCCTGGTGGCGCAGTGGTTGAGAGTCCGCCTGCCGATGCAACGGATGCGGGTTCGTGCCCCGGTCCGGGAAGATCCCACAGGCCGCGGAGCGGCTGGGCCCGTGAGCCATGGCCGCTGAGCCAGTGCGTCCGGAGCCTGTGCTCCGCAACGGGAGAGGCCACAACAGTGAGAGGCCTGCGTACCGCAAAAAAAAAAAAAAAAAAAAGTGGCACCCATGACTTCTGAATACATTCTATTGACTGAAACTCAGACATTTACGAACACTTAAATTCAAGAGTCTGGGGAATGCAGTTTAGCTGTGTGCTGAGGAAGAAAAGGTCACAGCTTTGTTGAGCGTCTCTTTTATCTCTACAACATAGTATTTTCCCATATGACTTAAATATTCTCTGAAAATGTGACTTTAAATGATTACATAGGTTTGCTTCCGGCTTATTCAGATACTCATATCCCTGGTTCTTGTATTGCTGACTGTGTAACCCAGCTTCCATTTCTGGTTTTAGAAGTACCATTAAATTTCCATGTCTTTCTATCCATTTCTTGATTCTGTTCTCTCTTCTTGCTTCAGCATCTCATCACAGTGCTCATGAAGAGTTTTATACTCCCAATTTGAGCCTGCAGAAACCTAATTAGCTCCAAAAGTTGATGTTCATTTGGAGAAATGGGAAGTAGGAGGAATATCTGGAATCTATCAACCATTCACCTTTCTTTGTTTGTGAATAGCTCCCTATTTTATTCGGAGATACTATCCCCATCCACTGCTCTCAGATCATGAACTTCAAATGGACCTGACTCTATCCATAAGTCCAGGGATAGAATTCAAACCCATGTCTGGTCGATTAGAACATCATATTCTCTTCTTCAAAGTAGTTATTTCAGAGAAAGGAGAGTGTGCGTAAGAAAGTCTGAAACTCAAGAGGAAAGTAGACAGATTCTTAATTTCAACATTTTATTTTATTATTTTTTTTTTTTTTACATCTTTATTGGGGTATAATTGCTTTACAATGGTGTGTTAGTTTCTGCTTTATAACAGAGTGAGTCAGTTATACATATATATATGTTCCCATATCTCTTCCCTCTTTGTCTCCCTCCCTCCCACCCTCCCTATCCCACCCCTCCAGACAGCCACAAAGAACCGAGCCGGTTTCCCTGTGCCATGCGGCTGCTTCCCACTGGCTATCTACCTTACGTTTGTTAGTATATATATGTCCATGTCTCTCTCTCGCCCTAACACACCTCACCCTTCCCCCTCCCCATATCCTCAAGTCTGTTCTCCAGTAGGTCTCTGTCTTTATTCCTGTTTTACCCCTAGGTTCTTCATAACATTTTTTTTTCTTAAATTCCATATATATGTGTTAGCATACGGTATTTGTCCTTCTCTTTCTGACTTACTTCACTCTGTATGACAGACTCTAGATCTATCCACCTCATTACAAATAGCTCAATTTCGTTTCTTTTTATGGCTGAGTAATATTCCATTGTATATATGTGCCACATCTTCTTTATCCATTCATCCGACGACGGGCACTTAGGTTGTTTCCATCTCCGGGCTATTGTAAATAGAGCTGCAATGAACATTTTGGTACATGACTCTTTCTGAATTCTGGTTTCCTCAGGGTATATACCTAGTAGTGGGATTGCTGGGTCATATGGTAGTTCTATTTGTAGTTTTTTAAGGAACCTCCATACTGTTCTCCATAGTGGCTGAACCAATTCACATTCCCACCAGCAGTGCAAGAGTGTTCCCTTTTCTCCACACCCTCTCCAGCATTTATTGTTTCTAGATTTTTTGATGATGGCCATTCTGACTGGTGTGAGATGATATCTCATTGTAGTTTTGATTTGCATTTCTCTAATGATTAATGATGTTGAGCATTCTTTCATGTGTTTGTTGGCAGTCTGTATATCTTCTTTGGAGAAATGTCTATTTAGGTCTTCTGCCCATTTTTGGATTGGGTTGTTTATTTTTTTGTTATTGAGCTGCATGAGCTGCCTGTAAATTTTAGAGATTAATCCTTTGTCAGTTGATTCATTTGCAAATATTTTCTCCCATTCTGAGGGCTGTCTTTTGGTCTTGTTTATGGTTTCCTTTGCTGTGCAAAAGCTTTGAAGTTTCATTAGGTCCCATTTGTTTATTTTTGTTTTTATCTCCATTACTCTAGGAGATGGGTCAAGAAGGATCTTGCTGTGATTTATGTCATAGAGTGTTCTGCCTATGTTTTCCTCTAAGAGTTTGATAGTTTCTGGCCTTACATTTAGGTCTTTAATCCATTTTGAGTTTATTAAAGTCTGAAACTCAAGAGGAAAGTAGACAGATTCTTAATTTCAACATTTTAATTATTGGATACATGATTTCAGATTTCTGAAATCTGTATGCCAATGGATTTTTAAGTTTTTTGTAAACCAACACATTCCAGTTTGGATTGGGTGTCTGCCTCTTTTAATAAAGAGGCCCAACTGATAATAAATATGGAGACATGGGGAGTAGTTAAGGTTTCATCAGTTCAAGGAGTTACGACTCCAGGAAAAGAAAACAAAGTGACATCTAGTAAATAGCAGAACACGCTAAAAAATTAAAAGCATTCTTATTGAGCAACTCAGTAAACTGAAAGAGTAAAACAAAAGAGGAAGAGAGTATTAGAACAAGTCCATCGTATAGCAGATAAAGTTTCAAAGCTGGTTCAGTAATTAATCCCAAGAATATCGAGCATCTGTTGTGGAATCCTTTAAGCTCAGCTAGGTAAGCTTCACTTTAAAACACAGGTATATTCCTAAAGTGTAGCGTCCACATAATCTCTCTATTTTTGTAAGATTAGGCTTCATATCTCAAGTTGCCAAAAAAAATTGTTTAATAGGGTGTTCCAGCTCAACCTGAACAGAAATTGAGTGTGTACTTGGCCAGAGGTCAGCTACCAAATGCCCAGGGAAAGGACAGTGATTCCTCAGGGAAAGACATGGAAAAGAAAAATGGATTCTCCACTGCCATTGTCTCAGTGCTTAGATGTCTTCCTGGGTCATGGACTTAGGAAGGGTTTTCCTTTTTCAGGGATTGTTAGATGAAGGGAAACATGTGACAGTTTACAGTTAAAATCTGGCTGATATTATCCCTTAGGTTGTTTAAACCTTGATGAAGAAATTGTCACAACAGTTACCTTCCTATAACACAAGAGGTGGGAGTTTAATTATAATATAACTATACCTTTGTGGTAGGCCATTTCTTGGTTCTTGGAAAACCATGCAAATGGGTTATTTACTTATGCAAGTACTTTGTAGAGATTATAATCAGAAATAGAGGTGTCTCAGAAGCTGTGGAATTGAGGTGATGAACTGTTTGATGTGAATGTTTGTTGATGTTGGACCGAGTTGCATCTCTGAATCCTGTGTTTCATTCAGAGAAGATCAAATTTCCAAGTATGGATTTAGAGTGGTGTGACTCCAAAATATCTCATGGATTTATATGCGCTTCCTTTGGACTACTTTTTCACAAGAGAAGAACATTTGTTAACATCACTGACAATTTCCATGTTCCAAAATCTAAGCATTAATTTCTGTCCTCCTTTAAATTCCTCTCAGCAGCATTTGACACTGTGGTAACCCCTTCCTTTTTGAATTAATCTTCTCTTCTGAATTATGCATCAACTAGAAGGTCTTGGATTGCAAGTTACTAAAGATATAAAACCTGACTCAAAAAATAAAAGGGATTTATTGGCTTATACAAGTATAAAACATTCAGAGATAGCATAAGATAGATTCAGGTAGAGTTTGGTCCAGGCTCTGACTCCATTTATACACAGTTCTTTCACCTCTTTCACCTCTACCTCTCTCCAAGAGTCAGCTTCATCCACAGGTGTGCTTTTTATGGTTATAGATACTTCCAGACACATCTAGGATTAAGAGCTCCCTCATTTACAACCAAGAAGAAAAGCCAGCTTTTCTTTAACTATGAAAAAATTAAGATATCTGTTTCATATTGACTAGAACAGACTAGAATGGAATCCTGTAGTCGAGATAATATCATGCACTACTTAACTTAAACCAGAGCAACAAACCCAATTAGGTACTGAGTCAAGGGGGATGAGATTATCCCGACATATTCACTTGGGACACATTTTATGGGGTGGAGTCAATCCCCCCCAAATTTTGTGGCTGCCACACCATGAAGAAGGGATGAAATTGATGACCATTAGTCAAGGTTAGTCAAATACAACTTTGGTAAGATAGTCTCTTCTTGTTCCACACGTTTCCTTCTTATTGTCCATTACTGGCTCCCCTCCCCTATCCAAGCTGTAAATATTGCACAATCCAGAGCTTGGTCCTGGACCTCCTTCTCTTTTCTATACTGTTTCCCTGGCTGATCTCACTTTCTCCCATAACTTTATTATCTATTGGTTAGTGACTCTCAGATTTATATCTCTAGCCCTGACTTCACCTTGAGCTTTAGACTCATTTATCCAACTTTTTATACAACATCTACAGTTGAATGTTGAATAGGTATCTCATATTTAGGATGTCCAATATAGAATTATTTATCTCCCTACTCTAAACTTGCTTTTATCTACCATATTAACCTCAGTTAACTAATAACACCACCAACTATCCAAATGCCAGAAATTCTAGAGGTCATTACTGACTCCTCTTTTTCCCTCACCTCAACATCTAATCCACCAGGAAGTCTGTCAGCTTTCCCTTCAGCATATCTTGCAACTCTTAACAGCTTCTTATCTTTTCTATGGCTACCTTCCTAGTCCAAGCCCCATTGTCTGTCAACTAGACACTAAAGTAACCTAACTGGTCTCTTGCTTTCATTCATGCTTCCTCTCCAAGTTATCCTCCACAAGGGAACCTCAGATCTTATTCTGAAATTTAAGTCAAATCATGTCACTACTCACTTAAAACTTTATAGTGAGTTTCCCATAGCACAAGAAAATACATACTGGTATTGTTTCCCCATCTACTTCTCTAGCTACATTTCATCCCATGGCCCACATTTTCACTGGGCCCCAAAAGCATTGGTCAAACTCATTCCCATGATGGAAAGGGCACTTGCCCTTTCTTCTGCCTGAAGTACTCTTCCTCCAGATATTTGCATGACTGGCTGTTTCTTACTTCCAGGGCCAAGATCAAATATTATTCCCCATAGTGAACATGGCTGGCACTTACCCATTGCTATGCCAGTGCACCCATTCTCAACTGTTGGGTATATTGCTCGTTAATAGCTCACAGCTGACACCTTTTACAAAGAACTGCCCTCAGTCCCCTAGCCTAAGAGGCTGTGCTCCCCTCACCAAGGGGCAGACTGAAGTCAATGACTGACTGACGTCAGCCCTCTTGATTCAAGATGGTACCAGCTGTGGTGCAGTTCATGTTCTAGAGCTCCTGGTGGGACCAAGATTATGGGACCTACAGCTGAGACCACATCCCTGATTGCTTTCTTTTCCTACTCTCTTTTTTCCCTAGTTCCCCTTCTCCTCAGAGTATACTTTCAACAAATCACTCAGGAATCCCCAGCGCAGGCTTTACTTCTAAAAACCTTAAGATTCCTCCTCAGAGGCTTTCTTGACAGCTGGATCTAAAGTAGAAATCCACCTTCCCACGATTCTTCTCTATCTCACTACCCTGTTTAATTTTTGCCCTAACACATACCATTCTGAAATTACCTTTTTAATTTATTTACCTAGAAAAATCTGTCTCCTAGACATGTAATAAACTCCATGACATACATACATATCTTTGGAACAATACCTGCCGATCGATGTGTGGCCACGTAGTCTATATTTGTTGGATATATGGAATTCAGGCTTTAGACTTAGGTAAGGAGGGAAATGCTTTCTTTCTCTGGACTTTGATCTCTCGAGCCTGACCTCTGATGTGGGTAGATGATTTTGAGCATAGTTGCAGGTAAAGGAAAAATGTGGTCTCTGCCACAGGAAGATAGGCTAAGAGGAAGGTAGGGAGGTATCCCTAGATATTGCCAGCAAATCAGGCCTGTAATGAGTGTGGGATATCCTAAGAGATGCCTGAGGAATTTCTAAGCCTCCAAAATTGTTAGCCCAGAAATTTCCAAGTGGGAACCTGCGGGCCAAATTGTCCTGGAGAAATTTTGTAAGGTAACATAGATTGTTAAGCTGCCGATATGTTTGCCAACATTAAAAAAAAAAATTGTGAGTTGTCACATGGATTTTCAGTCTCTTGGAAAAAAAGTGGCATTGTTCCTACATGGTCACAGTCTACTGGAACTGAGGAGCTGCTGCCCCCTTTTGGCTGGGCATGAGTTTTCCCTACCATCAAATCCACACTAGCCTTCCTCTTTCTTTTGCATAATATGCTTGGTACCTACTGAGTTTCTAATCCCAGTAGTGACCAGTTGAAAATCTCTGTATTGAAAACTTCGTCTATAATCCTGGATCCTTTCTTTAATAATTCTTTGTAAAATCTTCAGTTTGTCTTGATGTGTGCTGTGAATTACTATAGGGAAGATTGGAGCGGTAAAAAGGAGCTTGTAGAACCATCTCATAGCTTGGGGCAAGGCATAGCCTACACAAAGGGGCCAGGCTGAGGGAGCCACCGAGGGCTGAAATCCAGCTAGAATCCTGTGTGCCAGGCAATATACCCTGACATCAGTCCACCTGAACTGGAAGGAACAATGTCCCTTTCAAATCTTATCTGCCCTTTTGTAATTCATTAGTCATAGACAGGCCATATGTAGAAGCTATGTCTGTGGGAGAACCATACCCCCTCAGGTCAGCATGGTGGTAGCAGGAAGAGTCCCTGATGAAACTTCCAGCAGTAGCACTGTCAGTGACCAGTGTGTGAATCAGCTCCCTGGTACCAAACACAGCAGAGGCCCCGTCAGCCACTCAGATGCTTACGGCAGCCCAAGGGAAGCTCCCCCAAAAGAAAGTTGGACATTGAGACAGGAGGGAACTTCAGGTTTAACTGTTATGTGACCTCATTAGACCCCAGAAGCAGAATGACCTAGAAGAATACTTCCAGGTTTTATTTGATTTTCAGGCAGTTATTCAGCTTCATATACTCTGCATATCTCACACTGAGATATACACAGTTGTTGATTCTTAAATAAATACTTACACCAAATAAGTGCTCTACCTCCTGCAGTGACTGCTGTTGCCATTATACTGAATAGATTTGCTGAATTTTCTGAGGGACATTAAGCATAGTGTAAGACACAAACTGCCAAATGGAAGAAATCAGCCTCTTGAGTGATTTGAGATACCAGTCACACGGCCAAGTACACTTGTTTCATGCCCTTGTCTTCAGTGCTCATTTTATTTCTTGCCCTTTGATCTAGGGCTTCTACCATCTGATCCTTGAGAGGATCGACAACATGTCTTGTCAGATGGACTCCTTGTCAGCAGAATGGCCGTGCAGTGTCTCTGTGATGTTTTCCTTGCTGTCCAGAATGCGTGTTCACTCTCCCATTTCTGGACATGTTAGTGGTAAGATCAGATGGTCACATTCCTGCATGTCTTAGAGAAAATGCTGGGAAACCAATGCCCACAATAAGCCAAGTGTAGCAACATTTTGCAAGAGTCTTATTACCCATAGTAAAGAGGAGTAATGGAGAGAGAGTATTAAAAAATAGCTGCTTCGTTATCACTAACTGAACAAGCTCTGAAAAATGGAGAGCCTGGTAGGCTCTCTTAAGACCAGAGGGAGGTTGTTTTAGGTTGAATTCATATGTAGAATTCCTGACCTCCAGTACCTCAGAATGTGACCTTATTTGGAAATAGAGCCATTGCTGAGGTAACTAGTTGAGTTAAGATAAGGTCATACTGGGCTAGGGTGGGTCCCCAACCCAATGTGACCAGTACCTTTAGAAAACGAATTCCACGTGAAGAGACAGACATGCACACAGGGAGAAGAATGCCATGTGAAGATTGGAGTTATGCTGCCAATAAGCCAAGGAAATACCCAAAACTAGGAGAGAGGCCTGGAACAGCCATCATTCCATAGTGCCTTCAGGAAGAACATGGGCCTGTTGATTTCAGGAACACCTTGATTTCAGACTTCTGACCTCCAGAACACTGAGACAATCAACTTCTGTTGTTCTGAGCTATCCAGTTTGTGGTACTTCACTACAACAGCCTGAAGAAACTTGTACAGAGGTATTCTGAGCTTCCCTCCTCTCAATTCTGTATTTATTAGGTGGGAGACATAGTTTTTGGTAACATGGGAATATATGAAAAGAAAATAAGACATGATTCCTACTTTCAGTGAGTTCTCTGGGGAACACTAATTTAGGCACAAATAATGAGACAATGATAAATAAGGGCTACATGGAAATAAAAGTAACTTGCTGTCAGTGAGCAGAGGAACACATGATGTACCAGACCGATTCCCTTCCTTCTCAGTGCTCCCTTTCTCCTCACCCCACACAGGGCTCCCATGCAGTCACATGGCTTCTCCTGCCTACCCCTGCCTGAGGTCTCCCTACCAAACCTACCCTTCCTAGAGAGCAGCTCTTCCCAACTACCACCCCTCTTGGGAGTTATTTCACTTGGGTCTCTCATCTAAGAATGAGTACTGTGATGTATCTGAATTAGCACTATTCCTGGGTTTTAACCGCACATTGGACAAATCAAATATTCTCTCTGAGTCTTAATTTTTATTTTTTATTTTTTGGAAAATAAAACGGGGAATAATGATCCTCCTTCATTCTGCCTCAGAGCATTGGAGTGAGGATCAAATAAGAGAGAATGTCTAGAAGAACTTTGAAAACATATAATAGACCATAAAATATTCATAGTTATTAGTGGTCTAATATGTTGACATCCAGTTTATATTCCACTTTTACTGGGAGCCTCTGGGAGAGTATTACCTTCAACTAAATGGAAGAACTTGAAAACACTGTATTTGTTTGACACCTTATAAAGATTTACAAAACATGCAAATCAAATCATCTCACTCAATTTTTACCATAGTTGGGTGAAATATGCATTGTTATTCCCATTTGCAAATGAGGATACTGAGCTCAGAGAAATGAAGTGGTTTGCTTATATATGATTAGAGGTGTTAAGTGGAGGCAAGTCCAATGCTCGTATCATTGCACTTGGCAACACCTAGTGAGGGGGATATTTTGGATCACCCAGCCCTTTCTATGTTTTTTAAAAAATAAGTCCCAAAACAGGCAACCATAATGTCCATCGTTACTGATGAAAAAGTGTGATTTTGACCTTGAAAGCCCTCGTGATACATTAAGTTTTCATATGGGTTTCTAGACACACCACGAATAATTATGCTCTGTCAAGGAAAAAGGAAGAAATACAAGGGGGAAATAAAGCACAAAAAATGATGGGGATATGGCCAAAGTTTACTGTGAATCTACCATTAAGGCTATTGTTCCCTTGGTTGAATGCATCAATTTCCTTGAGGAAAGAGATTAACCTGGGGATACTTCTGGAATAAATATGCCCCTTGACATGAGAGAGAAAACAAAGTCAAAATTGAGATACTTTTTCTTCTTCTTGTGTATAAACCTTGAGTTTCATACTGAATTTTGAAAAAGAAGAAAGTACTATCTCATAAATATTGTGCATGGTTCTATCTGTCTAGAGTTGTAGAAGCCAGGGACAAGTGGATCACGCTGCCTTGGAATCATTATTCAAGGTGCGGAAAGCATGAATTGTGTATTCGTTAATATATTTGCCTTATCCACATCTTGCTCTGGGGTTTGAGTTGTGAGTGGGTAGATATGGAAATAAATATGCCAAGCTTTTGTCTTGACATCTGTAAATACACCATGGTCCCCAGGGCGTGCAACTCCCACCCCACCCCACCATGTCTTCCTTGACACTCTTGTCCAGAATCTGCTTCCAGTCTCTTCCCACTCCTGTGCAACATTCTACCAGACAGATCTTATCACTCAGTCCCCACTTAAAATTCCTTCAACTATAAGAAAACATCTGAACACCTTAGCCTGGCATCTATGGCACTGCACAACTAGCTTAATCGTCCTATCTAGCCTCATATCTGCTCCTAAGCACACTTGATAGTCCAACCACACTCACTCCTCTAGACACATTATGTTAGATGCACCTGTATGATCTGCTAATGATGGGGCCTCTGCCTCTATGCCTGTTCTCAATTTATAAGGTAGACAAATATCTATTCCACTTTCAAATTCTAGTTTAATGTCTTCTTTCTTTCTCTGTCTTCCTTTCTGGAAAGAAGAATTAATTTAATGAGGATAATATCCTTCTGCCTATCTGTATAATTTTCTGTGCATATCAAATATGACCATGCATTTTTCCATTCATTAAGTATTAGTTCAGTTCTTAATCTATGTTAGACCTTGGATATAGTATAGAGAACAAAAGATATACTTCATAGTGTTTATGGTTTAGTGGGAGAAATATATGATAAAGTTATAAACAAACAAATGTCTAAGTGCAAATTGTGATAAATCATCTTTAAGAGTATCCTGAAAACTTTAAGTGGTATACTTATGTAAGGAATAATTGTGAAATCTGTTGATATGCAGGATTCACTGCCCAAATGATAGATTCTATATACATGAAGTTACCTTTCATTTGCTTTGAAGACATTCTATACCTATTTCTATGTATATCATTCTTTTCCTCTAAATGAAGCATTTCTCAGAGCAGAGACCATGTTTAATTCCTTCTTGTATCCTCAAAGTGCAATATATGCTTGCACATAGCTTAATAGATGTTGAATGAGGTAATGAATAGGCAAACATTGTAGCTCTTGAAAAAGATGTTTTAGCATGCTAGATTTAAGCATTAGCTGATTAGCATTTCTATGTATTAGTTAAATCCCATATATACTCATTAACATTTGGGGAATGCTAACACTAAATACTAAAATACTTGCCAAGATCTTTCCACATTGGGGTCTTCGCACATAGTGTTCTGTCAGGCTAACTCCTTCTCACCTCTGAGGTCTCACATTGTATGTCACATCTCTGAAGAAATTTTCCTCAACATATTGACTAGATCAAGTCCCCATTTGAAATCCTCAGAGCACCTATACTTCTATTTTATAGCATCTATCACAATTGTAATAGATTTTTTTGTTCATTATTTTTACCATCTGTCACCCCACTGTATTAAGGGTTCTATGAAAGCAGGACCCATTTAATCATTTTCCCCACTGTATTCCTAGGACCAGCCATATAATACATTATCAATAAATATTTATTGTTTGAAAAACTAACTTAATGAAAGAGTGGTTTTTATCTCAAGAGCACTGTTTTGAATCCCAAGATATAAGTCCAAGTTAACCCTCTGTCACAAACTAGTTGTGTAGACTTAAGCCTGTCTTTTCATTTTTCTACCTACAGCTTCCCCATCTATAGAAAGAAGGGGTTTGAGCATGTATTTCCATCCTTTCCAGTGCCAGGACTCCGTAACACATTCCATTAAACCAGTAAAAGGTGAGTGTGACCTGTTATGGAAACTTTGACTCATGTTTGTCATACAAGTATTTCAACTCACTGCAGAGTGTTTAGTTAATAAATGGTTTCATGAAATTCTCAAATCTCAAGACAGAATGAAAGGAGCATCTCAGTAAGAAGCCCACTAGGATGAAGGGAGACTTCAATAGTGTCCATCCTGTTAGCTATTGAGATGGGTGGCTAATTTTTTTAAAAAGTCAATAGGAATGTAAGCAGAAAATATTTAGTCTTCTATTCAGTAGAATTCTGAGAACAATTATATTTCATCAAGTTAACTTGAGGAGCTCAGCTATTTGTCAGCAAGAATAAAGTCAGAAAATTTCAGAGCTTCAGAGACAGGAGGATGTTCAAAAACCACTCAGGATAACCAAGCCCTTTATTCTCCAGATGGGAAAGCCCAAGCCCAGGTAGCCAACATGACTTGTCTTGGATTATATAAAGGGGCAGTGGCAGGTCTAGGGCATGAACCCCAATAATTTTGTTTTATCTGTGATCCCATTGTAACTGGAATTGAAAGAGTTAATGTGCCTTTAGACTAATGGCAACATACTAATTTCCACCCTGAATTCATAGTGATAGACATGCCCCTCCACTCACCAACACTCTTTTTTTTAATCTTTGAGAAGCAGTCCAATAGACTATGATGAGATCTGTCAAGAACGATGGCTTCCATCTGTGACATTTATTCTCATGCACACTTTTGTTGGCTTTGTACAGAAGATCTTCATTTGGATTCCTAAATCTGTTCATTAACACATATAATTCTACCTTTACCTTGACTTTATAAAATAAAAACATTCTCCCAAAACTGTTGTATTAAGCTCTGTGGCTTCAGAAAACTGTCAAATGCTCTTGAAGATCATGACAATGTCTCCATTGGCAGCCCAGAGATTTAAAAAAACACAAAAAACTGGAAAGAGATAAGACTTGTGTTCTCTGGGAAATATATCTTATCTGGCATTTCATAAGCTATAAATAATTCCTATTATCATAATGTTTATACTTGATCCTTCATTCACACCCTCCTTCAAAATGAAATCAAAGGTAAATAACACCTAAACAAACCAACAAACTGTAAAAGATGAAAACTAAATGAAAATGAGAAAGGGAGATAAAAGCAGCAATTGAGCCAAAAAGAGTGTCTCTAAACTCCTTGAGAAGCAGACAAAGGAGCCATGGTGGATCCCAGGTCCTTTCCTATCTAATCGTTGACAGTGCTCTAATGCATCAGGAAAAGCATTCCTCAAACTCTTTGATCTTTATCTAACGCATATTAAGTAAAGTACTAAAACGTGTTCTCAAATGTGATTTAACAAAACTGGAGGGGTTTCTTCATTTTGTTTGCTCTTGGTGAAAGCCAAGGGTTTCATTTCATAAAAGCTACTGAATTTGGACAAGAGACAGGATGAGAGTCCAGATTATGCAGCTCTCAGGTGCCTGCTGCATTCAGGGGAAAGCTTGGAGAAGCTTGAGCATTTGAAGGGACTGTATAGCATAGACCGATAACCTTCACAAATAAAGTGTTTCTGACAGCTGCTGAATGAAAATTGAGGTTTGAGGCCTTGCGTGAGATGAAGATGGAGAGAAAAGAAGAACCCACTAATTACATCACTAGAGTAGAATTAAATGTCAATAGCCCCTATGTGAGGTTAAAACTTAGGGAGGCAGCATGTAGATAAAGGGGAAAAAAATGAAAAGAGAAAATATATAGGTCCTTAAAAACCCAGGGGAGGAGCACAAACAGAAAGAAATTTAGAAAAGAAAAAAATGCACTTAGAAGTTCAGTCCATCCGTCTCCCCTCCTGCAGAGAGTCAGGCACTGGAGATGGTTGATACTGATTCCCACCCCAGCCCAAGCCCACAGCCTAGGCTCCTTGCAGCACAGGCATCTCTGAGGCTGAGAAAAGTTTCCTCACCTGAAACTTTTAAAAAATGATGTAGGGAGCACATTGAATGCAGCCCACTTTAGGTCTTTGGTGGATTAAGAAAAATCCTTTCTCAGGAAAGTTAGCAAGTTTCTGGTGTCTAGGCAGGAGCTTCATCTCTCCGTCACATCTGTGTGGCCTGACTGGGCAGCTGGGGGTGTTGCCAACATCTCAAGAAGGGGACTGGACTTTAGGGTCCAAGAGAACAGGGGCAGTTTTCTGCCCCCTGTATCCCCCCTGATTGCGCAGTGTAGCTGCTTAGTAGACAGTTATTGAGTGAATAACTAGTAAATGAATCCCAGAAAAGCCAATTGCCAGTAGTACTCTCCGTAGACAAACACAGGAACAATGAACTACAAATAGTAACTTAAATATCCATCATGGTTATAGAAGTTAAAGGTATATGTATATGTGACATCAGGTTTCCCCAAAACACCACACAAGCAGAAAGATAAAGGGAAAAGGGTGCAAAAATGAAATGTTCATAACTAAGGTATTGCATAAATAGATTAAATATAGCCTATGTTATGTAATATAATATTAGACTACAGAACTCCAATAATCAAGTAGGAAAATATGCATGCCACACCGTTAAATGAAAAAAGTAGTTGGCAACAGTAGATCAAGTATGACTTCAAATCTGTAAATCACAAATTATATGAGAGTTTTCTGTGTATTTTTCATAGAAAATAACCTAAAAATGTTAACAGTGTTTATCTCTGGATAGTAAGATTTTTGATTACCCTTATTTTCACTGTTCTTAATACTGTTCTTTCCTTAATGAAGATGCCCTCCCCCATCCTACATTTATAATCAGAAGATTAATAAAGTGATTTAAAAGTAAAAAATAAATGACTCTCTTGCTGTAGCCAGATAGCCTGTATTCTTGTTCTAATCCTGCCTGTGGAACCTTTAGGAAGTTAACTATACTGCTTAGACCATTCCCTTACTTGGAGAATAGAAATACTAATATTGATATGGGGCCTTTCAATTTTACAAGGCAGATGTGTGGATGGAATGAGGGAATGCATTGTTAAGCATTTTGTAAATTGCAAAATACTAGATGCATACAACAGTATAGATGGGGGTGGGCATTGGGATGAGGGGGAAAATGAAAGGGAAAGTGACTTTGCATGATTGAGATCAGAGTAAATGAGTGTGGCCAGTGGTAAAATTTAGAGACATCATTAGAACAATTTTCTTACAGGAACTGTAAACTTTTGTATTACGGAACTGGAAAAATTACAGAGTGTTAGATTAAGACATTTTCATTCCTGCCCTCAAGTTACGCAGAGGTGGCTTGTGGGCCTCCTTAAAAATTAGGCTAGGCCTCTGGTTGTTGTTTCTTTATGCAGAGGATTACAGGAAGAGAAAATATATTCCCTCACCTCCCACTCTGAGGTTATGTGAGTGGTGGATATGGGGTAGTGGTTGAACCAATAAATATTCTTATTTAATTCCTTAAGTAAAAACCACCTTAAAAAAGTCAAAGCAAAAGCAAAAGCACAGCTAATTATAACAACTCCTTTCCAAATCCATAATATCCTATGTCCTCTTGATCAAGTCATTTTCCCTTATTGACCTTCAGTGTTCTCATTTGTTAAATAAGGAGTGTCAACTAAATCATCCTGTAAGTCCTGTTAAGTAATAAGTTCTATGAATCTCAGTTACCAGTGTTATATAATGATGGTCTTCCCTTTCTACATATCTGTAAAATTGGAAATCAGGGCAAATGATCACCTTTCCAGTGACATAGACATTCCATTAGCTTCCCTGAGAAATCTTGCTCACTATTTGCTGGTTTGGCTGACACGTTATACTAAAATATCATGACTCAATTTTACCTTGGGAAAGTTATTGAAACTTTGTGAGCTTCAATTCCTTCATTTGTGATCTGGGAACAAAAAGAGTACCTATTTTGGAGGGTCCTTGTGGTGTTCCCTAAGATACTCCAAACAAAATGGTTAGGGCAGTTCCCGCAAAAGGTATATGTACAGTCAAAAACTTCAAAGCTGGGGCTTCCCTGGTGGCGCAGTGGTTGAGAGTCTGCCTGCCGATGCAGGGGACACGGGTTCATGCCCCAGTCCGGGAGGATCCCACATGCGGAGCGGCTGGGCCCATGAACCAGGGCCGCTGAGCCTGCGTGTCCGGAGCCTGTGCTCCGCAATGGGAGAGGCCACAACAGTGACAGGCCCGCATAATGCAAAAAACAAACAAACAAACAAACAAAACTTCAAAGCTTTTGCACAGCAAAGGAAACCATAAACAAGACCAAAAGACAACCCTCAGAATGGGAGAAAATATTTGCAAATGAAGCAACTGACAAAGGATTAATCTCCAAACTTTATAAGCAGCTTATGCAGCTCAATAACAAAAAAGCAAACAACCCAATCCAAAAATGGGCAGAAGACCTAAATAGACATTTCTCCAAAGAAGATATACAGACTGCCAACAAACACATGAAAGAATGCTCAACATCACTAATCATTAGAGAAATGCAAATCAAAACTACAATGAGATATCAGCTCACACCAGTCAGAATGGCCATCATCAAAAAATCTAGAAACAATAAATGCTGGAGAGGATGTGGAGAAAAGTGAACCCTCTTGCACCGCTGGTGGGAATGTAAATGGATACAGCCACTATGGAGAACAGTATGGAGGTTCCTTAAAAATCTACAAATAGAACTACCAGATGACCCAGCAATCCCACTACTGGGCATATACCCTGAGAAAACCATAATTCAAAAAGAGTCATGTACCACAATGTTCACTGCAGCTCTATTTACAATAGCCCAGAGATGGAAGCAACCTATGTGTCCATTGACAGATGAATGGATAAAGAAGACGTGGCACATATATACAATGGAATATTACTCAGCCATAAAAAGAAACGAAATTGAGCTATTTGTAATGAGGTGGATAGACCTAGAGTCTGTCATACAGAGTGAAGTAAGTCAGAAAGAGAAAGACAAATACCGTATCCTAACACACATATATGGAATTTAAGAAAAAAAAAATGTCATGGGGAAGGGTGAGCTGTGACAGGGCGAGAGAGAGGCATGGACATATATACACTACTAAACGTAAGGGAGATAGCTAGTGGGAAGCAGCTGCATAGCACAGGGAGATCAGCTCGGTGCTTTGTGACCGCCTGGAGGGGTGGGAGGGAGGGAGACGCAAGAGGGAAGAGATATGGGAACATATGTATATATATAACTGATTCATTTTGTTGTAAAGCAGAAACTAACACACCATTGAAAAGCAATTATACTCCAATAAAGATGTTAAAAAAATAAAAATTAGGTAGTATCGGGGCTTCCCTGGTGGTGCAGTGGTTGAGAATCTGCCTGCCAATGCAGGGCACATGGGTTCTATCCCTGGTCTGGGAAGATCCCACATGCCGCAGAGCATCTAGGCCCGCGAGCCAAAATTACTGAGCCTGCGCGTCTGGAGCCTGTGCTCCGCAGCAAGAGGAGCCGTGATGGTGAGAGCCCTGCGCACCGCGATGAAGAGTGGCCTCTGCTTGCCGCAAGTAGAGAAAGCCCTCGCACAGGAGTGAAGACCCAACCAGCCATAAATAAATAAATAAAATTAAAAAAAAAAAAATTGGGTAGTATCATTGACCTGACAAGTGTTGAGTTTTTTCCTAATTTTTTTAAAGCTTAGCACAAGTTGTGAGAAGACAGTCATTGAAAGATAGAGTTTGACTCAGAGACTTCCTATTTCTTGTAAAACTCTCTTTGTGGAGCCATATCCCACACAATCTAAAGAATGCCATGTTCTTCCATTAAACCTCAAGTGGCTGAAAAGGCTGATGTTCTTGAACCTGCATTTGATTTTGTTGGGACGTACACAAGCTAAACTACACAAAGCCAAGCTACAACAACATAAAATAAACCCAAATTAATGTACTGTTTTTTTGCAAAAGGATAAATAGAACATTTTATTAACACTTTTTCTTTTTTGCTGCAGCAAAACGATAGTCCACATCTTTTCATTCAACACAACAGAAGCGATGATCACATTACATCACTTTGAGACGCAAAGCAAAAGATATTTTTATTATCTTAAGGTCAAGAATCGTTTGCATTTTTAAAACAAACTTTATGTTTTATACTTGCATTAGCAGGGCCTCCAGTCACTAGCACAATACAATGAACAGATCAAATATCCAGAACAGACAATTAAACACACCAATAGTATTTTAAGTTGAATTGGGAAATGCATCACTGTCATTTTAGAACATTATAAAGAGGTCTGATGTTAACTTTTTAAAGGAAAAAATCATTCCAACCACCCAAACAGCTACCACAAGCAAAATGAAGATAATATACAGACAGGAAATTTTATTCATTGCACTTATTGCTCGGTACACAAATGTTGCAATTCCTGTTGAGTTATATTAAGAAATGACAAGCAAAATGCCTCTGCCCCATCTAAAATTCTATGACTCTATGAAAGTAGAAATTGCAGTCCCCTAACCCAACATTAGGTGTATGCTATTTTTGGTTTTTTGTGAAGATTGTTTATTATGTATCTGTGTATGGATATGTATAAGATATACAGATATATAGATAGATATAATTTTAATATAATTTATTGTCCTATATATTTAAGACAAATATTTTAATGGGAATTTAAGTAATAAAATTGTCTACTTACAATATCTCTATTAAGTTTATCTTTTCATATTATATATAGCTCTGTGGCACAAGTTTTATCTATATTTAATTACTAAGGAAGAACGATATCTATATCATTTCTATTTCTTTTGTTGTTAATATTGCATTTTAAGGGCTATATCTCCATAGTAAATTTCTTATTAGATTCTTTATGGTGTATGCATCTTTTTATTTCTAATGCCAGTTACAACCAGTACAAAGTTGTAATAAAAAATACATTGGAGTTTATTTATTTTTAATATTTTTTGCAAAAAAGTTAGGTGATATGCTACATGAAAAGTCAGATTTTATTGAAGTGTGAAGTGCTTTATACTGTTAGGTAAATGAATGGAAGAACATGAAGCATACCCCTCACTTTACAAGTTCCTTTTCACAGATATAAATGTTTGTGCCAAAGCATTTCATATAAAACACTGCAGGATATTCCTCTTGAGAATCAACAAAATATTCTACATTATGTAATAACAATAATTATTTAGTACACCTTGCTAGTTGCTAGCCCACAACATTCTTCTCTGCATGACAGATATCTCAACGCCATGATTTAACTCAGTAAATGTTGCCAACATCTAATGCAGCCAACATGACAACTTCACTTTTTTTTAGCAGAATTTCTGCATGATATCTTGCCATACAGTGTAACAAATACATAAGTGCATTTTGCATGATCAAGTAGCTTTGGCTTCCTAACCTCTGTAGGATGGGATGTGCCAACTGTTCTAGTTGTGCTTTATTAAATGGTGATGAGTTTTCGCTCATATGAATCCAATGATTAACTACTTGCTTCTACAGTTTTGACCAGTCAACCTTTAAATCACAAACGCAAGAATGGATGACTTGAATGGAAATGATGGAATTTCACAACTTCTATAGATTGCACTTGGTGGTAACTTCATGAGTTTGTTTTGATTTCATTTTTACAGCAAGACTTGCCTGGCTGATATGTTTACATGTTTACACCACATTTAAAAAAAAATTTTTGTGCAATCACAATTAATTTAATCACAAACACTAAAAATAAATCCAGCAATTAGCTTTGTTATGAATAATCACCTTGGTCCTTATAAGTGTATGAGTCTTGTACGTCTTCTTGTACAAATTTCTCTTTCGTTTCCCAACCATTAGGCCAACCTCCGTTGGCTTGTGTTGTGGCACCGTAAGACTTGGTGGTACCATAATTTATATAATTTTGAGTAATGTCCCCTGTTTCTTCATCAAGCTCATCTTCATGGATAAATCCACATTTTTCTTCACTTGTTTCCTCAGGGTCTGCCCAGGGTTGCTTCTCTCCTGAGGCGAATATTGCATAAAATATAACTCCACCATAGTGGACTAGGGCAGCGATCAGGAAGACATACTGCCACTCTTCACGTGACTGCAGTGACAAAAAGTGGCACTGTGAGAACAAACTCCCCATGTTTGAAAAGCCTAACATCTCTGAATGTTCCACCATCAAGCTTTTCGTAAAATGCTATCTTCAGGGGAAACACCTGTTCTGATCACACAAAGCAAATAATGTGATAGAAATGTTCTATAATACTATGACTTTCATTCAAAAAATTAAAAAATTTTAATCTAAAGTTCTGAAATAGAACTCCAAATATATCTAAGGTCTGCTAATTTTTAAAATATTCATAACCTATCTTTTAATTTCCATTGAGTTACTTATTTTTTCTCCCACTCCTTTTATTTCCTTTTGGTAAACCATAATTTAGAAGCTCTACCTATAAAGACAAATAGCTGATAACAATATTCTTCCATCAATTACTGCAGAGAAGTCTGAATTGATGTTTACAAATAAAGCTCAGAAGACTTCCACTTGTTTATACTAATGAGCTAGGTTGTTGTTGTTTTGCCTCACCAGGGATATCAGAAATATTAAAAGGTGTTGAAAAGCATACACTTATTGGTTGAGGAAGAGGGTTCCCTCAGAGCTCTTAGAGAGAAATTCTCTTCTGAACCTCAGTTATCTCCCCTACTCAGAGGTGTGGTGACTGGATCACAAAGAGAATGCCAAAGAGAATATTTTAATGCTTTTCCCCAATCATGAGAGAGATATTCTACAAATGAACATCTCTTTTGCTCTATCTTACCTTATTCTTTGTCATTGCACCAACAATAATAGGGCAAACCATTCCTGACAATGTGCCAACACCATTTGAAATGCCCATTAAGATACTGGCATATCTTGGAGCAATATCCAAGTGGTTAACATTGAAACCTGAAATACACACAGAAGATGTGGCTCAGAGAATCCCAAACTTCTAAGAAGTGGGTGACTATAGAGTATCCTCTACCACATTCGTCATCCTCCTTAAAAGATACCAGGTTCATAGCATGTGCTTAATAACTACTTTTTGGTAATTTAGCTCAGGGATATAATGAGAATGAAAGGAGGTATGATTTGTTATCCAATACTTAATATGTGATAGTCACTCCACAGAGAGGAGGAGATATTCACTTAAAAAAAAGAGTAAGGGGGCTTCCCTGGTGGCGCAGTGGTTGAGAGTCCGCCTGCCAGTGCAGGGGACACGGGTTCTGTGCCC
>NW_006785581.1:3106784-3143727 GCF_000442215.2 Lipotes vexillifer | reverse complement strand
CGGAGCCTGTGCTCCGCAATGGGAGAGGCCACAGCGGTGAGAGGCCCGCGTACCGAAAAAAGAAAAAAAAAAAAAAAAAAAAAAAAGAGTAAGGGTAAGCAGGGGAAAAATGAGTAGCGAGCCGTAACATATCCAAATAATAATTTCTAAATGTTTTTTTATTTTTATTTTCTAGTGGAAATATGTTGAGTAAACCTTCTCAACATTCAAAATGTTAAAGGGGAAAGTAGAATGTATAGACTTCTTATCACTAACAAAAATCAAAGTGTTAAAAGTACATATTTTTTTAAAAAGTATCTTACCAGAGATAGCAAATCCACTGAATCCCACTGCAAGTACCAAGAATGAGATTGCTACCCCTCTAGTATGAGAATAACCAACAACCAGAAGCAGCGTTGCTTCCATGCCAAAACCTTCAGAAACAGACACATGAAAATATTTCAGAAATTTATGTAAATTCTTCTGATGAGTCAAAACTGTTAAAAATGATCACACATCAATACTTGACCTAGCAAACCACTTCAGGGAGTCTATCTTAAAAAATAATAATAACTAATAATTTACACACAGAGGTTACTGAAGCCTTCTTTGTGTTTTAATAAAAACATCAAAAACAACCTTAAGTTTCAATGGTGGGAAAGGTAAAGTTAGTCATGCAATTATTTAAAACTAGGAGTTATGAAAATTTGAAGATGGGAGAATGATTATGAATGAACAGTGAGGGTGCAAATTTAACAGCATATTTGATAGGCATGGAAAAAGTTGACTCACTCATGTCAGTTGGAACTTCGTGAAATAAAAACATGTTCTTAACATCACTTATGTACTTACCACCACAATTCATGATCTTTCTTACTGTAGTAGTTGAAAGAATTTGCTTGCTTCTTAGAAAATCTGCAATCTGCCCTCCAATAGGCACAATAATTGTCATTACTAAGTGTGGCACAGCAGATAGCATACCAACCTGATGAAAAACAGAAAGGGGAGAAATATACGTGACCATAAGTAATATGGGCAATTTAATAGTCTCATAAGCTCTTTATGGACAACGAAGAAAAAAGCTACTGTCTCTAAATGACCACTTACTTACTTAGTCCCAGGATAAGCAATAACTTCCACAGAATAAATGAGAAAAGCTAAGCAAATTTACTTTGATCCCTTTTTATCTTCTAGAAGATAATACTTTTTTTCTGAGTCAGTAAATTTTGAGTTTATGAGTAAACTATCCTGAATTTTATCACAGTGATTCACATTTATGTATCCATTTTATAGTCTTAAATATGTTAGCAAAAAATCATCATTAGCAAGAGAGCGGGCGAGAAAGAGAGACAGAGACAGAGTCAGAGAGAAGAGAAATACATTAGACAAACCTTGAAGAGACTATTTTAAAATTCATTTTAATTTATAATAAGGCAAAACCCCTAATTCCATTTTAAATATATATCTCTTATGAGTTTTATATTTAGTTTCTAAAGATTAAGAGCCCAGAAAAATGCAGGTCAATTCTCAATTTTAGGCATTTCCTTGTCAAATACCAATACTTGGTCACATTGTCATAGAGCGATATATAGTTTCTGTACGAATTTCATACTAAATGGCCCAATCTAAAGCCTAACCTGCCAGCATCAATTCAACACACATGTTTTGATCAATAATTATGTGTAAGACATTGTCCTCTGGACATCATGGGGGCAGAAATTATGAACAAAATACATGTTAATTGTATATTACCACATATATGGACTTAGTAAATTTTGTATATATAAAGATACAAGGAAGATTTTTACTAAGTATACTTGGAAGCACAATTTCTGGAAAATGGTAAGTATTAGATAAATGTTTATTATTTGTATAAACATGCCTTTCCAAACTAGATTACTGAAGGTTTGAGAAAAGATTCTATTTTATAATGCTATATACTGTGGTGTCACGACCATGGACTTGGTATGGTTAGCGATTAATTGAGGTAGTAAAAGACTCTAAAATACCTTAAATATCCAAGCACTTTAATTCTCTCTTTCACTCCAGATGGAAAATTTTTAATATTATTATTCTCAGTGCATTGACGAAGAAACTGTGACTTAGAGGAGGGTTATGCCATTCTCAAGGGGTTGAGAAGATTTATATATGAGTATAGGCTGAGATTCTCTGTGTGTGTGTATGAAAAAGCCATTGCACTTGTGGTTTTGTCTGCAGGATACTCAATTTAACTGAGGTTGGTTAGAACCATTCTCCATGTAAATATTTTAGTTCACTTAAATTTTGTTGCACTTCTGAAAGATGGTCTTAATACCGTTATTTACAGGTAAGAAAACTGAGGATGACAATTATTCAAGAGCAGGCCCAAGATTATATTATGTATCAACAGTCTCTTGCAGAGCTTGGATTTGGGACCATGTCAGCCTGGCTCCAAAGCCCATGCTTTATTTCCTCAATCATCTCCTTTTCACATTTTTCAGGTTAAGTCAGTAATTTTTTTTTTAACCAGTATAATTAAAATCTTCAGGCCAATCTGTGTATGTAGAATTTATCCAAAATTTTAGTTACCAATATAGTAAGTGAATCAGAGCAACATATCTGATTATATTTAGTTTTTGCAAGAGAGTGCTGCTTTTACTCAGGCATTTTCAATTAATTGGAGCTACAAGGCCAGAATGACCACACAGTTTCATTAACGTCAATTGGCTCCTTCACTCTCCCCCACGAGACCTGACTTTATTAATAGCCTCTCAGTGTCATATTTGTCCTAGATTGTGAAAATGGACTCACACCTCCAGCAGCCTTTGTTGAGAAGTATAACACCTCTCAGAGCTCCCAAAGGCTACCCTGCAATGTTTGATCAGCTCCAGAGAGAGGAGCCCTGTCTAAAGCAGTCATTCTTCTCAAGAATGGAGGAAACAGTTTCCTTAGAAACAGGGATTACAAAAGAGCTCTTAGAATAGAGACTCCTAAATTCAGGTTTTCTTCAGTTCCAGGCCTTAGATAGTCTTTCAAGTAGAGACATAATATGAATAGCGAGCCCAGCTGGACTTACGTAATGACATGAAGAGAAATAGCATGTCCATGGCCAGTATAGACAAATGGGTTCAGCAAAGGGCTTGGCACAGAGATGGCATTGAACAAATACTTGTGAAATGCTCAAATGAATTATGGTTTACCTGAATTTGAATGGCATAGTGAAGGGAATTGAAACATAAATCAAAGGATATGGGCTTACCCTTGATTCTGTCACTTATTGTTAGCTTGGCCTTAGGCAATTTAAATACCTTCCCTCGTCTCTGTTTCTCCGTCATTTCCATAGAAATGACGAAAGTTATCCAGCTGGTAGACCAAACAAGGTTGTTCATGAGTATGAAAGGACCTTGTAAATTTCATGTAAAGTAGTATTTTTATGTTCATTTTATCCTTCTAAAAATCTCAAAATGATTATATTTTCATAGCGACAAATAAATGTCTGTAGCATTGAGAATGCTGTGCTATAATTGGAAATGTATTATTTTTGTCTACACCACCAAGCTGTGAACTCTTGAGGAAAGGAACCACGTTTTTATTTCTGAATCTAACACATAAATCTTCACATATCATGTTCCACAAATGCTTGCTAAATGATTAAACCGGATAAATAACATACGAGAATGTTTTCAGATATTTTTGCTATCCTCAAATCTTTTAGCCAGATTTCTGAGAGCATTGAAGAAGAGTTAGATTGATAATTATATAAATACAATTCAATTGTAATAAAATAATTTTTGTTCACTGTTGTATTGTCTGTGACCTGAAACTTAAAGGGCATTATGTTTATTTACAGGGAAAAGTCTGTATTGCTGCCCACCCCAACCAGGATGTAAGCTCTATGAGGACAGAGACTAGGTCTGTTTTGTCTGTGTTCCCAGCAACAAGGAGCCATTTCGATCAGGCACTGGATTGTAGTAGGCACTCAAACACCTTACTTAGTATTTGTTTATTAGAAGTTATTTGTTGAATAAATAAATGAATAACTCATGAAATTTGGAAGATAAAATCTTGGCAAAGGAACTTAATGGTCACTTAAGTACAAAAATAATGCTCTAGTTAAAGAAGGATAATTTTTACATACCTTGCTGATTTCAAATCCAAAGACTTCCTCAAAATATGCTGGCTGACTAATAAGCAATAAATAAAAAGTCCAGCTTCTGCAGAAGTTTGCAACAATTATTGCATAGACTGGCATAGATGTAAAAAATTTCCTCCATGGAGTCCTGAATTTCTGAAATCCCAAAAAGAGAGCCATTCTGACCATTATAAATATTTCCTAACTTAAATGGGAATAATAGATACTTCGCATTTTTAGGATATGTATGTTGGGGCATGAGTAGGAGGTAGGCAGGAGGTAGTGAATCATTAATTGCAACAGTCCAGTCAACCTTAGCTGCATGAATAATTGTTGAAAGAAGAAAAAAGGATATCAGTCTCTCCTTCTGATTAAATTGATTTAGTTTTAGAAATATACAAGATTCTATATTTATAGAAAAGTAATTCCAAAAGCACAGATCCTAGTTTCCAAGATCTTTGTTTTGTTTTGGCAGTGATAGATCAGGTCTCAGCTCAAACTCACTGCCAAATCAGTGACCTTGTTGGTATCTGACATATTTTATTTAAAATGTTGAAAATTCAATGTATCAATAGTTAGGAGGAGAAAAATAAGAAGAATTAAGAGTGCAATATTCTAGGCCCTATCAAAAGTCAATGATAACACTACCTAACTACAAATTCTCTTGATAGCCAGTGCATATCAGTTTAAACTCTGTGACACTGGAGTGCAAGATTCGGTAAAATTCACATGGTATACAACTGGGTTAAAGCATGTGGCCACCCAGCACACCATGGGTACATCATAACTAGTTATTTATGATATTCAAGACATTCAAAATTAACTTAAATATGATTGGCTTTGCTTATGACACTCAAAAACTTACACCTAGTATACTTAAAGATCCTGTGTATGCCCAAATATAAAACAAGTATCTTTCCCCAAGACTAATATTTTTAGACCTTAACATATCTCTCACAGTTCCAAACACTTTCTCAATTCTTTATTTTGAGCACTGAAATACTGTTTGGTGAAGAAACAATAGCCTACTCTAACTGTGTTTAATGCTAGCTTTGGATTATTAACCTGACCAAATTAGTAAAAGAGGTGGCATACATATTTTACACAGATTTAGTAATTATTCCTGGATGTAGAACCTCATAAGTGCTAGTATTAATTGTGAATCTAATGAAACTTCTTACAGATCACTTTAAAGCAATATAGTAGGAAGATATATTGTGGTGCTCACAAGGAACAAATCAAAACACAAAAACCTGCCCTAATAATAAACAGTGAGTATTGTGGCTTTAGGTAAAAGTTCTAGTGACACCATCATAGATAGATTCAAAAAGTGCAGAGTTAAAAGAATTTTTTCTGCTGTGTTCTGGAAAAGTGGTGCCAGATGAATCTACTTATTTCAAAGATGGCCAAATGCAGGAATGTCTATTATAGCATTATAGTTGAATAAGTAATAACTTCAGAACATTATAAGAAAATATTTTTTTCATGCTGAGAAGGTGTTGTTTTTAATTCATACCAGGATCATCTCTATTAAGTACTTTTTCTTCAGGCTGCAAAACATTTCAACAAATATAAAAGAAAAGTGTCTAATCATATATCTTAAAAAATTGTTGGTAGCTGTAGGAGGGCTTATGGTATTCTGATAACATTCTATTTACTGAACTGGCTGTTTGCTTCACAGGTGTGTTTAGTTTATAAAAAATCAGCAAGCTATTTGCTTACGATTTGTGCACTTTTCTGTACGTATTTATATTTAATTATCTTGTAAAGAAAAAAATAGAGATTTAAAAGACATTAGAGTCAACTGCAATATGCGATCCTTAATTGGATCCAGACTCAAAACAAATGGCTACAAAAGACATGAATATTGACTAGGTATTAGGATTTGAATCGGGTATCAGAAACTTGAAAATGATCCAGTTATTAGATAATGTTAGAGAATTATTTTCAGTTGTGTTAGGTATGATGATAGTACTTAGACTGTGAAGGAGAATATTCTTATTTTTCTAGAGACGCATGTATTTTTGGGTAAAGAGTTATGATACCTCATTTACTTTAAAATCGTTCAGCAAAAAGAAAAGTGAAATAAATAAGGCAAGATGTTGAAAACTTCTTTCTATACGTGGATATATGGATGTTCCTGTTACTTATTCTTTCAATTATTATTGAAATTGATCACAAAAAGCTCAAAATAACTAAAGTACAAGTCCTATTCCCACTTGATCTCATTTTTAAATTTACTTCAGGAAAGTAAAAAACATCAGTAAGAAGTAAAATATTGTGTCTAGAAACACATTAAGGTCTAGAAAATGGGGAGTTTGAGCTTATCTATACTGTTTTATCAATCTACCAATTATTCCTTTTTGGGTCATTTCCAGAAATTGGTTTTCAATTAGACTAAATTTCTTATTGTTTTAAAAAATTTATGCCTGACCTGGACACACAACCTCTCAAGAACTGGTAAATAAAAGAATTATATTTGATCACTGAAGATATGGGCCAATCAGACTATTTTTGACTAGAAATTGAAGCAAAGTACTGAACTCACCATAGATTAGTCTATGTTTAGATTCCATTCAGAGCAACTGGAGCTGGTGGGCACCAGAGCTTACTGCCAACATCCACACCACCCCGCACATCACCACTTGCTTCTTGAGTAGCTACCATTAGAAAGAAATGACCAGTCTCTTTACAGAAGGAAACAGGAAGGGAATGTTCTAATGCCACTCTATTTAGCTAATGGAACAATTATAATGTAAGATTTTTTTAAAGTACTGGTTTGACTTCTGAATGATATCCAATATGGCATTTTTCTTATTCATTAAAGGCCAAGATACCCTCAGCAACAATGGGTGACAGACAGACCTTTTTTTTACCTAGGATGAGATGTCAAAGACAGGCCTTCCCTAATAAATGAAGTAGAGAATCAGAGCTGAAATAAAATAGAGTTGAAATTGGAGAGAAGCCTTTAAAAGAAAGAGGAGAAGCATAATGCATGAGGGGCATTGGTTGCTCAGCCAATGTAACTTCCTCAGCCAGAGCAACTTCCAACTCTAAGCATAAAGAAATTGAGCTACTGATTAGGTGCTGAATTACTGAACCTGTCTAAATACATTACTTTTGCTTAACAGTTTTCTTTTCTTTTTGTAACATCAGATGGCTATTCATGAATTACTATTTATGATGTATTAATATGTGTGCTAAAATGTCTACTTATTGATATACAACTGCATTTCTCTCTACATCAGCAAATCCTGCCCAAGAAACTAAATCATAATCAGAAAAAGGCTTCACAACATTATAATACTTGATCTTCATATAGTAGTCCTAAAAAATTGGTAACATTTTATCAATAAAAAGGTTATATTATATTAAGAATACTTTTCAGGTTAGCTACCTATGGTTGGCATGCTAATGCTTACTAATGCTAGTGTTTACTAAATCACATAGAAATACACATGTATAAAACTTAGATTTAGAATATTCAATGAACAAAACTAGCCCTTTTCATGACTGTGTTAGGTGATTTGACATTTCCTATAATCTAAATTTAACAAATATTGGTTGAATTTGTTTCAATTATGAGCTATGTTGAACTGTTTTTAAAAACCTGCTGAGGTTTACAGTCATAGCTATAATTCAGTTGAAATTTGAAGATGCATAAGAAAAGATAAAGAAAAGAAAAGAAATCATAGATGGAGGAAGGAGCAATAATTTCTAAGTCAGGGAATATGCATGGAGTAAAGAAAACAATCATGATTGATATCAAATTAGTTTTGTTGAATAGGGACTCATAAAATAATCTTGTTGTCAAAGGGAGGTGAGATGGAGAACAAGAATAGGAATATACACCATAATAAAGTTCTTACTTCCATTGCACCTAAAAGATTTGCACTCTCTCCAATGCTTTCTTCTATGTACCTACGTTCTTCATCTGTAATAGTAGGATGCTTTGCAGGACTCTCATAAGACACCAAAAGCCAAAACATGTACCAGATCATTCCAAAGCTTCCTGAAAGCAAAAGTTCAAAAGGAAAAGCCATCATAAATACTTCCATTTAACAGTCATTTACTGGAATAAAACTACAATAATCTTGTGATATTCCATAGAATATGAATTCAAGCTTATGTTTCTCCTACTGAATCTAGCCATCTCTGCTTGTCTTTTGCCACCAGACTTCAAGCATCCTGAAGACTGGTCCTGTAGTTTTATCTCTTTGTCGCTATTAAATAATGTGGATACACAGGAAATTCGCAATAAACAATTATTGAATGGTATAGTTTGGAACATGTTCATACAACCAACAAAGATTTACTGAGAAGCTACTCTTCCAGGCACTCTGCTGAGTGAGAGAAATATGATAAAAAAGACAAAAGTCCTGTCCTCAAAAAATTTCTCTAGGAGTGAATCCTTTTATTTTTGTCTGTCTTTAATATGTGCCAGTGGTCTGCATTTCCAGGGAAAAGAAATGCTTGTTTCCCTCTCCTGTTAGCACTTCCAGACCTAGTAAACAGACTATTAAATAAAATCTAGAAGAATATTTTAGCCTGAATAACTATTATACATGAAAAATGGGCTTCTGTAATTAATGTGATAACATTCAGCAGTTTATGTGACTGTATACCACAGCACATACTATTGCCTATTGATCATTGTTTGGGCAGATGAAAGTTATGAATTCCAATATAATAAATATACTACTGCAAGTTCTTTTTCATCCCTTTATATAGCACTCTCACCATTAAAATATGCCCTTATTGTGCAAAATATAAATCTGAAGCAAAACTTTCACATAATTTATTCTGGTTTCCCAGCAACCGGCCATTTCATTTCTGCCTCATGCTGTTCTATTTTCCCCCTGGGTAACAATATAAATGCCCCTGATCTCTATAATACTGTTTTGGGTTTTTTTTTGACTCTTCAATCTCCAAGTGTTCCTGAATACCATAACTTCTGATGTGCTGTGCCCTTTTAATTACTGAACATGACAGCAAACACTATTTGGAATCAGATGGTGTATGAAAATTTGGTATAGTGTAGCAGTTATGGAGTATGGCTCTTCCCAGATGAGAATCCTGGCTGTGTCACTCATTAGCTACATCTTCTAATCAGTAACTAAATCCCTGAAAATCTCCGCTATGAAATAATTCCTTTTTTTATAAGATTGTTGCAAACGGAAGTTAAAGGAGGTAATACATAAAGCAACTAGCACAGAGATGGCACAAAATAAGCGCTCAATAAATGAGAACTCTTGTAATTTAGTGATAATTATCGTTTCCACTAACTGAATACATCTAAAATGCCAGACACTCCGCTAATTGCTATACATGAATTATATTTTTTTAACTTAAGCTGCCATATGGGTCTTATCTCATTAATTTTAAAAATATGAATATTGAATGTGTGGCTCAAAGACCAAATTTTTGTTACACACAGCAAGTAAACAAGTACTATTATATGACATTTTCAGATTGATATTTAAACTTTGTAGCATTCAATGATAAATATTGAGATATAACTTGAAATAATGAGGTTGGTTGTCATGAGTCCCCTGTGGAAATTAATATTCTTTCTTTAAAGTCACATCACATCTTCAATTAAGTAATGGACTAAGGCACAAATCAGAGAATTTAATGGATGGCAATACCAACTTGTAATATATACCCTATAAGTAAGTGCTTTAAACCTCTTTGAATTATGGGCTTTTAAAAAAAATCAAACAAAAGGTATGGATTAAAATCTGATAAAAAGATTTCCCTAGGACACAAAAATATGCACAAGTACATGTATGGCTTACCATTTAGGGCATTCATGAATCCAAAACCCAACCACGGCTTTTTTTTTTTTTAACATCTTTATTGGAGTATAATTGCTTTACAATGTTGTGTTAGTTTCTGCTGTATAACAAAGTGAATCAGCTATATGTATACATATATCCCCATACCCCCTCCCTCTTGAGTCTCCCTCCCACCCTCCCTATCCCACCGCTCTAGGTGGTCACAAAGCACCCAGCTGATGTCCCTGTGCTATGCAGTTGCTTCCCGAAGTGAGAGAGTAGCACTGACACATATACACTACCAAATGTAAAATAGATAGCTAGTGGGAATCAACCATGGCTTTTGAACCAGGATAAGGGACCCTACCATAAAGTACATTTAACAACATTCTGCAAATACAAGAACTTGCTTTGATGAGAACATTTCAAAATTAGAATGGATCATAGCAAATTTGGAGGCAGCCAGGTCCTGGTTCTGCTCGCCATGACTTCATTAATCTTTCAGATTCTCCTGCCCATGTTCAAAAATGGTATTAATCAGTGACAACATCAGTTGGAATCCAGATCTCTTATATTTCTTCTTTCCTTTTTATTAAAAAAGCATCTCTTAGAGAGAGACTACAGGGATACTTTCAAGTAGTAAGCTTCCAGGTTCTGGTTAGAAAGTGAACAGAAAGGGAGTTTGGACTCTGGGTTTCGTGTCATTTTTTTTTCCACTTAATCTTCTTTAATTCTGGGGAAATATGGACTAAAATGCGCTGCTGCTGCAGCTGACTGCTAATAGTTCATCACAAAACTGAATTTTTGCATTAGCGCTAATATCACCTTTCAGCTTTCTACCCCTATTGAGTCTTGAGGAAGCAGGATTAGGGAAATGACCAAAAAAGCAGTAGCTGAGAAAGAGAAGTGGGTGCTGCCCAGCTTCTTCCTCCTAATCAGCTTTGAATCAAGAACTAATTTAATTATTTCATAATCAAGGACAACACATACCATACATTAAAAAGTTTCCATCAGCAATGTGGTTGCTTTGAAAAAGAAAAAATAACAGTGTAGAGAAAATCACAGAGATAAAACATTTTCCTTGATCTTCTCAGAATAAAAGGAAAGGGATCTTAATGAAAAAATAATAATTAGGAAACACAGTATAGTCACTGATCTATCTTACTGTTTTAGCTTATGCACATTTCTTTTAACTCTATTGTATAGAAATGCAACATACCATAGACATAGAATACTGAAGACCAGCCAGTATACTGTACAAGAATGCCAGCTAAAGGCATTGCAATCACAGCTCCAGCATAGGAACCTAAATTAGAAGAGAAAATGGGAGGAAGGTAAGTGAAACCAATAAAATTCTTGACTTCATTTCATGTTTCTTGGTTGGATCACACAAACACACCCTTGCACACTTGGGTGCATGTGCACTCACACCCACGCACATCCAAATACATACATATGTCTATGTACTTAGCCTTAGGAGTACAAGACTACACAAGTGAATATTACCTACATACCCAAGTCAAATATATAAAAACAATACAATACCATAATTTAAAAAAACATTTAAAAGACTATAATAAAAATTATTCATGAATATATTTGAAAACCAGATGAAATGAACAAACTACTATAAAATACAAAATGTAAGAAGGAATAGAGGATTTGAGGAGACCAATAATAATTACAGAAATTGAAATGGTGGGTCAAAAACCTTTCCTCGCGTGTACATACAGACACACCACAAATGGTTTTACAGGTGAGCTTTACCAACTTCCAACTCTTATCAAAGTTGTTCCTAAGTTTTACCTGCCATAACTATATCTGCACATAATACTCACCACAAAAAGAGGTGGTTGCCAGTCTACTCCTCTCTAGAGGAGGGGCCCATTTGCTCCATATCCCATGACATGCTGGGTAGGTGACGCCCTATGATGGGAGAAGATATCCATCACCATTTAGGATGCAGGATCATTGGAAAATAAGTACATTCACTTCTCTGATGCAATGCTGTTTCCTTAGAATGGGCGCAAGTTCTTAGGGAAAGCTGCCACTCATGGGCCTTTCTTTGCTCATTCCATGAAATTCCATTTTAAAAACTTTCAGCCCAGACCAGGTAAGACATGGCCTCTTTTTTAGTCACCTGTTCAAATTCTTCCCACCCTTCAAGACTTCCTGCTACCTCAAGTTTCTTCTGATTAAGGCCAAAGAAAAGATCCTCTATTACTCAGTTCATCTGCAATTCTGAACAGTTTGAGCAATTTAGAGACATTTTTGTAAGGCATTAAACTCAGTTATTCCTAAGCATAAGGAATCCCTACAGAGGATGGTGACGCTTAGATCCTTGAAGGTCATACTTCCTGCAATTAGTGTCTAGAACTTAAAACCTTTAAAATATTCTTTTTCTGTTATCTTGATCCTATCATTTCTTCTTTCTTTATGGAGAGACAGGAAATTGTTTTCCGTGCCTTGACACTTTATCTGGCTTGTCTACTCCCACCATACTTCATGGAAAGAGAAGGGGCAACAGGTATGCCATTCTCAAGTTTTTAAATGATGTTCTTTCAAAGGCTACAGGCTGATGGAGCAAAAGTCAATCATTAGAGTTAGATGCCAAAAGTATACATTCAATGAAATGTTTTAGTGAAAACTCAGATCATGATTTAAAGCCAACAGGGACTTATTATAAAACTCTCCAAAGGTATTAATTCAAGGTTATCACCAGCAGAGGATGGACTCAAAATTTTTATCACAGCACATTAACAAAAGTGCCTGTTTTTTTTTTTAAGTCAAATAGTCACTAGACATTTCTTTAACATCACTAAATTCTAGAGAAGTGGGGGTAAGCTGTCACAGTTGTAGTTTGTCATCATTTAAAGACATCTGATTTCTAATTTTCCAATTTTCTTTAGCACTCTGTAGACACAACCTAATAAAATATATTTATTTGTAGATCAAAACAAAGATAATCTTCTGATTCTTACTAGCATGCCAACCTTAAAATGATGTCATCCTGTAGTTGCATACCTCAACAAGTCCCTGCAGTATCCTAACAAAGATGACACACCCATAATGCACTCTGGCTGCTGATGGGATTAGCATATTCAGGGTAGAGGTAAGAAGTATGGCAGCTCCAAAAACCCTGAAAAATAAAAGGAGTTAATAGATCTACATTTCTCAGATCAAGTTAATTTTAAGGTAGACTGTTTTATTCTAAAAGAATAAGAATGTTCTGAACTTGATTGGCTAGACACTGCAAATAGATACTTGGACTACCTTGAATTGCTACATCATTTGAAGCATAAGAAATAAATGAAGGACCCAATAAATCTGGCTATACTTAATTTTATTCACTTTCTTCACAAATCTAATTACAAATTGCAAATAGATAATTAATCATTGTATATGTTTTTGGTCTATATATCAGTCTACAATGTAAGGTGCTTAAGGGCAAGAGCTTGTTTTTTAGATACACTTTTGTATCTCTAATGCATAGCACAGTGCCTGATACATAGTAGATACTCACTGAAGAGTTGTTGAAGAAATAATAAATGCCTAAATGAAATTGTAACTCATGTGATACCATGAAGCATGGTAAATATGATTCCATTCATAAAATTTTATGCAACAAATCTCATGATCAGCTCCCTCAGGACATGTTTATAATAGAAATCATGATCACTTAGTATATCTATCTCAGGTTTGTCTGTCTTTTTGTGTAGATGGGCAGGTGGTGGGATTCTGTCTGAGGCACACCTGTCCTTGCATACATATAAACAACAATTCAAAATTGTTAACACTTTTATCCATCTGCAAGTAAAAATTCCATTCCATCATCAACTGAAAAATCTTCCATAATGCTAATACTAAGCAAGAAAAACATCCACTTAACTGGGTAAATTTAGAAATATTTTCTGGCTAAGAAATCTGGGGACACATTCTATCTAACGAGCTAAGCTGTGTGTTCTGTGCAAGTTTTTTCAAGTCAAACTTTGAGCCTTGGATTCAGTCAAGATTGGTTGCCTCATAGAAGCTCTCATTTTTCCAAGGGCACATTGAAATGTAACTGTTAAAGACATGAGTTTCTGAAAGGGGCCTTGATCATTATTAATTTGCTCCTGAAATTTGAGAAATGGCTTTATGAAGGGTTGAAGTGGATCAGCTCTTTTTCTATGAATCATAGACTGGGCCAAATATATTTATTTACTTGATGTAGCCTAATATCCACCTGTCCTCAATGGCTTCTCTTCAGAGGTAACTAGTCACTCAGGAGGTGAATATTCTGTTGCATTCTTCCTCTGTGCTGTTTGCTGAATAGGTATCTTTGAGTTTGAGTCAAAGAATAACTTATTTCCTAAACGTTTAGCACAAAATAGAAACTTTCTATTCCTAGAAATGATTATTCCCATTAAAATGCCACACATGCAGTGATATTAAACTTCTGCCAAATATGGATTTAGTTTTTAGAAAATAAATGCAAAAATCCCATAACCTGTCTTTATAAAATAAAAATCCAAAATTGTTATTTAAATTGATTTAAAATGTATTTTCATGCTTGATCACTTTCAAGTTGAAGGAATTTTCACCGCTTTTAAGACTGAAATACGCATGTTCTTATGTGCAAACCCCAGAACACTTTGGAGGTTTCCTTTAGGGCTGAGAGGAACTAGATAGAAGGAAATGTATGTAGCAAGTTTCCTGGACCTAGTGGTAAATGGTACCTGATCCCAAAGCCCAATGAGGAAAACATAGTTTTCCCCTGTTCTGGGAGTTTGAATGTTGAACATGTGCAACAGAGAGGATGAAGACAGAAAGTGCAAATGACACAGGAGTTTTGGGCATATGGGTAGGCTGTCTTGGTACTGAAAAACTAGTGTTCAGAGTATCTTTCTGTAGATCCATCCCATTTTGCTTATTATGCTTGATAATAATGAGACTGGGGCTGCTTAAGACATCAAGGATAAAGAGAACCAGAGCTACATGGTGCTAAAGGATTTTTCAAAATTGTCTATATGAGTTATGCATCCACCCCATTCAGCCCTTTGGAAGAATTCCTTCAAACTGTCATCTATGAACCAGCTGCATTAGAATTCCCTGGAGTGCTATTAAAAATGCAGATTTCTCACTCCAGACTTTCTAAACCAGAATGTGCTAGGAGTGAAGCCTGGAAATCTGTTCTAATAAGTAGTCCAGGTGACAATTTTTCATGCTAAGTTTTACAAAAAAATAAAAACAATAAAAAAAAAACACTGTACTTTTTAAAATCCAGGTTTATCTAACATGTGTCTTCTAATACTGTACTTATTTTGAAAGAATGATGCATGATGTTTATTTTCTATGAATATAGCTTTTAATCATCAGTTTCTTTCTCCCTATTTGAAAGAGTTTAAAATACTGCTATCTCTAGATAAACTGGAGAGAGATGAATTTTATCCATTCTTTAGCTCAAGGTCTCTCAACCTCCACACATTGATATTTTAGGATGGTTAATTCTTTGCTGTGGGATGTAGTCCTGTGCATTGTATCATGTTAACAGCACCCCTGACCTTTATGCATTATATGCCAGTAGCACATGCCTCCAAGTTGTGACAACCAAAAATGTCTCCAGCAATTGCAAAATATCCCTTGGGGGATAAAATCACCTGCTAGTAGAGCTGAATCAATTATGAACCATTTGTTACTCAACTCACACTATAGTCAGAGCTAAATTTAATAAGTGCTTATTTAACTTGCTAGACACAGCACTAACATTTCACATGCCATAAAACCCACAACCATCTAACAACCTAATGACATGGGCATTATTAATACACCCATCTTATAGATGAAGAAACTAAACCTGAGATAAGTGAAATCACTTGCCCAAGTTGTTAACCAGCTCTAGGTAGAGGAGCCTTGTTTCAAATCTAGTCTGATTCCAAAGTCAGTGGGTCTTGCCACTGGGATTTATACCTAATAATGCACATAATATGTAGTTAGTAATGTGTTTCAGTATTCTAACGGTAAATTTAAATAATCGTCTTCACAAAGCTACTTGAAATCACACTACTATTCCTGAGATAAAATGTCAACAGATCACTTTAGATGTTTATTTTCCACTCTTACCCTGAATATAGTGTTTCCAATTATATAATCTGTGACATTTCTAAATGCTTCCTACTTTTAACTTTCTTAATCTGTTTAACAATCCATTTTTTATTATTAGTGGCCATTGCATCATAAAAATGGATTGACTGGGCTTCCCTGGTGGCGCAGTGGTTAAGAATCTGCCTGCTAATGCAGGGGATATGGGTTCGAGCCCTGGTCTGGGAAGATCCCACATGCCGTGGAGCAACTAGGCCCATGAGCCACAACTACTGAGCCTGCGCGTCTGGAGCCCATGCTCTGCTACAAGAGAGGCCGCGATAGTGAGAGGCCTGCACACCGTGATGAAAAGTGGCCCCCGCTCACTGCAACTAGAGAAAGATCTCGCACAGAAACGAAGACCCAACACAGCCAAAAATAAATAAATAATTTTTTTTTTAAATGGATTGACTTTTTTTCTAACTATTTAAGAATACAATCCATCGAACTCTTCAGAACATAGTCTTCTAATTTCATGAAATCAAATCAACAGCCAAGTTATTAAAATTATGGTTATCAAAATTCTTGGCCAATATGGGAAGACTTTACACTTTTTCTTGATATACTACATACAGCCAAAACTGAAGCAGCCACTTCATTCAACACTCATTTATGCATTCACACTCCAAACCTCTGTGAGACTCTATTTAAGGTACTGTGTTGAGGAGAAGGGAGCTACAATTTACAGAGTACTTACTATACTTTCTCCACCTACACTAATTCACTTAATCCTCACAACAACTCTCTGAGTTACACTTTCTTTTCATTTTATAAATCAGAGAATAGAGACAGACTGTGCAAGAAAAAAGCAAGTAATAGAGCTGATATTTGAACCCAGAACTCTCAGATATGGAAATCTGTAAATCTGCGCTCTTTCATCTACATGATGCAACTAGGCAGCTAGAAAAAGGCAAGGATGTCCTTGGTGTAATAGAAGAGAAAAAGAAAGACAAGTAGCCAAGAGACAACATATGCCAAAGGCCAAAACAAGAGTACACATGGAAAGCAAAGGAGAGAAAAGTCCATTCCAGCTGGGGTGACCAGAAAACAAGTCCATCAGGAGGAAACTTTAAAGTTGGGCTTTGGAAGATTAATCTAAAAAAGAATGAAGAAATTCCAAAGAGGAAATGGATCAGCAAAGTTTTGAAACATAGAAGAGATTACATTACATACCACAAACTAGGGCAGTATTGAAAATGGCTGGGCACAGTAGTACACGTGAGTAGAAGTAAGAACATCCGGAGTGAGATGATGAACAGGGAAGTTGTGAAGAGGGTTTGAGGAAATGTAGATAGGATAAGGAAGGCAAGAGAAGAGACCATAAGTCCATGACATCTTGGAGATGATGGAGTTTAGGGTGATCATAGAGGGAAATCAATTATGCCCCTAAAGTCAAGTAAATGTGATGCTTACTGAAATTGAGAAGAGAGGAAACTATGAAGTCAGGGAGACAGAAGGTGACCAGCATGCATGTAAGTTCAAATAAGATGAAGGCTTGCAGGGGAGTAAAGGGGCCAAGGTCAGTAAAGTTGGTAAAGAAAAAGAAGATGACATAAATATTGTACAGAAAATTTTGTAAAACTTTAGCTTTATTGCTTAATAACTATGTGACTGGAAAGTTACTTAATCTCTCTAGGCTTCTGATTCCTTGTCTATAAAAAGGGCAGTGCTGTGTAATGGTCTAGAGCATGGTTACATCTGGGATTCAAAGCCCATTTCTGTTACTTATTAGTTGAGTGATCTTGAACAGTTTATTTTACTATCTATGCTTCATTCCTCATCTACAAAACATGGATATTTACAGAACCTATGAGTTATTACAAATTAAGCATCCAGAAGAATGTCTGGCATATCCTAAACATTTAAGAGGTATTAGTTGTTCAATGATTATATTAATCTATTATATTTCATAGGATTGCTGTGAGGCTAAATGAAATAATATACCTAAAAGGCTTAGTCTGGTGCCTGGCACATAAAAATAAATCCATAAATGTGAGTCAGTCAAGTAGAAATAATCATAGCCAATGGTGTTATGCTAGTGTGTGCCAGACACTATTCTAAATTCTCATTTTCATCTAACAACTATATTAGAGGGCCACCACTACTATTCTTATTTCACAGATAAAATAACCAAGTCCCAGTGAGTTAAATACGTTGCTAAGGTCACATAGACATTAAGTGGGGAACTATGATTTATAATGACTCAGTCTGGGTGTAGATCCTAGGTATTTAACCACTAAGCTCTATTGTACTTTAATAGGGGCAGAACTAATACTAGCACTAATAGTGCCAGCAGCAACAGATAAAATAAAAAAAACTCTGAAAGACCAAAACATTATTGAAAGATGGATTGTCAAAGCAGTGGGGAGTGAGAGCAGAATTCTACTCTGTCCTTCCTATGGTTTGTTTGTTTGTTTATTTATTTAGTATAGTTGACTTACAACATTATATTAGTTTCAGGTGTACAACATAGTGATTCAATATTTTTATAGATTAAACTCCATACAAAGTTATTATAAAATAATGCCTATAGTCTCTGTGCTGTACTTACATCCTTGTAACTTATTTAATTTATTCCTAGTAGTTGGCTTTGAAGTAAGTAGTTAAATGGAGAGGCCCATTTCAGGAGGGTTGTGTCTTTTTATGAACAAAATCTAAGCTTCACAAAATAAGTGGAAGAGATAGTAAAACTGAGTATGGAAAAGAAGTTCTAGGATATAACATAGTTCAGCACTACGATTTCCAGAGCTCCTCATGTATGATTAGCACCTTAGGAAGCTGGTTCAAACACGGAGTGCTGGGTGCCAGAGCTTCTGATTCCCTAGGTTTGTACGGTGCCTGAGAATCTGCATTTCTAACAAGTTCCCTGGTGATGCTAATGTCGCTTTTCCTGATATTAGAATCATTGATTTAGCATTACTATGCTAGACATTCCCCCAGCCATCACAGAAGAGACAGATCTGGGGCAAGGGACAGGCCCAGAAAGACCAGATCTTGTCACAGCTGAAGTAAGAGCCCTATTATTATAGAGGGGAGCAGCACGGGTGGAATGGAGACACCTGCTGAAAAGGGCAATGTCCTTTATAAAATACAAATCATAATTAGATCATTTGATCAAGACCCAAAGTGAAGTTCTTTGACCTGGTTTGGATTGTCTTCATTAACCAAATTGACCGAGCAGCTGCCATATTTTTCTTGGGGACATATAAACAGCATGACATAACATTAGTTAAGAATACACGTTCTATGGTTACACTGTATGAATTCAGTTCCCAACTCTAATTTCTTACTATATCTGACCTTGTGCAAGTTGTTAATACTTGAATTCTCTAAGCCTTACCTTCTCCATTTGTAAAATGGAGATAATATGTCTTCATAATTCAAGGGATTATCATGAAGATTAAATAAATCAGTAAGATTAAATAAATCAGAAAGGAGACAGTGTCTGGTTAACAGTAAGTAGTTTATAATATCAGTTATCATGATATAGAAATTCCCTAACATTCAACAGAGTTCAGAGAAGTTTTATTCTCTGGCTTTTTCTTCCAGAATGTTTTTGCCCTAATTAATAATGCTATTTCTGTGACCATGGATTCAAAGTCATTCTGTATTATCCTGAAATTCTAGAAGCTTAAAGTGCATGGATTCTAGCTCCCATTCTGAGGGCATATAGAATTGATTAAAATGCGTCAGCCTCTCAATCTGTGCCTCAATAGTCTATCTAAAATACCTGACAGGAAACAAACAAACAAAAATTGACAGCCTTCTTCAGATCAATTTTACTTGTCTTGGATTTCCCACAGACTTGCCCCCAATACCTACCCACCATACACGCACGCATGGCTTTCTTTTCCAGCTAATTGCATCTCTCAGATATTCCTAAAGCACTGTAGATAATTTTTATAAGACTTAACCCAAGATATCATGTGTTCCTCCATCCCCACGTTATCTGTGCCTCTTGGAGGGCACAGTCTAGGTCTTTCATTTCTTCAAACTCCTTGTTGGTAGCAGAATACTTTGCATGTGGCATGCTCTTAAGAAATGATCACCAGTTACTTTTTAATAAAGATTTTAAATCGAGGGAAATGAAATCTTCCCTTCCTGAGATATACGTAGGTGATAACAGGTCTTTTTTTCTTTGAGCTTTCTTTATCCCAATAGCCTTAAAATCAATTGACCATATATTTGTTCTTGAGTTTTTAAGGGGGACAAACTGCTGTTCTGGGTATCCTAACAATTCTAGGAAGCTGAGTTATTCTCATAGAATAACTGTAGGCTGGTAGCTATGGACTATAGAATTTAGAGTACTACTGTGGATAAATCCTCACTTGAAATAGTTGCTGAGTTCAAGTACATGACCCAGTCTGGCCTCATCCTTAAGTCTTCCAGACAACATTGTGGAATCTCCTGAAACCAACTGCCATTACACTTTCTGTTCAGCACAACATCCTCATTAGCTTTTGAAACCACTGTCTTTGAAGCTCTGCTTTCAAAATTAAACTAGGTGGTAATGCTTCAGAGGTGATATACTGTCCTCTTAAAGAATCTCTCCATTTATCAATATTTAACATAGTTGTGTATATTGTATTATGCTTGATAGTCATCATTTTTGTTTGGCTTGATGTTACAAAAACAAATATAAGCCTTGAATATATTTTTGATAACTCAACAGAAGGAAATAGATTACATACTAAGAAACATTTAATATTCATGTGAGTTTTATTTTCCCTAGCACCAGTCTCTGACACGCAATTACACTTCACGGCAATATTGCCCTGAAAATATTACCCAGCATTACCTGTTTTTCAAGTTTATCAAAAGACTTGTCTAAAAATCAAAACCATGCAAATAAATAAATACTTTAAATGATTCCACAGCTGTGCTGCTCTTTCCTATGGACCTAGCCCAGCACTAAGTAATATAGTAATTTTTTTTAAAAGACTACAAAATAGATTTTTTTATAAAGAACATACACACAGATCTATTCAATAGGAAAAATATATTTAGTAAAGAAGCACATCATTTGAAATCGGACATACTGGGGTTCATATGCCAGATCTTCCTCTTACCAGGTAGTGATCTTTGGGAAAATAACTCTGCTATTCTGTGTTCAGTTCTCTCATCAGTAAAACAAGTATAATAATGTCTGCCTTATAGAGTTGCTGTAAGGAAGAATGATGATATGTATAAAAAGTTTAGTGATACATATATTATTCTCTTTAATGCTAATTGCATCTGCCTCCTGAAATGGAAAACTAAGGCAATTATGAAGACAATTTATATTTCATATCCTCTCTCTTTCCACCCCCAATACAAATGTACTGTTTAGGGCGAGGTAGAAATTTTATACCTGAATGATCTACTTCACATTGATTGAAAAGCTCTTCTGATATTCACTCACCCCTTTCCACTTCACATAATTAGAGTGTCTCTTCTGTGTTTCCATGCAATGGAGCTGGCTTTCTATTTTTCCCCATTTTAATCTAAAAGCTAGATTTGTGGACTCTTTTTAACCATGGATTAGAAGAAGGCTGTCCTCTACTCCATCATATAAATTAAACAGTCGTGCTACTGCTTGACTTCAGGAGGCTCAAAGAGAAAATTTGTGCGTTTTTTAGATTCATTTTTACAGTGTTTTTGTCTTTTGAAATTCCATTGTGGATTTTTTCGGGTGCGTTTTTCAATGCCTCGCCATAGGTTAAATGTTAAACTTTAAAAGATATCAAATAATAATGTAGTTTATCTGAGAATGTTTTAATGAATTGGTGATTATAGAATAGACATTTAAGACTCTATTCAATATAATTAACCAATTACACATTTGTAAAATTAATCCAATTTCTGATTTATAGCCTGGGTTTTCCATTTGTTTTGTTTTTTGCTTTATAATCCATTTCAGTTAAGAGGCTCACATAAGGTCTGATCACTGCTTCTTCCAAATAAAGGTGAATAATGTGAAGAAAAATAAAGAAATATTATATTTTACATTAAAATCTTTTTTAGAAATAAATTCCCCCAAATAAATATTTTTCCATTTTTAAATAAATTTTTGATTTTCTGGCTTGTAAATCTAGGTTATCTATAATATCAGGCAGTATTTATATCAGTATATGTAATATCAGGCAGTATATTTATATCAGTGTACTTATATTTATGTTAGTACCATATATAAAAATAAACCATCAGTGAAAATTCTAGCAAATTACACGAATTTTTTAGCAATAAATGAAACTAATATATTGCTTTTGCTGAACAAATAGTCAAACTATCTAATTAGTAATTAGATAAATATTGCTGAACTTGAAGTTCCAAATAATAAGATGAATTTCAACTAAAATGATATTTTATTCTGTTTAAAGCCCTTCTCCTTATAATTGGCAGCTAAAGTGCTACCTTAAAAACCCACTCCTGGTGCAAACATAAGTAAGTAACTGGGTTGAGAAAGAAAAGCAAAGAAATGTGCAAACTAAGTATGAAAAATCTTAACTTTTCTGTGCCTGAAGAATAGGATTAGAAACTGATGGGTGCTCTAAATGTCTCAAAGAACATCACTACAATTTCTGTGAAATGAAATAAGAGCCATTTGCTTATTAAGATTGATTTTCAAAACGATAAGCCATTTGAAAGCTACTTAAAATTGTTGTTTTCCTCATGAATTCTCTTGCAGCAAATGACATACTAAGATGAATTCAATTTGCTTATTTTCAAGTTAAAGCCTCATTTTACTTGTTTCTCTTCTGCTTGTTATACACACACACATACACACACACACGTACACTCCAGTGTTCTTAAAGTGATTATATGTAAGATAATATAATCATTTCACACTGTAAGACAAAAAAGGGAAAAGAAGTGTGTGTGTGTGTGTGTGAGAGAGAGAGAGAGAGAGAGAGGAGAGAGAGAAGAGAGAAGATAGAGAGTGTGTGTGTGTGTGTGAGAGAGAGAGAGAGAGAGAGAGAGAGAGAGAGAGAGAGAGAAGATAGAGAGAGGGAGAGGAGGTTCTATATTACCAAACAGATTGCCAGAATTGAGAGGCATATAGTATCCCTGATACAGAAATGTTTGGAAAAGCAAATGCAGTTGCTGAGAACCGGCATCACGCCCTGCCTGATGATTAACATTCATTGTTACCCAGAGTGAGTTAGCTGTGAAATTCCCAGTCATCTTCTTTTTCTATGACCCATAGCCACAAACAAACTCACATATCAAGCCCACCCGACAAGGATTTGCCTGGAAGATGTGACAGGAACACTGGTGACTTGTCATTTCTACAGATGATATCTATTTTCCCGGAATCAATCAATCAGTTTCCATTTGGGTAGGGGCTTGTCACTTAACAGGGATCTAGTGTTCCTCACCCCAGGTGTGGCACTAATCCTCTTCTAGAGGGTCTGCAGGAATAGACTGATTCAGGCTGTTTAATGGATTTAATCTAATCAAATCAGGACTCCGGTGCCTCCCTTTGTCACATCTGATGCCCCCATTCCCAAATTAAAAAAGGAATACACAAGCACAAGCCAGCCCTCTGGGTCCCTTGGTATCTCATTATGTTGTAAAAATGACTTCATCACTCATGACAGAGAAATTAGACAGCCCCAACAGTGGCATATGGCAGCGGGAGAATCATTCTACCAGCTGCCCACCTGACTCTCTCCTCCCTCAAAATCACGTCCCTCCCCCCAGAGGCTGCTTCTGCACTGCAGTAGTAGGCTGTGGCAGCCGCAGGGAAAGCCAGACCTAGTAAGGGTGGGATGAGAGGAGAATGGAAGGAGAGAGAAGCGTGTGTCAGCAAACTATGTGCAAGCCCTTAGGGACCCCTCCTCCCAGATACATCTATTCATCTCCTGGAAAGGGTATTTTCTTTTGTCAGAAGAAAAGAAGGCCTCTTCTGCATTGCCCCAGATACCTAACCTATAGAGCCCACAGTGGGAAGATAACTAGATGTTTGATAGGCAGCTAGATGAGTGAAATAGAGATAGTCACCTCTGGCCCTAAAAGACTGGAGGACTATAAACCAATTCCATCATAGCAGGACGGTGGTCTCTTGCAGCAGGCTTTATGCTCATAATCTGAATTATTTTCTCACCAAAAGGAATTTGTAAATATTTCTCAATGGAAGTGTTAAGAAACCCCTGCTTGCAATCCATGTTACAATGGATAAGTAAACGTAGAGGAGAAAAGATGGTAGGAGAGAGAGAGAGAGAGAGAGAGAGAGAGAGAGAGAGAGAGAGAGAGAGAGAGAGAGAGAGAGAGAGAGAGAGATGGAGAGAGAGGGGGAGAGAGGGAGAGAGATGGAGAGAGAGGGAGAGAGGGAGGGAGAGAGAGAGAGAGAGATGGAGACAGGGAGAGAGAGAGAGGGAGAGGGAGAGAGTGTTTGATGATGAGACTTAAGAATCTATTTCCAATGCTATTACAATACATAAAGCACATCTTCATTATTTTATTTCTGTGAAAGAAAAATGACAGAATAACACCAGTAAGATTCTTTCTTTCTGGACTTAAAATATGAAGAGGTGTTTAAAATATCTTTGTTCATCTTCCTAAAGATCATTCTCACATTTTCATAATCAGGCAAGCCAGATATTTACCTAAAGTATACCAAATTCCACTTACATAAATGCAAATGCATATTAGTAAAGAGTTCTATAATCCATGTATTAAAATTTGTCCATTTTTAAGTATAAATCTTCTTTTTTATATCAGTAGTACAAATTGAGCTGTATCAATCAAAATTGCAAGGAAGAACCTCTTCTTTCTTTTAGACAAAATCTTTAAACTATCCCAGTCACGCTCAAACCTCTGCAGTCTTCTAGAAGCTCAAACTCCCAAAGGGCTGCATCAGGAGAAAAAGTTCCAAATCCCATGTTTTTTCCTCCAGAAAAATCACACTATTTGTCTAAGTCATTATCAAGTTTGGATTTTGCCTTTTGAGGGAAAAGAACAGAAGCACTCATGTTATGGCCAAATCATTTGGGAGCCGGTACACACACAAAACTACAGTATGTTTCTCCTGCCACAAAAATCTAAGAATCCCTTGGGCCTGCTAAAGCCTTCTCTCTCTAATTCGTGGATTTCTGTCCTGGATTTGGGACATGATAGATTGCAGGCACTCATTCAGAGAGCAGAGGGCTCAGCTTGCTACTGAAAGTGAACTTTGCAATAAAGCACATAATATGAGGCAGGGATGATAAATTTCAACGTAGAGAGAGCCGTGGTCATGTATTACTGGACACCTGAGTTTTAGTCACAATCTCTTTGTGACTTGGAGCCAGTCACCGCCTCCCTGATTCTCTATTTCCTTTCCTGGTGGATAAAGTGAGAGGATTGGATTAGATGAGCCCTGTCCAGGTCTAATATGGGTTCTTTCTGTTATAGGGAGTTCACTATATGCTACAGATACATGTGATCCTCAATCTCTTATCTGAATAAAGAACTGTTTTCTCTTTAACAAAAGTCAAGTTAGAAACTCAAGAAATACCTGAAAAGGTAAATGTTGCACTTGGAACTGAACCCTCTTTGAATAAAGGATAGGGATGGGGGAAATAATCTTTAATTTTCATCAGAGAAGACTAACCTCAAACTTAAATGGATTTCTCTAAGCACATTTATAATGCCTGGCCAGAATTCAAAGATTGCATGCACTGAAATACTAGCACTCTCTACACTCTTGGCTATAAGTAATTTTTTAAGACAGCCCTTTACAAGCCTTCAAATGAGACTTATGACATTTCCAGAGAACAATAATTTTAATTGTGAATAGTGTGTATGGGAAAATAATTTTAAAGGCAGAAATCTGACATGTGAAAAGAGGTACTTTTATCACAATAGAAATAATCTTTTTGCATTATTAATACTTACAGCAAATTTAAACACAAGTGATATCGAGTGATCATAAGAGGTTTCTTCTTTCAATTTTTTCTGAATTAAGATGTGATTGAAAATAAATGATAACAGCCAACAATTATTGAGTGCCAGGCATATCTAAGAACTTTACACATATTCTCTTATTTAGCTGTCATGATATTCATATCAGGTAGATAGTTTGATTAGCTCCCTTTTACAGAAATGCAAACTGAGGCTCAGAGATGTTAAATAATGTTTTAAGTCATTCAGTTATTAAGTAATACATTCAGAAGTCTGAACCCATGCCATTTGGCTTTAGACCCTGTATTTTAACCACTATGTAATATTGCCTTTTTTAAAAGGTGCAAAACACTTTGTTGTGATGTTTATTTCATTTATTCCACAAGTATCTATCATGGGTCAGGGTGTCTTTGGATAGAGCAGTGTAAATAACAAGGACAAAACTGCTTGCACTCATGGAGCTTACATTTTATTGTAGGAAGGCAGTTATTTCTTAGTTATAGATCGGAAAGAAAAATAGCGGTATGATAGCTGGCAATAGTGCTACATAAAAAATTAAAGCAGAGTTGGGAAATCAGGAGGACATGAGCAGAACAGGGAAATTTTTTAAATAGGGCTTAAATAATATTGCCACCTAGACAGAGGCAAGAATAGACTTTGTGAATACAATATCATCCATTAAAACTATAGTGTTGACCAAACTTCCTTTGGTAAATCTGAACCTCTTTGGTTATGCCTTTGTAAAAATTTTGCTGTTTCTCCCACTAAATACTTGACCAGGTTCCTCATCACTCTCTAAATGCAAGATAAAGATAGTTTTTTTAGCAATTTCATTCATAAATTTTTGAGTTACTGTAAGCCCTATGCTCTTTATTGTTTAAAGACAAAATTAATTTGCCTCCAATACCTTCTTATCACTGTATTAAATATGTTCTCATCTTAAATATTACAAATTTTGTGAGGAACCTTCCTTTGATTTCCCACTCTAAAGCCCTCCATGGATTTGACTAAATTCTCCGGCCCAGGATGTGCAATAGCCCTTTAAGGAAAGGCAAAAGAAAAAAATGATGCAAGAGGTCTCCCTGAGACCCAGTTTCCTTTCGCCACTATTCTCCCACCTTCTCTCCTCATTGAGCAGGAAAGCAAGAATACTTAGAATAGGACAAGAAAAAGGACCAAGACTCTGTATTCTGACCAAGAGTAGGGCTGCTTTTGCTTAATCCATGAAATGGAGAAGCCAAATTATCGCTATTTGTTTTTCATTGAGAAATCTGCCAGGAGCTGTAACCAGAAGCCTTTCTCTCTAGAGGAACTGTCTCCACACACTTCAGTTCCTCTGCTCTAGTTCCACCCACAATGCTGATGGCAAACACTTTCCAAAATGAGCTTCTTTTACACCTAGAGGGAAAGGACTCTGTCCCCAGTATCCCACCCAAGGGAAATCTTGTTCTATTATTAAATGATCTATAGGGAAGGGAGAATGGGTATACAATGCCTGTAGGTGGAAAACTGGTGTTGCTGTGTTGTTTTTACTGTTTTTGTAAAAGGAAATATACATCTTTCAAGCAAATTCTAAAAATCTTTAAAATTTTGTGTTAAAGAAGTCTTCCAAGATAAAATTCTATGTAGCATGTATAGGACTAATTGGACATTCACCAACTTGTCAATAAAGGTGTCTCTGGGTGATTAAGTTATTTATGATTTATTATCCTTTCTAATATATTTTTATTTGATATGTAATACTTTTATAATCAGAAAAGGGAATGTTATACATTTTAAACCTGTTTTCACATTTCTCGCTGTATGTTTTGGAATATTATTTTCAAAATAAAGCAAGTATGTAAAAATCTTAAAATGTGATAAGGAAGTGAATCTATACTCTTCTATCTGTTCACAAGATTTTACAATAAATTTTGACTTTATTTTCTCAGCCTTGGGGAATACAAAGCATTGTGTATGAAAATATTTTTTCTCTCCCTTAAATATCCACTTAAAGGTGGTTTTGGATTCACATAATAATTCTAAAATTCAGAAAATTTTTCCCTTGAGGAAAATCTACCAAACAAATTAGAACCTGAGTCAACATCAGTCTTTTCTTTACTAAACATGATACAAATGCTAGCAATGAGCTTGAATTTTTTTTTTTTTTTTAACTAAGAAAACCTGTTTACTGACCTCCCAGTGTTAGAAAGAGGGAACGCTGGAGCATCCCTGGTGTTTTTTCCTGGCAGGAAAATGTTAGCATTTTAACATTTGGCAAGCTGAAGGTTTTGACTCTGAAAAAAAACTTAAAGGCACAGCCATCGTATTTTTATTTCACATTTTATTAAGTTTCCTTTTTTCTTTTTTTGGTGACTTGTTGGATGTTTTCCCACTGAAGTGAAAATATTTTACATATGTATGTTTGGAGTATCTTTCTGGGAAGTTTGTTTTGCTTTAGAAAATATTTTTAGGAAAAAACGAGATTCAAGACACTGCATTTTGGATATAAAAGTCAAAACTCTAATATGTTCATTACCAGTAATATTTAAGGGAATATTCCTTTACATTTTTCTGCCTTATATCAATTTTTAAAATTTATCCCATCCATAAAATTGGGTTCTCTACACAGTTAATAATTTTCAGTTTAAACTGATTTATTCTTTCTCCTGTTGGGTCTGAGTATTAACCATAATCACGTCAAGGTAAAGATGATATTCAAAAGGCACTATTCCTAATCTATTTCACTCTCCTCTGGACATTTTGAAGGCCAGTCCGAAAATCCTCACCCTAGGGGCATTAAGCCTAAGATAAATTTCCAAGAATCCCTCCCTAGGCCTTGGAGATGACTGAGAAATCTTGTGCAGGAAAACACCTCTGGTGAATGGATTGTAGGTGACAAAAGCCAGGGAAGGGGCCTTGGAGATTTCACTGAGGGATAGGGAGAGACCAGTTTAGGAAAGCAGAGAGGAGATCAAGACTAGAGAGGTGCCCAGTTCTAGATTACTTCCCAAGAAAACTTGACCTTTCGCGGGGAGGGAGAGGGGTGAAGTCATAGGTACAGGGTCTGAAAGAAGGCCCAAAGCCTTTATTTGGGGTCTCTATGCAGCAATAACTGAAAGGGCGGAGTGCATTTTTCTTTCTCAGCTTAACACTTAGATTCAAGAAGCATTTAGTTTTATTTATCAAAATACACACAATGAAGCAAATGAAGCTGTCTCTCACAGTCGGCGTGCCAGGCTGTGCTCCTTGACACCCCCATCCCATCAGTCCTCTCGTCTCGTATTTCGGGGTGCCTCTGCAGGTGGCGCTGGGGGCACTGCTGAGGGCTGGCGCTAGGACCTCGGCTGCAGCTACCACCGCGGCCAGGCTGGAGGCCTCTGGCAGCAGCTGAGCGCCTTCCCCACCCCCGCCCCTACTCAGCAGAGCTCATTAACAGGTGGAGTCGCACCCTGGGCGCCTGAAATCCCGCCTGGCTCCATAGAAACAAATCCTGCAGACCCAGAGCACCATCTGGGCGGGCTGTTTTTTGCGCCCTTCGGGGAGGTCAGCATCACACGGAGCAGGGGCACCCGAAGGACGTGCACAGCAGAGCGCAGTGACGCCCCCCATCCCTTTGTGCGCTCGGCGGCGCCGTCTCTGCTCCCCGGCTCCCCGCCTGGCCTCAGCTCCTAGCAGCCACGGAGGCACGTCGACCATTTCTCGAGAAGCAGGTTACGCCAGGGCAGGGAGGCGGCGGCGGCGGCGACAAAGTGCGCCCGCCCTGGAAAACCCAAATCTTTTGGGGCGCCTTATTCTGGAAGAAGGCACAGTGTTCCAGCCCCGCGAGCGGGTTCCAGGGTACTAGGAGACCTCGCCCAGGAGTTCCCCAACCCCGCGGGGCCGTCGCCCCTGCCCGCGGCCTCCGCTGCCCCTCGGAGGGTATAAGTCCCACCTCCCCGAGCCCCCGCCGGGCCCGATGCTTTACCTGTTGGCGGCCAGCCGAGAAGCGATGTAGCCGCCCGGAATCTGGGTGATGATGTAGCCCCAAAAGAAAGAACCGTGGATCATTCCCACGGTTTCCGGGTCCCAGTTGAATTTGGCTTTCTAGGGGAGTAGGAAAACAAAACAAAACAAAAATACAGGTGGAGGGAGAGAGTAGAGTCAGTGCTTGGGCTGAAAATTCATGTTCAGTAATTCTCGATCGAACAGCCCTCACCGCCCGGGGTACTCCCAGCGTTCTGAGAATGGGGGTGGCTTAATTTTCGTTTCCTAACAAAATTGAAGCTGTATCTTCTTACGGAGAAGAAATGCCTCTTTTAACTGAAAAACCGTGCTCGTTTGAAATGGATTGTGATTAATAGCGAAGTTGGGCGCCCTGGCTTTGCTCCCCGACGACTGCCAGGAAGGTCGGATCACCTCTGCGAGCGAGGAGACATCAGGGCTTGAGTTTGGGAAATGAGGACTCCCCACGAAGGGATTCTGTTCGCTGGCTGGGGAAAGAGACACCTGACGCGGGTCCACTTAGCCGACGCCGACCACGCAGTAGTGGAATCGCTTGGGGAATGGAACCCAGCTGGAGAAGGGTTCCCCCTTGGGGAAGGGAGGTGGGGAGCTTGGGATGGAAGGTGCTGAAGTCGGAGGACCTAGTAGGAAGGATGGTCCCAGCACAATGGCGATGGGCATAGGCCAGAAGGATTTGGAAAAGCCCGGGGAAACTGGGGGACTCAGTGGAGGGGAAGGGGTTGCTCAGAGGTGGTCAGAAGAGCGGGAGAGGGTGTGTCTGGAGGTCGGGGCCTAACTCCGCCCTCACCAGCCTGGTCCGCTGCACAAGGTGAACCTTACAGTACACTGGGGAGAACTCTCTGCGCAGGAAAGATGAAAGAGCCCTTATCCGGCCTGGGGAACTGGGGACCCTTATTTTTCCCCCCTTTGAATAAAATTATGAAACCAAACGCACTTTGCAGTGTTTCCCGGGATACCCAGGGCCCATCAGCGCTCACAGCTTCCATCCACAGCCCGTCCCAAATTTTGCATCCCAACCCCCAACCCTTGCTCTGCTTGGCTTACGTTAGCTCGGATCTCTAAACAGGAAGTCAGGACCCACGGGTTTCTGTGACCTTGACGTTGACCCTCCTCTCCCTAAGCGTCACCCAACGCACATCCTAAGATTACGGGACTGGCTTCCCCGTGACCCCGAGACTGTCCTGCGCTGCATCGGCTCCTCTCCGACAGTCAGGTGGGACGCTCCTAAAGACCCCTCGGCTAAAACTGCCGATATGTGTGCACAGTTGTTTGATTTGTTTTTCGGTTTCGTTTCATTTTGGTTATGGAGAATGTTGGCGAGAATTGGAAGCCGGGGGAAATTATAACTAATCTGCTGCTCTATTCTTCCGAGTAAAAGAAAATAGTTCGGTTTAGATTTAGCGGACAGTATTAAGGGCCAATTCCTTGTATAAAGTCACTCTCCTCAAAAACCTAGTGAGCCAGATGCTTTATTTTACACTTTGCAGGGAAGAAGAGGAAGGCCCAGAGAACAGAAGCGACTCGCTGCAGCGTGAAAAGGGCTTGATTATACTCTCGCGTCCCAATCTAGAAGGGCAGTGCTCGAGGGGCCGGACAAGCCTTCCTCATTCAATGGGGACAGTGGGGCTCAAACAGGTGAAGTGGCTTTGCGAAACCACAGGGCCAGCTGTTGCCCACCTCCTTGATGACCTTGCCCCCGTGGTGGATGGTGCTGTTGTTGACCATGTCCACGATGGCCACGCCCAGGTTGCAGCGGATGCCGAAGGAGATACAGAAGCCCAGGCCGCTCATGATGGCGATGATATAGCGACGTGGCAGACCGAAGCACCTGCAGTCGCACAGCGGCGCCTTCTTCTCGGGCACCTCCAGGGGCTTCCCATCCTCCGTCAGCTCGATGGTCTCCCCGGTCTCCTGCTGCTTCTCCAGCACCCTGCGCGGCACACCGTGGGGAGGCAAGGACGCCGCGGGTTAGGCACCCCCGACGCCGGCCCGTTACCAGTTCCCAGGACCGGTCAGGACTCGGGGGATGGGCCCTGACCTGCCTCCCCTCCCTCAGGGGTTAGGGTGCTGGGGCGCCACCAGGCTTCAGGACCTCCCGGGCTCTCCAGCCTTCTTCCAGGCTCCCTCCCCGCGGCAACATCTCTTCAACTTTAATATCTTCTGTCCTATGGCAACCAGTGCCCATTCCCTCGGGATCCACCCCACAGCGCCTCGATTCACGTACACCGCCTGAGCCTAACTTTCTTGCGGGGCCTGCAGTTTGTAAGGGTGACCCGAAAGGCGCCTTCTCAGCGCCTGTGTAGACACCTCCCGCGCGCAGTGCTCTGCCCAGGCGACAGCCTCTTTCATCCAGCCACCCAGCCTCCCGAGGGCTGCTCCCTGGTGGGCGGGCCCAGGCACAGTCCTGCACCCACGCTACCCCTTCCTTCCCAGCCAAGTTGAAGCTTTCCGGGTTGAGGACACAGGGATTCCCCCCACCCTCTCCCCGCCAGCTAAGCCCGGGAGCCTCCTGGCACCAAGGCCTGTCCCGTCCGGTGCCCAAGCAGAGAAGGTCTGTGAACCCTCTTTCAGTGTCACGCACTCCTTCCCCTTCCTCCAGCCCCTAGGATGCCTGTTCAACATTTCCTCTCCTGCTACACAGCTTACTCTTTTATCCCTTGTTACTTGAGTTTGAAACAAAGGCCTCCACAACATATGGCCGACACCTAAGACTCCTACTGCCAGAACATGAATAATTAATTATTCACAATCTTGTGTCACTACTATCTCAGTTACAAACACCGAAAAATGTCATGGACCCATTTCCAAAGAAGTAAAATGAGACCCCCAGATTATACCAATGCACCCGCAAATCAGCTCTGGTGAATGTTCCACACCAAGGTAGAAGATCTCACATTTACGTTTTGTTTTGTGTTTTTTAACTTGCATAGTACTTCCTAAGATTTCACCCCACTGATTCAGTTGCTTTTAGGCTTTCGTCCTTGGGAGGAGAAAGGGGAAAGCAGAGTGATAGAATGGTTTTACTAAAAGCTGGTAGTGTTGTTTTGGTCCACAATATATCAGCGAAATTTCTGTTTAAAAGAAGAGGAATGTGAAGGGTAACGTACCGTGGACCCTTGATATGGATATTTGAACAAAGAACCTCTCTGTTTGCGATTTGCAGACGTTTTCCAATCCACCATATATCTTTTTTCTATGTGTGCCCCTTTAAATGATTATATCCACACACAATTGTTTTCATACCCACAGGTAAAGCAAATGAAAATTTTAGATCAATTTCAAGAATGCATAGCTTGGGAGACGGCTGTCAAGAAATTTGAGGCTACCAGAAAAAAAATGTCAAACTTCCAAATTGTACAGAATACCAACTGGGGAAACATCATAAATGTATTTGCGGCTATGTTAATACTTATTCCTAAAGCCCAATTCCAATGTTAGCGTACAGGGCAATTAATTCTAATAGAGAAAGATTCAACTAATGTGATTCTTTTTCATATTGGTTTCATGTGCTCATATATGCAAAGTTAAACTCTGCACCTGAACTCCCCACCTGATGGCAGTTGAGCTGGGAAAGAACAGCTCTTTCCAGGGCAGCTGCGGGACTGCAGGGCCTTTGCAGTATCTACTGCCGCATAGGTGCATGATGGTGCCTACAAGAAGCCCACCAGGACCAGAGAGATTTGGAAAATTGGGAGTTGCCTTGGTCATTTTCTTTACGTATCCTATACATTTCCAAAGGCTTCAATTTCCCAAATGCAAAAATTAGCGCTCTCTTAGAATCATTTATCCTTTTGTTTCTGCCCTTTCTTCTTGATTTTCACGTTATTAAGAAAATGTGTATTCATTTAATATTCTTGAAAATTTTAAAGTTGTAAAATTTACAGAATAAGTATAGTGACTACAGGGAGGATTAAAAATTTAAATCATTTCTAGTACTTCCAAAGTCATTTTGCTGGTTATTATTATGGCTTTTCTTAAAAGCACTGTGACATTTCCCATGCAAGAAATAGACTTCTAGGAGAGGTCAAATAATTAAAAATGCATATACATTGTCTCAGATTTAAAGACAGGAACTGTTTCAGCTATCAATTATTGATATATTTTGATTCTTCTTCCTTCAGTACAGAAGGAAGATTCCACTAGGGGATTCTCAAGTGGTTTTAAAGCTGAGACCCAGCTTTCTTTTCACCACTACTCTTTGGAATTTTACTGATTAATTTTTTAGGTGGTTGTGTTTTTTATTCATTTTTCTGCATTAAAGGAATTTAATTTGGTGTCACTATAAGCAACAAAAGAAAGGCTCTTTGAACAGGTGCAGGTCATTTCTTAATTGTAAAGAGGATAAATCCTCGGTAGGAAAGGATAAGAATCTGCAGGTACCAAAACAAAAATCACACACACACACACACACACACACACACACACACACACACACACACACACACCAGACAGGTTAATTTAGTGCAACATTCCTGAATTACTAAGTAGGTTTCCAGAGCAGCCCCGCTTCAGCAATGAGCAACAAAAAAGATTTTCCGAACATATTACAATCTCTCTAAGCAACCAGGATTTAAGGAAATAGCTCTGCAGATTTTTTTTCATGCTGAGTCCCAGGCAAACAGAGGTTTGCTTTTCCTTACCTGTAGATCTGGCCGAGGGATTTTCCAGCAAAATTCTTTAGTCCCTCTTTTCCTGGGGTCAAAATCCTTTGTTTTACCGACTCCATTCCTGCAAAGCGTGGTGTCGGCTCTTGCCAGATTTAAATAGAAATCGCTAGGAAAGGGGAGAGTTGCGCATATTGTCTTAATCGCTTAAGGTAGTTGTAGGATTTTTCTTCTCAGCAGAACAGTATCGGTGTGCCTCTTGCAAGAGTGCGAGTGAGAGAGGGGAGGGAGAGTGAGAATGAGAATACAACAGAATAGCTGCCTGCAACCCACGGGTTTCCTAATAGGAGAGTTGGTAGACACAATCAGAAAGTCTCATTGGAAGAGGAGGATCCGGTGGCAAAGGGCGCACGCAGTGCCATGGTATTTGGGCGGGTGCAGATGAGTCCTTGTCCTGGAAGTCAGTCCACCGGAAAACAATGTAAATTCCCGGTTTTGAAAGCCTTGTTGCTGTCAAATCTTCTGCCTTTTAAACGTGGGCGGAAATACCACAGAACCCTTGTGTAAGGACAAAGTCAAAAGAATAGTACTTTTAAAAATGGTGCCTTTGCGGTAAGGAGCAGAGCAATTCCAAAACTCATGGGAGCATCTTAGGTCTCAAGTGAGCGATGCTGCTATAGTTTTTCCTCCTTGCCCACGATCTCCTCCCATCACGCCGGCGCAAACTCCGCTCTGCGGTAGAGTCGAATTAAGATGGAGAAAGCTTGCTTGCTCTTTGAGGACGTGAGTAAATAACAGATACACGGTTCTGATTTGGGCAGCGTCAGGGAAGATTTTGTTTTCAGCACCGCTGACAGAGCCCGTCTGGGCGCTTCTCGGAAAAATGTTTCAGCACCACGGACAGAGTAAGTTTCAGGAAAAGGGGAGGTTTCTTTTGGCTGGCCAGGTTGCCAACTTTCTAGGGGAACTGGGAGGATGGCCCTGACCAAGGACTATACTGGGGATCCTCAGGAATGGATGCTATGGAAACCAAGTGAGAAGATGTCATCATCGCCAGGGTTTGCAGGGAGCATGGTGCATTTAGCTCTGCCAAAGAGAAAGACTTTATTAAAAATTGACAAGTTACTTCTAGTTTCCTATGTTTTGCCCAGCACGCTGATGCCAGCTCTGACAGTGTTGCAGGGAAGGAAGATTACAGCACATTTTACTTATGTTTGTGTTATTTGGGGCACCGGGGCTCCCTTGAATATAAAATATATGTATACAAAGCGCATAATTATATTGTTCCTGTGTTTTGTTTTAACCCCTGATAGGTAAGAAAAAAAGGAAGGAAGGAAGGAAGAAAGAGAAGGAGGAAGAAAGAAAGAGGGATAGAGGGAAGGAGGGAGGTGAGGGAGGGAATAGAGAAACAATAAAAAAAAGAATAGTTTTCCTGTGTTCTTGGTTAAATAAAAGACAAGCAGTTTAATATAAATTCCTTGGAATTGTATGCTGCTTCACTTAACTAATTTTCAGCACGCTACTGAAATACCAATATACTGATGAAATTTGTGGCTATACCTTGTGCTTGTTAACAAATTATCATTGATGATATTTTCAAGATTTATTTAAAATTACTTATAATCTTTTAAAATGTAATTTTTATTTTGTACCATCTTCTCCTAAAGCAGAACTACAGAGAGAAATTCATGTAAGATATTTGCTTTCACATATATAGGAATAGCATCAATGAATCTATTTCATTAAGCAAAACAAGAAAACAATGCAAGCTTAATGTTAATTATTAATACATTTGACATGAATCACGAAACTCTTAGATGAAATTCAGGCAAATAGTTACAAAACAGATTGTCCTTGAAACACATTCGCTAAGTCAAAATCCTTGAATTTCCTTTAAGCCAACAGGGGGAGTAGATTTTTCTTAGGAATTCTGTTACCATATCTCAGAAGTATGGATCTAAATACAGAATCATGTAAGAATATTACCCAAATAGGCCAAATAATACAATGAATATGCATACATTGAATGGATAGCTGAAAAAAATTTCAAAAGTAGCTAAAACTACCATTATTAAATTTATCAAATTATATTTTACTATGAATTATAATAAAGAAAAGGATACTGGAAGCATCTTTCTCTTATTTTGTTGTGCATTAAAATATATATTTCCTATTACAATACTGAACAAAATTTTTCTAAAACTCTGGAATGCCTTGAAATAGTATCTATCCCCAAGGTGATCAACTATAAAAAGGGAAAAAAGAAAACTCATTAAACTACCTTCCTCCAAACAAAAGATTCAAGCTAGTCAGGACTTGACTCATCAAGTGTTTTTCAAAATATCTAAGTTTTTCAAATCTTTAGTGACCAAATTCATTAAATTTAATTCATTTAGGGATATCCATTATTTTGAAATTCCAGAAAGTTATATAAAAAATAGAAGTCAAACAAATATCTGTGAAGCTATGATGGTGACATAAAAATGCTTTTTCCAAGCATTCCT
>NW_006785581.1:3098350-3106761 GCF_000442215.2 Lipotes vexillifer | reverse complement strand
AAATGCTTTTTCCAAGCATTCCTGCCTAAGTTTCACCTGAAATGATTAGAGATCTAAACCACTGGCAAACTTGATTGCTAAGTCATGTGTGTGTGTGTGTGTGTGTGTGTGTGTGTGTATTCATATATACACATATATATGAATGATACAAATCCAAAACAAAAGCATTGTTTGTAGAGTAAAATAATTACATTCACCTTATTGAAATCAATGTCATTTGGCTCTCTCCTCCATTCTCTAGATAAGAGTGTGAGTGTTTAAATCAGAATCACTGCTAATATTAATTTATTCATAGTAAAAATATTTATTTAGTGCTAAAAATTTCACTAGGTTCTGAGGCTGTTGCCTGAAAGATATCACAAGCTGCATGGGAAATAGACACATAAATACAATGACAGATACTTCTGGGTGAAATTGGACAAGTTAAGTAATACAGTCTGGGAGTATAAAGTGTACAGAAAAGATTTCAGGAGGTGATATTTCCTCGTCTGTCTTAAGACTTGAAGAGAAACTTAGTCCTGTAAAAATGATGACAGCCCAGGAAACTGGGTGGGGAATGATGGTGGCACTTGGGGAGATCCCAGCCAGAGGAGACATCTTGAGAAAAGTCATAAACAAGGGGAAAATGTTGTATGTGAAAAATTACAAGAATTGTTGCTAGGCTACAATTTAGGCTATTCTTAACAGCTACACCCAATAGAAGAGACATATATTTAGATATTACTTACTAATCCAACATATTTTCTTCATGCATGGTCCCCAAATCCAAACACTGAACATGTACTTTTGTGACCTTACTTTCACCAGATTTATCTTTATGCAAGGAAATATTAGTAGTTATACATATGGCATTAATTTAGGGACTTTGAAAAAGTCTTCCATTCTCTGGACACCTTCCCTTACTGTTAATATTTTCCATCCAATTTTAGCCTTAAATTACATTATTAGGCAGTTCCTTCTCTGGTAGAATTGTCCCCTTTATCCAAGCACTCTTAGCAATAAAAGGAGAGGTTTCATTGACTATAACTAACGTGTGTAGTGTTACAATTTACGAATGACTTTCATTTACATTATCTCATTTATTCTTTGGAATGATTCTTCAAAATAACTAATTTCATTCCCAGTTTTTTTTTATTCCCAGTTTATTGAGGAGGGAAATAAGATTTAATGAATTGCCTGAAGTCATGCAACCAGTGATGCCTGAAGTCATGCAACCAGTGATGAATTGCCTGAAGTCATGCAACCAGTGATGCAGCATGGGTTAGAGTAGTTTTTCACCATTTAAGATTTTGTTAAAATACAGATTCTGATTCAATAGCTCTACAGTGGAGCCCAAGATTCAGCAATTCTAACAAGTTCAGAGCTGCACCTGTGGATCACAATTTGAATACAATGGTGTAGTATGAAATGTGAAATCAGCTGACCTGCGTTTGGGTCCTGGCTCTGCTGATTAGCATCCCTGCAACTTTCAATCAATTACTTCACTTTAACAAACTTTGGTTTCCTTATTTGTACAAATGAAGGCTTGCAGTAAGTGATCTCTATCAGCCCTTCCACTTATAAAAGTCCCTGACTTTTTCATTAATTTATTCATTGATGTAGAACAATATTTTCTTCATTTCTTCCACCCTAAGATTTTTTTTATTGTATTTGAACTAAACAGCTAATAATGAACTGAAAAAACAATGCCAATGATATAGAGAAATATGTTCCTTTCTGAAAGTTCTATTTTCTTACATATTTAAAGAAGTCAATTTATTGTTTGTGTTTTACTGAGTATTTTTTTAAGTTTTATAAGCAATTGTTTAAATAATTGTCATCATAGTGGTCTGAAATTTACATACGATATTACCCAATAGCAATGTTACGTTTGCATTTGTTTATATCTTTGTGGTAGGAAATACTTTTGAGAGATCATTTAAATGTCTTGCAAATGTTGCCCTCTGGTGGAAGGATATGTTATTATTTTAGAAGCAATTGTCTTTAATTATGTAATTAAAACTGATTTTCTTCCTTCCTTCCTTCCTTCCTTTCTTTCTCTTTCTCTTTCTTTCTTTTCTTTCTTTCTTTCTTCCTTTCCCTTCCTTCCTTCCTTCCTTCCCCCTTCCTTCCTTCCTTCCTTCCTTTCTTTCTTTCCTTTCTTTTTCTTCCTTTCTCTTCCCTTCCTTCCTTCCTTCCTTCCTTTCTTTTCTTTCTTTCTTCCTTTCCCTTCCCTTCCCTTCCTTCCCTCCTTCCTTCCCCCTTCCTTCCTTCCTTTCTTTCTTTCCTTTCTTTCTTTCTTTTCTTTCTTTCTTCCTTTCTCTTCCCTTCCTTCCTTCCTTCCTTCCCCCTTCCTTCCTTCCTTTCTTTCTTTCCTTTCTTTCTTTCTTTTCTTTCTTTCTTCCTTTCTCTTCCCTTCCTTCCTTCCTTCTTTCTCTCCTGCTCCTCCTCCTCCTCCTTCTTCTTCCTCTTCCTCTTCCTCCTCCTCCTCCTTCTTTTTTGGCACTTGTTAAATTAAAATCTACACCTAAAAATATGAAGCATCCTCTGTGGGCAATATGTTTGCAATTACCTGACCAAATACTAAATGTCCTTAGAAATAACTTGGTTGTCTGGGAATCCCTCAGTTAATGAAAGAGTCATTATAAAGAAACTTCACTCTGTTAAGATTTAGAAATTACATGGTAATCATGGGGTAAAAATGGGTCAGTGTTTTCAGTCCCAACAGAATAAATTGTGTTAATTTTATAAGTATTTTGAAATAGTTATATAAGTCTGATAAGCTTCCTTTCTCACCACCAAATATGTATATATATATATATATATATATATATATATATATACATATATACACTATATATACTTAAAGGCATTATAATTAGGGCTATTTATAAATCACTGGTAAGGTGTTTTTAAGGCAAATTTATTTTAAAAAATATTTATCAACAAATATTCACTCAACAGTTATTTGCACTCACTGTGGGCTAGGTTCTCTCTAGGATGTAGTAAACCAGTTGACTCAGCACAGTTTTATAGCTTTTCATAACAGTTGTACAGTGTGCACATTCCTAAAGAGAAAACTGCTTTGGAAAGGTTTTTTATAGTATGGCTTTATTTGACTTTGAATACTTAAAACAATGTTCATTCTAATTACATCCTTCTTTCAGGTTGAGGCTATACAAATAAGCTCTAGGATTCATCTGTGACTTTTTTCTTACCAAGGGTTTTTAAGTGGACGGATTTTAGTTCAGCTTTATTTGACTTTGCAGTGTTAGCTTCAGAGACATTTCCAAGAAATTCTGATTACACAATTTCTTGAGAAACAGAGATAGAAGAAATAATTTAGTGTGTCTTACCCACATCTATGTACATAACTCAGTACTTTGCACTGCTATATTTAATGGCCTAATATAAATTATCTTTTGATTTACCTGTGATCTGTCTGATTTAAAATTTGGAAGTAGGGAGTTCTAAATAAACTGTAATCTTAAGTATATATAATTAACTACCAAAATACATGTATATAGTCATATATGTAATGTGTCCTTTTTGTGTGCATCTTACTCTTTATAATTTACCATTAGAAAGATGTATACATTTTATTCCATTTCTTTCTTTGTGTACCCAAGCGGAAAAAATTCTCATTCACTTACACAACATTGTCCCTTGGAAAAACCCAAGTGTTAAAGTGAATGAAGACCAACTATTGCTCTTCTAATGCCAGAAAAGTATTCCTAGTTTTGAATCCCACACTATATACATAGAGCAATGAGATAAATTACAAAAGGACTTTGAAAGTAGTAGCCTCTTTAAACTCTCAAAAAAAAATTTTTCTTAAAGTAAAAGCTGTGATTGTATAAGAGAATACTGGGAAAAAATTAATAGAAAAGAGATGTAACTTGTAAAGAGAATTAAAGAAATACATACTTCAACATGGAGTCTAAAACAGAGATCACCCTGACAAGGTATTTTACAGACTAATAAATAGATTAAATGACAAGTAATATGTAATGTTCTTCGGGTCTGATGAAATATTACCTAATTGAAATCTCTCTCCCCCTCTCTCCCTCTCTCTCTCTCTCTCTCTCTCTCTCTCTCTCTCTCTCTCTTTGAGTCCTATAGTGATGCTATTTTGCTTTCATCATCCTGGATTACTGATTCCCTTTGGGTACCATTATGCTTATCATTCCAGATTATGGAATATGGTATTCCTTGGAAGAAAGCATATAACATTATTGAAATCACCCACTTGGCTGCAAACACCTAGAGATTGTCTGTTTAACTTCTTTACGGTGTTTTCTAAGTCATATTGTGAAAAGCAGAAGGTAATAAGATTTCATTTCTAGAATATTTAAAGTTACCCTTTCCAGAGTAAATATCTGAATACATAGTTTGATAATAGGATAGAATATTTAAAATACAGAATATTTAACTGCTATAAGCATACTCTAATCATAATTTTGGAGAAGGAACAACAAAAATGTAATGAAATGCAATGGCAGCTATAAATGTTTTCTAACTGCTGCCCTCTAGTGATCAAAGAGAAAATCTTTGACCTCCTAAAAAGGCTAATCTACAGCTAGTTGATTTTAATTTTTTGAAAGTCAGCCAGCAGGAAAACATGCTTCAAATAATATTTATATTATATATATGGCTTTTTTCCTAATGCAAAAAATAAAAGGGCACTGATAAATCAGGATTGAATAACTGTGCAATTTACACAATTTTTTTGTGCCTGTCGGTGGGATTATAATAACAGTAAATACACCATTATACCGTGGTGAGAACCACAGTGGGTAGGTTTTATTGTGTAAAATGGAGAGGCTGTGGTCATTCACTGAGACTCTGGATACAGAGTGCCAATACTTTCGGTCATTCATTGTGGAGAAGCAGAGTCAGAGCTCTTATCAAACCATACCTGAAACCTGCCCTCTAACTAGACTGATCTTCCAAATTTTTGAGTCAATGAACCCCATTTAATTAATACTTAAGCCAACTGGAGTTGGAGTTTCCATTACTTATGACTCAGAGTATTTTAATTTATCACCTTAAAAGTATTTTATGAATGGATAAATAGATGAATGGATAAAGGATGGATAGACAAATCCAAGGTTTAGAATATAAATTAAAAGTACTGGAAAAAGGGAAGGGTCATGTAAGAATAATTATAGAACAAAATATTAGAAAGGCAGAACAGGGTAAGACAAAAGGTAGCCTTAAATTTCAAGTTAATTCAATTAAATGTTTATTAACATTGCTAAGTCATAATTACATGCTTTTACTGGATACCAGGGAAGAAGAAATAAATAAGACACGCATCTTGTTCTTAGAGACCTCAGATTTTAATTAAGAAATTTAGATTTTTTTGTTTGTTTGTTTGCGGTACGCGGGCCTCTTACTGTTGTGGCCTCTCCCGTTGCGGAGCAGAGGGTCCGGACACTCAGGCTCAGCGGCCATGGCTCACGGGCCCAGCCACTCTGCGGCATGTAGGATCTTCCCGGACCGGGGCACGAACCCGTGGCCCCTGCATCGGCAGGGGGACTCAACCACTGCGCCACCAGGGAAGCCCAGAAATTTAGATTTTTTTCTTATGGATAATTGGAAAAAAATTTAATCATGAGCAAGGAAATGATTTTATCAAGCACAGTAATGTTCTTAGAAGTTTATCAGGCAGCAATATGATAAACTGTGTGGAGAGAAGATGAAGGCAAAGGGGTCTCAATTCAGAAACTAGCTACTGTAACAGACTGTGTGTGAGCCAATAAAATATTTTTAAAAAATAGTCTCCTAAAAAACAAAAACAAAAAAAAATAGACTCCTTTCCCCTATGATCATTAGACTTTTAACTCATTCAGGAATTGGGAAAAATTAACCACAGACATGTAGATAGTACAAAAGAGCCATCATTAGAACACTTGTTTAGATCAGTTTGAAAATTATGGACTCAAATGACATTGGGAGATTGCTTCTGTGAGATAACTTAATTTCTAATAAGTGTATTTTATTTCTCCCTAGCCCACTCTCCTGTTTCATCACTGGCATGACCCCAGACATTAAAAGAGAAAAATTAGCACATTTATTTAGTGAGTGGAGAAAAGGAAAATGTCAATGGCAAATGGCATCAATCAACAGCCCTTACTCTTCTACCCTTGGGCCCTTCACCATCTAAAAATCCCTCCTCGGGACAGATGCAGCTAACAATGGATCTGATGTGTCTGACTCCTTTTAGACTGAGATGACTCAGGAGCAAATGAACCCCCAATTCTTTGGCCACTTGTATTTTCCTTCTAGGGATAGTCCTCAAGGTAGAAATGAGTCTTGAAACAATATCAGGACTTGCAAATTGTGTGCAAATCAACCCCGATATTTGCATGGAGCTCAACTTTCTTACAGTGCTTCCTATCCCAGAGGCTCTAAGATCAGAAGAGGGTAGATGGGGAGAGGAGAGCAATTTTCAATCGTTCATGACTTCATATTCTAGGGAGGCAAAATTTTGGTAATAACAGAAATTAAAGCACTTTTCTACCATAGCAAGTAAGACAATACAAACATATCTCTAATGCATTTTACATTTAGTTTAACTTTTATTTTATCAAAGTGATATATGAAACTAGATTTAGAAGTCAAACTTTTTTTTTAACAGCAGCAGTCTTTTGACTCATTTAACCTACTGACAATTCTTGCTACTAAGAGGTACCACTTTTGTGGAGAAGATTAAATGTGTGTGTGTGTGTGTGTGTGTGCGCATGTCTGTGTTAAAGGATAAGGGAGTTCCTGGCATAGAAGAAGTAAGCACTATATGTGTCAGCTATTATAATCATTACACTGCTGTTGTCTGATGTTCAATTTTTGACATCTATTGACATCCTCCTTTGAAAGATGAGGAATTAATTTTAATTCTGCTTTACACTTCTCTCTCTTTCTCTCTCTCACACACACACACACTTGCTGTCCCCCATTCTCTCACTAATTTTATTTAAATAAAAATGTAATGTTACTATACCAATCAAAATAATAATGACAAGCAACTCTCACAGGATCACACAGTTTAGTGGCAGAGTTAGAATTCCACCTCAAGCCATCCACCTCTCCCTGCTCACAGCCAAACTTCAGGGCTACTTCGCTTTCATTTCCTCTTTTTTTTTTTTTTTTTTTTTGCGGTACGTGGGCCTCTCACTGTTGTGGCCTCTCCCGTCGCGGAGCACAGACTCCGGACGCCCAGGCCCAGCGGCCATGGCTCACGGGCCCAGCCGCTCTGCGGCATGTGGGATCCTCCCGGACCAGGACACGAACCCACGTCCCCTAGCATCGGCAGACGGACTCTCAACCACTGCACCACCAGGGAAGCCCCTCATTTCCTTTCTTATATACCATTTTCTTTTCCCTAGAGTTCATAACTGTATCCTGCTATGTGTTGATGTTGTTTTTATTATGTTTCTATATTCCTGTCATTAATCCATCTCAAAACATACCAAGAGAACTAATTTCTCTTGATATAATCAAATTCATCAGGTAATCTATTAGTTTCTTTTTTTCTCCTGGATACATTTCTCCTGAAGCTTTCTGCCCTTCAGTCTACACTAGATGCTTTCTAGTTCTGTCATATAGATACCAACCTGGAGTCCTCAGTCACCATCATTCTGGGGGACTTTCCATCTCTCTTCTGTGTCACCTCCTTGCTTTCTGGATCCTATATCCTTCCTGGATTACATGCTCCCACAGTTTCCTGAACCAGGAGCCTGTCTGTGTATATAAACAGGGGCCTGCTATTTATTTATTTATAACAAGTCTTGTTATTTGAAACCCTGCAAATGTGAAAACTGATTTTTTCTACCTTCACACTTGATTGATAGTTTTGCTTCTATGAATTCTAAGTATTGATACAATATTTTTTGATGGCATTATCTCATTGTTTTCCATCTTCTAATGTTGCTATTGGGAAGACTAATACCATTCTGATTCCTGAAGCATTGTGTATGTTTTTTTAAAAACTCCTTCTCTGGAACCATTATGGTACTCTATCTCTAGTGTTCTGAAAATTTAATAAGGGGCTTTTTTGTTGTCTTTGTGCTTGTCACTAAGAGGCAGAGCCTTGTATGTCCTTCAAATCAAGCAACATTCTTACTTAATCTTCCTGATAATTTCCCCTCTTCCTGTCTACAGGAGTTCTCCAGGCTTTTTCCTGAGGAAGATTAAACATCTGGTAACCAGCATTCTAGGAGCTGAGCTGAGAAAGGAGCTGGGGATAGAGTCTTACTATTCAGTATGAAAACTTTCATTTTTCCTCCTGACTTCAGTAAGGCATCTCATCTCACCCCAGACCTCAGCTACACCTCTGTCCTTGAGGTCTGGGAGTATATGATCACCCTGCAGAGATACATTTCCATATTCTTCCATGATAGGTGAGGTCCATTTGCTTGTCTGCTGGTCTG
>NW_006785581.1:3091475-3098340 GCF_000442215.2 Lipotes vexillifer | reverse complement strand
CGGGGGGGGGGGGTCTGACTCCTCTTCATATACAATTGCGGCAAATCATCTTTTTTTAACCCTCAGTCAACCATCCTGCTTTCAGAGTTACCTGGTCATTTCAATTCCCAAGCTTTTCTACAGTTCATGCATGAATTAGATGAGTTCCTTTTGGCTTCCACTGAAAGGCGCCTAGAAATCACCCTTCCCCACTCTCTAGGTCACTTTTCATTTGTCTATCAGCTTTCCATCGTCTAAAAGCTGGGTAACATCTCCTAAATACTGTTGCCTGGTGTCCCTTTTTTTTTTCTTGGGGGTTTATAGCTTTTTTTTTTTTTTTTGCGGCCCGGGAGCCTCTCCCCGCTGTGGCCTCTCCCGTTGCGGAGCAGAGGCTCCGGACGCGCAGGCCCAGCGGCCATGGCTCACGGGCCCAGCCGCTCCGCGGCATATGGGATCCTCCCTGACCGGGGCACGAACCCGTGTCCCCTGCATCGGCAGGCGGACTCCCAACCACTGCGCCACCAGGGAAGCCCAGGTTTATAGCTTTTTAAAAAACTTTTTCGCCATCATTTTAGTGAAACGTTTGGAGAAAATGAACACAAACTATATGTTCAATTATCCAAATTTAACTGGAAATCTGTGTCCATTTTATATTTAAAACAAAACTCAGCTGAAAACTTATGTCCACACAAAAACCTGCACTTGAATGTTTTTAGCAGCTTTATTCATAGTTACCAAAACTTGGAAGTAATCAAGATGTCCTTCAGTAGGTGAATGAATAAACTGTGGAATATTATTTACATACAATGGAATATTATTTAGCGCTAAAAAAAAACATGAGCTATCAAGCCATGAAAAGACATGGAGGAATATTAAATGAATATTACTAAGTGAAAGAAGTCAGTCTGAAAAGGCTCCATACTGTATGATTACAATTATGTGAAACTATATGACATTCTGGAAAAGGCAAAATTATGAGACAGTAAAAACATCAATGGTTGCCATGGGTTATGGGGTAGGGGTGGGTTTGTGGGGGAGGTTTGAATAACTGAAACACAGAGGATTTTTAGGACAGTGAAAATATATCATATTGTTGGATACATATAATTATACATTTGTCCAAACCTATAGAATATATAAGACCAAGAATGAACCCTAAAGTAAACCACAGACTTTGGGTGATTATGATGTGCCAATGTAGGTTCATCAATTGTAACAAATGTACCACTCTGGCGGGGGATGTGGATGATGGAGGAGGCTGTGCATGTGTGGAGGCAGGGGGTACATGGGAAATCTATATAATTCTCCTCAATTTTGCTATGAACCTTAAACTTCTCTTACAAAACGCCTTAATTTTTTAAAAAAAGAAATCCCTACCTTAACTGTGTAAAACTCGAAAGAGGGCCCATGTTTCTCTCTTTTAGGCATAGATAAAACACAACATTCATCACAGAAAAAATTCCAATGTCTGAGCCTACACCAGTTTTAAATTTCCTCATTGAGATCAGTTAGATGATCTCACACAATGTTAAAGTATCTCCTCTCTAATGAAGCCTACTTCTCCATCTCCATCTTAATGCCTCTCATTCTTGCTCTATACACACCAAGAACACAGGCCAAGTGTGAGGGTCTTTTCACTGGCTCACTATCATACTATCCTTTAAAATTTTTTCTTTGTTCTAGATCTTAATACTACCTAAAAATATCTTTTCTCCTGCTTATCTGTTTTAGTTTCCTGTTGCTGTGGTAACAAATGAACACAAGCTTAGTGGCTTAAAACAACACAAATATATTTTCTTTGAGTTCTGTAGGTTAGAAGTTGGACACAGTTCTCATGAAGCTAAAATCAAGATGCCAGTGGGGCTGCATTCTTCTAGATGCTCTAGGGGAGAATCTGGTCCTAGTTTTTTGTTGTTGTATGTTTATTTTAAAGAAACTGATGTTTATTTTCAGTCAATCGTATTCCATTTTTCTGTGGAGGAGCCCGTGGAAGAACAGCTTAAGACCACTTAGTGGTCATTCCTCCTACCAATTCAGTGTCCTGACCAGTGGGAGCTGCAGACCAGTCCCCAGTGGCAGGCTGAGCCCTGCAGTCTTCCCTAGGGAACTGGTGAATAGGCACAGAGGGCACCTGTGCCTTCAGATGCAGGGTCTGTAACCTCAGATGGAGTGGCAGTAAATTCAGGGGCTGGAGTGGTATAAACACGCTTATAAACAGAGTGTTTCTTTTTTAGTGTACTACACATTCCAACAAATTGGAGCACTCTATTGCTAACAAAAGCCCCATTCTCTGTTTTTCTGCCTTTATGTTCACTGTTACTCTCACCCTGAAATTCCTCCTGGGTCACATCCTTTCCAGCAGCAGCCTACACTTCCTTTTCAATCTCTTCAGCATTCTGTACAAGTAGAGATAAGGCATGACCTCTCATGGGTGCTCACGTGGTACCACACATGCACAGAACTTCCTGCGCCAGTGTCCACCACGTCCAACCCACTGTTGTGGTAGAGGGTGGCATGTCCACATAGTGCAGAGGAGAATCTGTTACACAGAGCCGTGGCAGACAGGTTAGCATAAGACAGCTCTGTAAGAGGCTAGTGGTCAGCCCTGGGGTCAATAACCACCAGAAGACATGGTTCCTGGAAGGCTCCTTGGATCTGATTAGTGAAGGTTCCAGAAGCAAAGCGGCCAGCAATAAAAATGGCTCTGGTAGCAGCAGCAAACTTCAGCCCAGCCCTGTAGCTAGTGTTCCTGGAGGATATGACACTGGTATCAGCCAGATTTTCAATGGCAACAATGGTACAAACCATCAGAAAAAGCTTCTCCCAGGTCCTCTTCAGATTTATGATGTAGATGCCATCAGCTCTTTCCTTTGTAGATGTATATTTATTTGGAAGTCAACACTGGTGCCACCTAAGTACATTCCTGATGCAAGAAATTTGAGGACATCCTCCTCCTTCATTTGCAGGCTAGCAAGGGCTCCAGACATTGTGAAAGTTTTCCTTTAAGTTAGGATGTAAAACCAGGACATTTTCATATGAATCCCTGCTTGGGTAGCACAGAAAGGCACAACAGGTTTTGTTTTGTTTTGTTTTAACATCTTTATTGGAGTATAACTGTTTTACAATGGTGTGTTAGTTTCTGCTTTATAACAAAGTGAATCAGCTATACATAAACATATATCCCCATATCTCCTCCCTCTTGTGTGTCCCTCCCACCCTCCCTATCCCACCCCTCTAGGTGGTCACAAAGCACCGAGCAGGTGGGGTTTGGACTAGGATTTGTTTTCCAAGGAATGTGAATGGCTTTTGCCCCTCTCTCTTATGACATTTCCCTCCTAAATGGATCTTTACTTACCAGTCTGTGCCAGTCTCCAGTCCATTTTTCACGCACCGGTGGGATTCATCTCCCTGATGCAACAATCGGATCATTCTACTTGCTTTAGCACAATCTTTCTGAACTTCAATCTCTTCAAAGAATAATTTCCAAGGTCTTCCTGACAGTTGCTCAGGGGTCAACAACTGGTCTGAATCTACCATTCCAAATCAGTTTCCCATGTTTCTTTTTTAGTGTACTACACATTTCAACAAATTGGAGCACTCCGTTGCTAACAAAAGCCCCATTCTCTGTTTTTCTGCCTTTATGTTCACTGTTACTCTCACCCATAACATCCTTTCTCCTTGCCTTTCGTTCAATGCCCAACATTATTCATCATTCAAGACCCAGATCAAACGTATTCTCTTTAATTGAGTTCCTTCCTTTATCATCTCACTGGAAATTGAGATCCAGCCCTGACATTGGCAGAAATGTACAACCTTGAAGAAGGTAATTAAACTTCATCATGCTTCAGTTTCTTTATCTGTTAAATGTAATAAGTTATATCTACCTTTTGCATATTAAATTAAATAGTGTGTGTAAGCCATCACTCACAGTGCCTGTCATATAAGTATTTAATACGTGAGAGTGATTATTATTATTAATCTATACTTTTATATGACACCTATCAGTTTCTGCCTTGCAGTCTTTGAAGGTGGATCCCATATTTGCATCATGTGCATTTTTCATAACTCTTGTCAAAATATCTGACAAACAGTATAAACAGTGAATAAGGTTGAATAAATAAATAAATCCTCCTAAACTTTATTACTAGGCTCCCCTGTGGCAAAGTGTACTGTATTATTTCCCTAGGGCTGCCATAACAGGTTACCATGTATTGGGTGACTTAAAGTAACAGAAACTGTCCCTCTCACAGTGGAGGAGGCTAGCAGTCCAAACTCAAGGTGTCAGCAGGATTGTTTCCTTCTGTGAGGGGGAAATTGTTCCATATCTCTCCTAGTTTCTAGTGTTTGGTGGCAAGTTTCATAGTTCCTTAGTGTGTAGATGTGTCCCTCAAATTTCTGCCTGTATCTTTACATTGTTTTCTTCTCTGTGTCTCCGTGTCCTCTCTTATTACAAAAAAAATCAGTCATTGGATTTAAGGTTCACCCCAAATCCAGAATGATTTCATCTCAAGGCCCAAATAAGGTCACCTTCCAAAGTTTGGGTAGACGAGTTTTGTGGAAACACTGTTCAACACACGACAAGTATGTACAAGGCTCCTTCCCATTTACAGCAAATTGTAATCAAGAACATAAATTCTAGCCTGACTGCTTAAGTCCAGGCCCTGTCCCACCGTTACTGGATTGTGGCTTTGGTTACACTACTTAACTATACCCAGTTTCAGTTTCTGTGTGAGTGAAGTAAGGATAAATAATAATATCTACCTTAAAGTGTTTCTATGTAGATTAAAAGAGATAAGCCTTATAAAGGACTTAGTATAGCCCAGTTGTTTTTTTTTTTTTTTTTTATAATACACAATGTATTTATTTATTTATTTATGGCTGTGTTGGGTCTTCATTTCTGTGCATGGGCTTTCTCTAGTTGTGGCAAGTGGGGGTCACTCTTCATCGCGGTGCGCAGGCCTCTCACTATCGCGGCCTCTGTTGTTGCGGAGCACAGGCTCCAGACGCGCAGGCTCAGTAATTGTGGCTCACGGGCCCAGTTGCTCCATGGCATGTGGGATTTTCCCAGACCAGGGCTCGAACCTGTGTCGTCTGCATTGGCAGGCAGATTCTCAACCACTGCGCCACCAGGGAAGCCCAGCCCAGTTGTTATTAATCAGTCAGTAAGTCCTGGTTTCTTCTTTTATTTATTTATTTTTATTGGGTAGGTCTGTCCACGTGGAAAGCTTACTACCCCTCCCACTTTTTACTTGACTAACTCCTTCTAAATATTTGTGTCTCCGCTTAAGTGTCATTTCTTCAAGGAGGCATTCTCTGACATCTCAATAGAATCTAACAGTCCTCAATCCCTTTTCTCATTCCTCATCACAATTGTGTAATGGCTGGTTAATGATTATGATCAAATAGTAATCGAATACACTTTAGCTAATTAACCTTTAGTATCTGACTCCCCGTGGAGAACTCTCTTTAGTTTGATGCGGACTCAGATTGCCTGGGATTGAATCCTGGCTCCTTCCCTCTTCCTCCTTGGGTGAGTTCCTTAATCTGCTCAAGTCTCAGTTTCCTCATATGAAATGGCTGTAATAACATTACTTACATCAAGCAATTGTACGAATCAAATGAGATCCTGTATGTAAAACATACAGCTCACAGTGCCTGGTACATCCAAGTGCTTAAAAATGGCTATTTAGTATTAATATTTTTTTCAGTTTCTGGCATCTAGTTGAGGAAGTGAATGAATTAATACTGAATGAATGAGCCAGGTTATTGGCCAAATCTAGGAATACAACCTGTGCAGCAGAATAGTGTGGCAATTTAATATGCTCCTATGACCTTGTCCTCATTAGAGATTTTCTCTAACCAAAGGAGCTAGAAAGCCCAATGGAAGAGGCGCCTAACACCTCTGACCCAAATAATTTCCTCTATTATAACCTTTACAATCCCATTAAAACCAGAATTTAAAACATAAAAGGTCCATAGAATCCAATTTGTTTCTAGCCCTAGGGTGGTCTTTTAGAGATGGACAAAGCCTTCTGGGAGGGCAGCGAAAAAGATCAGCTAAGGCAAGTCTGGGTCCTTAACAGGTGAAGTGTGTCTGGAGGCAACAATGCTTTAGTATGAGGAGGGATAGAAAGTCATCAGGACTTTGCAGCTTTTAATGTGCTTCTCTACAGTCTAGGGGAAAATAACAATGTTATACGGACATTAAGAAAAGCAGCTTCAATATTTAAAAGAAAATTATTCACTACCCTAAGAATAAATTGGTGCTCTGGAATAAATATGCCCATTGGAAAGCAAGCAATATTTATTTCTGCATTGTCTACATAGCAGAAGAGACAATTTAGTGGCACAGCTTTGCAATCAGAATGAACTGGTTTGAAACTCTGGTGCAAATGTCACTTTCTTTTGAAAATGAGTCATGAATCACACAGGTTTTAAATTTACTTTGGGGTGGGGGGGAGCTGGCAGTTTGATCGCTGATGTCATTTATATTTCCTTAAATAGAGGAAACTGAAACAATGACTTTTTTTTTTTGGTCGAGACACATAATTTTAGAAATTAAAGATTATTTAGTTCAAAGATCTTAATTCACAAATGATAAAACTGAGGAGCAGAGAGATTAAGTGACTTGACTAGGGTCACACAGCAATTTAGTATTTTGGATTCAGAATTCAAAACTAAATTCTGATTCAAAACTAGATTCAAACTGATACCTGATGCCACAGGTTATCAGATCTCTCTCCCCCATGCTTGGCTCACCTACTAGAGGCAGCTGTTCCATTGAAGGATAAGATGCAGCATCATGCAAGTCCTGGACTAGAAGGGCATTGAAGATTTATTTCCTCTGCTCACTGAATTTCAAGTCCACAGTTCTATTATCCTCCAC
>NW_006785581.1:3084763-3091465 GCF_000442215.2 Lipotes vexillifer | reverse complement strand
AGAGTGCAACCTTGGATTTTGTTTATATGGTGACCCAGGAAAGATGGATTCTCTCTCTCTCTCTTTCAGTAACAAACTGTGCTTAATAACTGGGAAGGATATGTGAATATAGATAAAAATGGTTTCATTTATAAATATACACTATATACTTTTAAATTATTTTTTATTTTTAAAGGAGGCCCCTGACTTCCTTTGCTCCACCTCCCTTCTTGCTCCTTCCTCAAAAGAGACTTAATTCCCCAGATGAAATGTAAAACATCAGTTAGTCCACATGTACTAATGTGCCAGGTGACTAGGTTAAAGCATCAAGCACCTCTTTTTGTTGTCCCTTTTATACCTCTTTCATTAATGCAACTGAGGGAGGATATTAAGGTTTGGCCTTCTTGTCTCTTCTGTTTTTCTTTCTTCACGTGTGTGTACAAAAGTTGGTACAGGGTTTCTCTGGTGGCGCAGTGGGTGAGAGTCCACCTGCCGATGCAGGGGACACGGGTTCGTGCCCCGGTCCGGGAAGATCCCACATGCCGCGGAGCGGCTGGACCCGTGAGCCATGGCCGCTGAGCCTGCGTGTCCGGACCCTGTGCTCCGCAAGGGGAGAGGCCACAACAGAGAGAGGCCCAAGTACAGCAAAAAAAAAAAAAAAAGTTGGTACAATTCCAATAACTAGATTGAGAGGAAAGGATAAGTTCTCACTTAGTTCACAAGCTCCAGCTGCATGTTCCATCTCAGAGGTCTGCAGGGGTGTACTTGTCATAAAACTTATAAGAATAATAAAACACAATAAAACTTATAATAAAGGAGTCTTTTGGTTCCTCTTTGGAATCCTTACATATAAAATCCCCTTAGTGAACTCACAGAGGAGGAAAATCATGATTGTTAAGGCACAATTAGGCATTTTTGGATCCTTCCATATATTTCCATCAAAATTCAACTCATTCATCTGCTCAGAAAATATTTAATAAGCATGTGCTATGTACCAGACTATTTCAGACTCTGGGGATAAAGGGATGAACAAGACAATTTTCCATCCTAACGGAGTTTTGATTCTAGTTAGAAAGATAAAAACACATTGATATGCCATCCTACTTTCTAAAAGCATTACATATCATTGACCGTTTATCAAGCTCCAGACATTGTTTGAAATGCTTCATAAATTGTATTTCATTTCATCCTTATTGCAACCCTGTGAGGTAGGTATGTGATGTGATATGATACAATATAATATTTCATAGCAGAATAATGCAATATATTGCAGATAGAAAAGTAAAAATACCCAAGGTCCCACCATTCTGAAGTGTTTGAGGTGGAATCTAAACTCAGATTCATCTGAACAAAGGTACACTTATTTGTACCTATGTTTTTCATCCCTTTATTTACCAATATTATTAATCAATCATAGTGTCTTGGGTGCTATGCTAATGACTAGAAATATAAAGAGGGATAAGACTGTCTTTACCATCAAGAAACATCCAGCTGGTAGAGGAAAGAGACATAAAAATAAACTCCTGCAATGATGAGTTATGGGAACTGAGGCAGCGGGAAACCGAAAAGAGAAAGATCTGCCCCATCTAGACACTGACGTAAGTTTCAGGAGGAGATGGTGTCTGAGCTGCATCCATCACTGTGTAGAATTCCCTTTCCCTTCTTGGTGCCATTGCATGGAACGAGGCGGCTATGTTTTTACAGTGGTAGAAACAAGGTGCAGGGAGGCAAATTGCCAATGTTCTAGGTCAGACTTTGCTGCTAATTCACAGAGTGTGAAACATGATATTCCCTTTTTTCATATATGTAGTGGAGTTAGTGATACCTTACCCACCTCTGTAATGGAGTTGCTTGTAAGTTTTAAATAGGATAAGAAGTGAGCGATGACTTTGTAAAAGATAATGGATGATTAAAAATGTGAAGGAGCATGTTTGTTAACATTAATAATGATGATCAAACCATTTCCTCACTTTTTAACCTTCGCTTTTGTAGGCAAACCATTTAAAGTCCATAATCTGTACAAACACTTGGTTTCAGCCCTTCATACTCAGCTTACTTCTGGGTCTACGCCACACCTCTTCCACTTTGTGTCATCAGTATATGGAGACTGACTTTACTCCTATAAGACCTTTTTATTGTTTCTGCGTGCTGTGCTGTTTATATATTTCTTCATTACTTCTTTCTTTCTTTTATTTTACTTTGAGCAAATTATGGATGTATTTGTTTGATTCTCCCTTTTTAAATTTAACAACAGCTTTTAAAAATGTTCTTTCTCGTTCTAAAATTTTGAACAGTAAAACAAGAAAAAAAATGTTAATTTCATCTAAAATCCTACCACTCACATATAACTTTTCTTTACGTTTTAGAAAATGTGTCTGCATTTTGGTAATTCTCAAGCTTTAATGTGCAACAGAATTACCAAGGAAGCTTGCAGACTCCCTCAGGCTTTAGCTCCCAGGGATTGTGACTTAGTATATCCAGGGCGGGTCGAGGATTCTAAATTTAAAATGTCAGATTTTTAAAAATCTGAGACAATTCTGATGCTGATGATCTACAGACCATATCCTGAAGAAAAATACAAAAAACAACAGCAAGAAAATTACTGCTACAGACAACACTTGCTGTCCATATAGGAAAAGGTATACATATTCACATGCATCCTTGTGGCAGACATGGCTGGTTGACTCCTCCAGGGTCATTTCCAACTCATGTCTCTGTTCTCTATTGTGATCTTCCCCTAGAGGGCTTTCCCTCCAGTTGATCTACAGACCATATCCTGAAGAAAAATACAAAAAACAACAGCAAGAAAATTACTGCTACAGACAACACTTGCTGTCCATATAGGAAAAGGTATACATATTCACATGCATCCTTGTGGCAGACATGGCTGGTTGACTCCTCCAGGGTCATTTCCAACTCATGTCTCTGTTCTCTATTGTGATCTTCCCCTAGAGGGCTGTCCCTACAGTCTCCCCTGCAGCTACAGTTGGCCATGTGACCCAGTTTTGGCCAATGAGGGCTTCTGGGAAATTTTATCTGTTTTTTGATAGAACAGAAAGGCGCAAGGAGCAAACTGATTGCCACTGCCCCCTCACCTTTTGAAGTAGTCATTTATCATATTTGTGACAGCTCATTATCTTTTGAATTGCCTGATACGGAAGTTAGCGTTTCGTAACTGGACAGGCAATCAATTTAAGCCCAGTCTATCAGACACTCTCATGAGAAGGATCTGAAAGTGAGCACTGTTAGGAAGCAGGATCTGTGTGGCGTATCCACTTCCTTTCATGGATGGTAGATGGCTGAGGTATCTGGATTTTGGTAACATCAGTGGCAGAGGTGACTGTTTCCTAACAGTGGGGAGGTAGGGTGATGCATTCATCCTAGTTTGGCCAGGGCTTTCACAGTTTGCCACTGAAAGTCTTGTGTCCGTAGGAACTTGCTCAGTACCAGGCAAACCTGCACAGTTGGTTACCCTATGACTAGGGTAACATTCTTGATGCAGGTTTAGTCATAAACTCAAGTTTCAGTAAAACCAAGTTCCTGGAACTTAGTGCTAAGCAATGGCAGTGGCTGAAGTTTCTGGTGTGTTTTGTAGATGCACTTCGAGATTTTCTCCTCAAAGCCGAACTAAGGATCTTTTCCCCACCCTTCCAATGATTTCATGAGCTGCTGAATATACTACAAATTGCTTTTAAACTAGGGAGAGTGAATTTGTTGTTTTCAACTCAGGTCCCTGACTAATACACCCTTTTCCTGCTTCAAATACCATGATGACACCTACAGATATAGTAGCCATCTTGTAATATAAAATGATGAAAAGGAGGATTAGAAACAACAGTTAAGGATAACAGAGTGGAAAAAAGAAAGAGCTGTATTCTTGCTGGTATAATTAAAACAATGAGAAAGTCCTGCAACTGCCTATAAGACCTCCTGTACCTGAGATAATAAATATCTGGTTTTAAGTCATTGTGCCCCAGTTAAATAGCTATCTTAACTGATACGGGCTCATGTTAAGCATGCTAACCTGCTTTTTTTCTCACTCACTCAACAGTATGTGAATTCATATTTCTCTACCAATAATATAGATTGACAGCATCTATGATGATGGTAAAGCCTAAATTTCCTTGAATTTTCTAATCCTCATTTCCCACCAAACTTTATTCATCTCTATTTTGAGCTGTTTTATAATTTTTATACTGCTGTCTCATATAAATTGCTTGGTAAAACTTGAATAAAATATGACGGTAAAAACATTAAGTTATCTTTGAATGTATTGACCACCAAAAGATACAAGATATTTTAAAAATGGTTTTAAAAAACTTGCTATATAAAAAGCTGGTAAATAATTTCTGCTGCAGGACAGATTTCTGCAGAACTAAGGAATGACTTGATGCCTTTTTTCCTCCTTCAAAGCTTTATTTCCTAACTCTGCAGAATTGGTCCTAGGAGAGGCAGCTTAGAACATTTTATGTATCTTCCAAACAAGGAATGAGATGGTTTTCAGTTGTGAAAAGTTTCACTGGATTACTCTGATCAAATGATTAAAAGAAGAGGAGAAGGGAAGGGAAGAAAAGGAAAGGAAGGGAATAAAGAGAGAGTGAAAGAAAGAATAAAGGAACAAAAAATAATGAAGGATGTAAGAAAGAAAAGAGTAATGCAAATTGGAGTTCCAGTATGAAAAGCAAGTGGTTACGAACACATATTATCTGACTTGTTTATAAGCTAACCCCCCATTCATCATTTTATTTAAACTTTCAGTTCACCCCTTGTAATTCTTTTCTCCCTTCAATATGTTAGTGATTCCATAAGATGCAAGGTGACCTCTATCTTCCCACAAAGAGCATTTTGCCAAGACAAGAAACTGTCACCAAGCATGGTGCTTCCACCCCACATCTCTCTTTATCCTAGACTCTTCCCAGCTGCAATGAATGACACAGACAATGCAGACATCTGTTCCCACATATTAAACCCTGCTCTTTCAGGGTCCACAATCCATCAGAGACCCACCAAAGGGACTTGCTGTTGACATACTGGAGTTGCATCTCTTGGTAACGGAAACAGAAGCCACTATTTACCATAACCCCTTGTTGGTGTCTTTACTTCCCCTCAACTTGCTTTCGCTAGCATCCTCCCTCTTGCTTTCATGCTATTTGTGAGAATAAAAAGTAATCATTTCTGACCCAGTATATCAACCTATATAATTGGTCTGTTCATATTTTCTATTTCTTCTTGGTTCAGTCTTGGGAGACTGTACCTTTGTAAGTATTTGTCCATTTCTTCTAGGTTGTCCATTTTATTGGCATGTAGTTGTTCATAGTAGTTAGTCTCTTATGATCCTTTGTATTTCTGTGGTTTTGGCTGTAACTTTTCATTTTTCATTTCTGATTTTATTAATCTGGACCCTCTCCATTTTTTTCTTGATGAGTCTGGCTAAAGGTTTATCAATTTTGTTGATCTTTTCAAAGAACCAGCTTTTAGTTTCATTAATCTTTTCTTTCTTCTTTCTTTCCCCTTCCTTCCTTCCTTCCTTCCTTCCTTTCTCTCTCTCTCTCTCTCTCTCTCTCTTTCATCACTATTTCATTTATTTCTGCTCTGATCTTTAGGGTTTCTTTCCTTCTACAAACTTTGGGTTTTGCTTGTTCTTTCTCTAGTTCCTTTAGGTGTAAGGTTAGGTTGTTTACTTGAGATTTTTCTTGTTTCCTGAGCAATCTTTCATACTCTTAAACTTCCAGTCTGGATTCTTAGGACATATGAGTTGGCTATTCCTTCTTTAGAGTTTATTAAAGAAAAAAATCAATATCCTTTAATTATAATTAATAATCATAGCTAGTAATATTTCTATGTTGTTCTTTCTAAGAATATATTATTTTATGTTTCTTAAATACTCTTTTATTTTCTTAAACAAATTAATCATTTTATTTTAAATTCATTATCCACTGTGTCCAACACTTTTGCTATTAGTGTATGTGTTCTCTAAATTATTGTGTTTTTAGTGGGTGCTGATACTCCTAAAAACCCAAACAAACTTTTTGGCCAACCCAATATATCACTACAGTGATTCTCCTATGTGACATCACTATGTTAACTCCTCTAAAAGAGTCACCTCCTCTTTGAGGTAATGTCACTTGAGGAAGGCAGGAATAACATAAGAGAAAGCCTCAGGCAACATAGAATGCAGATTTGAAAATATGGATAAGTACACAAATAATTTTTGAAATATTATTCTTTTTACAAGTGTAAAAAGTTGTATGAGAGTTTGTATGAACCTATAAGTATCTTTGTAAGGATACACAGCAAACTGTCAACAGTAACTTCTAAAGAGTAGGATAAGGGAAATAGGGAAAACATACTTCCATTTTTAACTTCCTGACTTGGTTATTATATGAATTTTATTGCAATTAGTATATAATAAGTAGATTTGTTTTTAAAGCCTAGGTGATACAAATGTGTAATGAAAATTAGTCAAAAAGTGATAAATCCAAATATTCCTCTTGGAAGGACATATATTTATTTTTTAAAAATTTTTATTGGGGCTTCCCTGGTGGTGCAGTGGTTGAGAGAGTCCGCCTGCCGATGCAGGGGACACGGGTTCATGCCCCGGTCCGGGAAGATCCCACATGCCGCGGAGTGGCTGGGCCCATGAGCCTTGGCTGCTGAGCCTGCGCGTCCGGAGCCTCTGCTCCGCAACAGGAGAGGCCACAAGAGTGAGAGGCCCGTGTACCG
>NW_006785581.1:3081692-3084543 GCF_000442215.2 Lipotes vexillifer | reverse complement strand
ACCCAAAAAAAAAAAAAAAAAAAAGAAAAAAAAAATTTTTATCGGACTATAGTTGATTTATAATGTTGTGTTATTTTCTGCTGTACAACAAAGTGATTCAGTTATACATATACATATTTCCACTTTTTTTAGATTCTTTTACCATAAAGGTCATTACAGATTATTGAGTAGAGTTCCCTGTGCTATACAGTAGGCCCTTATTAGTTATCTATTTTATATATAGTAGTGTGTATATGTCAATCCCAATCCTCCAGTTAAATCCCTTCCCCCCTTTCCCTGCTGGTAACCATAAGATTGTTACCATAGCTTATGGTATTTGTTTTTCTCTTTCTGACTTACTCCACTCTGACTACACTCCACTCTATGACTCTAGGCCCATCCACCTCTCTACAAATAACTCAATTTCATTTCTATTTATGGCTGAGTAATATTCCATTGTATACAGGTGCCACATCTTCTTTATCCATTCATCTGTCGATGGACACTTAGGTTGCTTCCATGTCCTGGCTATTGTAAATAGTGCTGCAATGAACATTGTGGTACATGACTCTTTTTGAATTATGGTTTTCTCAGGATATATGCCCAGTAGTGGGATTGCTGGGTCATATGGTAGTTCTATTTGTAGTTTTTTAAGGAACCTCCATACTGTTCTCCACAGTGGCTATATCAATTTACATTCCCAGCAACAGTACAAGAGGGCTCCCTTTTCTCCACACCCTCTCCAGCATTTATTGTTTCTAGATTTTTTGATGATGGCCATTCTGACGGGTATGAGGTGATACCTCATTGTGGTTTTGATTTGCATTTCTCTAATGATTAACGATGTTGAGCATCCTTTCATGTGTTTGTTGGCAATCTGTATATCTTCTTTGGAGAAATGTCTATTTAGGTCTTCCACCCATTTTTGGATTAAATTACCATTTTCTCATTGTAAAATACATCAATCTCTAATACTACATCTTGCCTCACAATCTTCTTTTTCTGATATATGTATAAATCTGTTTTATTTCATTTCATTTACTTTAGTGTTTCCCTGGCATATCTTTTGTCCATTCTGTTACTTTCAACCTTTCTGTGTCCTTACATGGAATGTTTCAAAAGAAAGCTCTGGGACTTTACCAGGGCTACTTATTCTTGGCAGAACCTTAACTTAACTATTTTTCCTAAGCCCTAAGTCTGTTGAATGTTCAGCTTAACTTCTCTTCTTTTCAGCTATTATTTTTGCTTTTGGAATCTCCAGTTTCCTCAAGAGGAAATAATCACCATAAACGCCTTAACTCCCTCAGGCTGTTTTTTCTTTCCTAGATACAGGTGCTGTAAGGCAAGTCCCCCTTTGCCTTGAAATTTTCTGAAGTTTTCAATTAATTTTTTAAACATTTTATCCAGCTTTTCTAGCTGTTCTCAGGGTTCAGTGGTCTGAATAAAACCCAGAATTTTATTATGGAAGTGTAATTTCTTGTTGCTGATTAAAAACAGGATGAATCTTACATGTTCCCATTAAGAATAATGTTTTCTGTATGCTTTTCATTAATTTTTCCTCTTAAATTGATTTTTTCTTCCTTTTCCTTTTCTTAAAAAAATTATATTGCTATTCTCTTCTTTTGATGCTTACTGTTTTTCTGTCTTTGTTCTTTTTAAGTAGCCTAATTAAAAGCTATACATTTTCCCTGAAAACCACCCACAAGAAGTATTTGCTGCACCCATAAAATTTCAGCTACACGGTATTTTCAATACCATGTAACTGAAATTATTTTCTAAATTCCATTTTATGATCTATGAGTTATTTCAAAATTTGTAATATAATTTTCCTAGTTATCTTTTTATTATTGTTTTCTAGTTTCATTTTTATTGTGAACAGAGAAAATTATCTGATCAATTTTTCCCCACTGAAATTGCTGGGGTTTTTGGTTTGTTTGTTTGTTTTAAATGGCCTGGTATTTGGTCAGGTTTTGTAAATGTTTAGAATTTGCATGAAAAGAAATTCCTATTCTTCACTTATTGAGTACAACATTTCATGAAGTTAAATTAAGGTTATTTTTTAATCACATTGTTCAAATGACCAATAGTTTATTTTATTTATTTTTATTAACAAATTTTTTGTCCACATGGTAGTTTGTGCTCTGTCAACTTTGTGAAGCTGCATTGACCACCATTTACCAAAAGACCACCAAGTCTTTTCCTTATATGGCGTCAGGTTAGAGTTACAAAAGAGGCAGATAGAAGGGAAGCCACAGCTATATCTTTCTGAGTGTCTCTGAAGTCAGTTTTGGAGAGGGACACACAGAAGGGGGTCCAGTGGGCTCTACTTGTCCATACTCTCTTCCACTCCACATCCAGATCTTTCTGGCCAGGAGTGGCCCTGAGCGCCCGAGTGAAGCTTGGCTGAAAGCTCAGAGCAGTAGCTACACAGGAGCCACAGCTTTCCACAGACTCCCTCCTGAGCTTTCCTCCCTAGTCTCACTACAGCACCTGGATGTTTGTGCACACTCCAATGTGTCCACACATGGTGGTGTTTCAGGAGAGCTAAACGGTACCTTTCTTCTGACCCTCCAAAATCTCCCTCCCAGACCATTACTTCCCAGTTCCTTCCACAATTTCAAAAGGCCTATCTCTATAACAAATCTTCTATTCTACAATATTCACAGTACTTTTGCTGTCCTGATTATATCCTGTCTGAGAATCTATTTGCATTTTTAAAACTTACAATGTGATGCATTTAATTTCTCACCAGTATGCAGTTTTATTTTCCTGAATATATTGGTAAAATATATTTAAAATAAAAATATATTGGTAAATATATTTAAAATAAAATATATTTAATCTTATTTCCCCTCTTTTTTTTTTTTTTTTT
>NW_006785581.1:3050903-3081624 GCF_000442215.2 Lipotes vexillifer | reverse complement strand
CTCTCACTGTTGTGGCCTCTCCCGTTGCGGAGCACGGGCTCCGGACGCGCAGGCCCAGCGGCCATGGCTCACGGGCCCAGCCGCTCCGCGGCATGTGGGATCTTCCCAGACCGGGGCACGAACCCGTGTCCCCTGCATCGGCAGGCGGACTCTCAACCACTGCGCCACCAGGGAAGCCCTATTTCCCCTCTTTTAAAAAGTATTTTCTATAGTTATTTTATGTAATTATTTTCTTACCTACACAGGCTTAGGGCTCTGAGGGTGTAAGATTTCAATTACTTCTACACACTGCAGGATTAGAACAGTTTGACAAATTTGGAAATCCTGAATCTACATATTTCTCTGATAGGTTGGAATGATAAATAAATGTTTGAGAGTTATTACAAAAAATACTTCTGGCTAGGGAATTTGGCATTTTTATGAAATTCTCACCAGTCTTATATCCCACCCCCCAAAGTAACCCTGAAGATTTTTAAAAGCTCCTCTCCAAGAGACTCTGTTCCTAGGGATATGGGACAGGACCAAGGGATATGCATATCTCACAAGCGGCCCAGACAATTCCAAGGAAGCTGGTTGTGGATTTCTTTTGGGGAAAGGCAGACCTCGAAAAAATTTTGGAAAATATCTCAACACACTATTTTTCTCCTTGGGCCTTTTTGTTCATTTTAATCACCTTTCAAAGTAGAAAAGATAAAAAGGCAAAACAACAAAAAATTACCACCTTCTCCATTTTTTCTGGACCATCTAGACTCTTTCTTCAAGGAATGTGCATCTCTAAATGTGACAAACATGTAATTTTGTGAATTAAACGTGTTATACGTAATGCGTTTTAATATTTTTAGACAACAAAAAATGACCTCAAAACCTCTTAGAGCACTCAAATTCAGAAAAAGCATATCAATATTTTACTGTAAGAATAAGTTGAGCTCATGTCAAAATGTAGTTTAAAATTAAGTATTACTTTATTCATTGTGCATATTTGAATCTCTTGAGATTTATAAAATTTATGTATATGTAACTTAAGAGATACTTTTCTTGTGTACCTGCATACCACCCTCCTTGCAAAAAGAAAAAAAGGAAGAAAGAAAGAAAGAGAAGAAAAGAAAGCACTTGTTTTCTTGGTTAACACCATGGCACATAATCTTTCATAGGAAAGACACACCTAGTCGAACAGTTTTAGGAGAGGGAAGAAGGTATTTAACACACATTGAACCACGTTTTAATATTCTCCTGAATTTTTACATAATCCTGGAATAACTGACATACTTGAATTATTACACATAAAGTAGTGGACTAAAATACCGTCTAGAAAAAAAAATAACATAACAGTAATAGGGATTCATGTGAGCAGACATCTAAGCCTGGCCAATGGTACTTCTTGCAATGCTATTTTCCTTAATAACATTCTTTGATAACATAATAACTGGTACTGATTAAAAACAAAAGAGAATATAATTGTTCTTTCACAACAATATATTCACCTTTTGAATCAGCAGCACAAATTCCTCAGCCTCAACTGTTGTAATCAACAGAGACCCAGGGCTACACATGGCAGCTGACACTACAAAGTCACTTGGAAATCAAAGTTTTACTTTTGACATATAATAGTGTTCAACTTGAAATTTCTTTGGCTTTTCTCTCACTCTCATTAGACGTTTTAGGAAAGAGACATTCTTCTTAGCATCCACAGCTGCACAATGCACCTCACAACACCTCTCTCCCCATAGGAGCACACACAGTTTCATAAGGAGGGAACTCATCTCCTTCCTCTGTCCCTCCTCTTCTTTATCTTCTTTCCTTTTTCTTTTCCTTGATAATTTGCTTGATGGCTTAGTTAAAAGAAGACTGTTAGAGTCAAGAGGAGTCACGAGAGGCAGCAAATATAAGATAGCATTCCATTTAACTAAGACACCCCCCTCTTCTTGATGGGTTCCTCTAAAAGAAATGTTTTGAAGTGGATTCTGATTCTTTTGTGCAAAGAAAAACTGATGAAGGTGAAAATTTGAGATGACATTTGAAAAGAGTTTTGGTTTTTTTTTTTTGATTTTATACTTCATATTATTTCAAATAAAGTCTCAAATGATTTCTGGAACATTTCTGAAAAAAATAACTATGGATTTGATTGAATTATAAAAACATCTGCCATGCTGATAAATATCAACTTACATCTGGTAGTCAGGTGCTCAACTCAGCCCTCTTACTATAACTAATGGGTTTAACTACACAAGACAAATCTATCTGAAGCGATTTGGCTTTCGGATTTTGTTCATCAAGCTTTTAGGAAAGTGAGAGATACTTGTATTTCCTTTTAAAATGTGAGAAACTTCTTGGTAGAAAATTGAAATGTGAATATAAAGTATTTGTCAACATTTTAAAAGGAAAATATCTACCCATCACAGGAACTATTGACTTATCTTAAAAACTATTTCTTCCCTCGCTAGTTTCTCCATACATCCTGGAAACCCAACACTTGAGTTGTTTTAAGATTGCAGTGTACAGATAACCATGTGAATTAAATTTGTCTTTATTTATCTTACAGTCTAGCTCTATAAACACTGTTAAGCCATAAAAATTAAACCTTATATCTGAGAAACCAATTTCCATGCTCTTCCTTATTTTTATTAGCTCCCAGGAAGGAAGCAGTATGAGCTGTACAACATCATAGTAACAGAGTTTGCTTTGACAAGCAAAAATACTGCATCTGTGGCTAATTTCATAGTAACACTAACTGGTTCTCTCAAAGAAAATAAACTCCTCCACATGTGAAATCATTCTTCAGTAATGAGATCATTTCAAATTATGCAAAAATGTTCATAAAATCTACCCAGTGGATGACAAATTACTGCCAATACTGGGGTAACTGTCTCATGGTTTTATAAATTCATAATCCTCAGTTCTAAATGCTTAATATTGATCATTAGTTAATACTACCTGCCATACACTTAATACTGGCAATTCTATAAAATCGTATTAGGATCAAATAACGAAACACTACTTTTTAAAAAATCTTGCAATAAAGTTTCTTCTTTTGTGTGCAATTAAAAAACACTATTCTTTTGAAAATGAAGTGTAATTTGAAACTAGAGATTCAAATGTTATAAAATTAAACTACATCTCTCTATAGCGTTTAAAATATATATTAAGTATGTTTTAAGGGAAAGAAGAACAAGAATTGGGGTACATGTGCCATAGGCTTAAGTATGAGAGAAATAATTCAACGAATATCTTTTTTTTACTTAGCTATCAAATCCATCACCTCATTCTTACTTGGTTGATCCACATTTGGTGTTAAACTCTGTGATTGATGTTAAACTAACAATTTCTCTAAAAGAAGCTCACACCTGAGATGTTACATCACATCAAATCAACAGTACAACCACATCTTGTGAGGCAAAGGCATAGGAGCAAGGCACTGAGCATGGTACAGCAGTGTATCAATAGAAAAAATTGTAAACTCATTACAAGATTTGAGACTGCTTTAAACAAGATAGAGTTTCATAAACAACTTGTACCTAACTTATACAAATAGTTAATGCTCAAACAGGCTTCATGGTGCAAACTAGGTGTTGTGGAAGAAAAATTATTTTTAAAAAATAATTCAATGATTTTTTAGATTGAAGTCAATAAATTAATTGATATACACTATCTTGCATTCATTAACTACTAAGAAGACACACTCACTTCTCTATATCTTTCATTTACTTAAAGACCTGAAACAATCTAATACCTTCTTAATGCTGTTTCCCAGATAAGACAATCCAGTCTTAAAACTACTGTTTCTGAAATGTTATATTTAAAGAAATTAGTTGTTAGTCTTTTGCTTAAACCCAAATGTTCAGTCTCTTGAAAAATCAATTTTGTATTTACCTGGAAGGACTATCTGGAATTCCGATGGAAGTTTACCTTATTCAGGATGATTTTGGGAACAAATCCCTGCCATGATATTTACCCAATATTTTTAATATGTAAGTTTTCTTATCTCATCTGATATTGGTTTTTCATCTGCATAGTCTAAAATGGCAGGATATATATATGGCTCAGTAGACCTCTTCACTTCTTTTCTTTTTGTTCCAATACTTTTCTTGATGGGACAGAGATATAACACAACCCAATAGAATGAAGACCATGAAAATGTGCAGCTGCACTGGAAGGCGATGGGACAGTTCACGTCCAGTGTTTAATTCTAAACTGCAACATCCCATGATCTTCCAATATTCTGATTTCACACGTCCATTTAACAATCATTTATAGAACCCCAGAAAACAGTATCGGGGGAGGGCCCAGCCAATGAAGCAGACAAGTGGTATTCTTCCAGCCTCCACTAAGTTGGCCTCTATATGAGTGTACAAAAACTTTGAGTTAAGCAAAAAAGAAGAAAGGGTAAAATTGACACACAGCTTCTGGCTTCTGGCCCCAAACCCAGGGAAAACTGTGAAGTCAGACAGGCAACCAGCCACTTACTTGTTATGTTGATTAGGTTGCTGATTTAGCAAGCTGTACTTTGTTTTCCTGAATAATGAGATGCTTGGCAAAATCACTAGAATTCATTCTCAAGTTCTCTTTTAGTTTGTTAAGCTCAAAGTCATGGAGAATCTTGACAGTCATTAACTTTTCTCGCTTGATTCTTTCCACAACATCTTTTGGAACATCAGGGATCATCCACGCCAACAAAAATTTCATTAGAAACACAACATGCTAGAGGAAACAAAAGAAAATCAGACACACTGCTAGAGTTGTCAAATGTTCAGCAGATGTTCGTACAAATTGTTTCATTCGTTCAACAAACTGTGCTCGATACAGTAGCTAGAAGGAAAAAAAAGAGATATAGTCCCTGCCCTGGAACTTTCCTACAAAGACCAACATTAAGCAAACAAATATATACTAAAATATGTGATTACAGAGATTCCAGTTGAACTTGGTTATTGAATATACTCTTCATCTATGCTTCCTCCTGAAAACCGAATAAAATATTTGTAAAGAAATTTAAAAATTGTATTGTTCACAAAGACACACAAAAAAGGGAGGAAACAGTGATAACAGACTCGAGAGAGTGAAGAAAGCTGGCACTTAAACTTGCAGTTGGTGATACAGTGATGGTAGAAATCAAGACAAAAGTCAATTTTGTTTCAAATCATCAGAAAAGTTCAGAAAAGTTCAACTAAGGACTTTGAAGGTGTAGTGTGGGTGGAGTTAAAAATAAGAGGCTTATTTAAAAATTTGTATAAGGGGCAGATGAATTTTCAGAGCCTCTCTCTCAAAAATGTTCAGGAACTACTTCTCTCTAATGCCACCCTGGCAGCAACTGAGTACCTTATTTTCTGCAGAAATTAAGACAGAGAGCTGTGAACTCACAGGCAGCAGAGATGGCAAAAGATGGAGGTGTGGCACCATACTGAAAAGAGGGCAACTCAATGCAATTCAGCATTCTGAACCAAGAGATCTCTAGTCCCTCCTGCCTTTCTTGGCTCTCAACACAGTCATGAAATAGCTCAACAAACAGGAGGTTGGAGGATTTTTCTCTGGGAAAAATAACTAATCAGAGAAGTCAGAATTATAGATATCAAAATTTTATAGGTCTCAAATGAAAAGGCCCCTTTATCACCTACAGTGAAGGCCACCCAAGTGACGTTCTTCCTGTATGCACACAAAGCTTATAATCAGCTTTCATTGCTTCACTCTTAAATATGAGCAGATTGCCAAGAACAACCAAATACGTAAGATAGTCTCTAATATGAAAGGGTAAGACTGAAGCACACACATAGGAATTAAGAGGATAAATTAGAATGGTATTGTACTTCATAGCAACACTAGAAGCTGAAAGAAAATAGAGCAATGTCTTGGAAAATTTCAGGAATACCTAAAAAAAGTTGGTTCAAAAATTTTCAGGGAAAATGATTTTTAATCAAATTCTATACCAATTAATTATCTATGCGGAAAAAGAAGAAATTTTAATATTCAAGTTCTCAAAAATTGTCCATTATTTTCCTCAGAAAATTAATGAAAGATGTGCTTTATCAAAATAAGCTAGTAATTCAAGAATGGGAGAAAAATAGATTGAAGAAAATATAGTATTCATTATAAGAGAAGTTGAAGAGGACTTCCAGAATGATGGTGAGTCGGAGCCTGGGATGATCAAAAAAAATAAACAGAAACAAAAATTCCAAAGAATTCCTTTTGCAATTTACCAGGCTGAAAGATGATCTAAACCGCTGATGGAAAATGTGGGAATGAAAGTGATAAATTCATAAGGAACTGAGAGGGGTTGGATTTAAATTACTTACATGTATAACCTTGATAAAAATAAAGCAAATTAAACAAAAACTGATAGGAGTTTGTGTTTTCTTGCATTAGACTTATCTAGTCTATTATTGGCCTTTACTGTCGAGTGAAAAAATGCCTAACATTTATTTATCTCTCCCTTATCGGCCTTCATGTCTTATGATTTGTAGCACTCAATTTGTAACTTAGTCAAATACCCTCTCTGTATTGGTTCTTTTGAATTGCATGTCTTATATCCATAATTACCCTAGATTTTCCACAAGGTAGGAAACATAATATAGTGGACAGAGCAGAGGCTTGGCAGTGAGACATCTGGCATTGAAACCCAGCTCTAATATTAGCCGATTATCTTTAAACCAACTAACTAATTTTGCTGACTGTTGGATTCATTTGTCAAGGGTGAATAATAAAGCCAAACTAACAAAGTTATTATTATAGCCTCTGGAACCACTATTTATTAATAATAGGTATTCAGTAAAATAAGTGGGTCCTCTGCCCTCTGACTGACCTCAAAGAAAGAGGTCTTATTTTTTCTTTCCTGTTACCTTGGTATCTTCAACAAGAGTAAGTGAGTAATAGGCAATCCACTGTACTTAAAATATTCCTAACTTACTTTTTATGAGAACAAATACTTCCTTCAAAATAGTCTATTGAGATAATGCTAATTTTCTGCAGAACAAATATGCTTAGAAATATATGCCTAAAGGGAGAAAAGACACTAACTGGCATGAAAGTTAATAAAGGCTCACCTCCATAATTATGATGAAGGTCATCTTAGCAGCAAGGACGTGCCAGTACTGCATACTATGAAAATATTTCTCCTCGTGATCAGGAGGATTTCTGTAATCTCTGTACCTGAAAAAAATGGAAGTAAATGCAAAATATAAGCTATAACTTCAAACAAAGAGACCTAGTATAAATTCATATTATTTCTTGTAAGAGACCCTTTCAGTTGACGACAAAAGTCAAGTCAAAGGAAAATAATTGCTATTATGAAACATTTATCTTTCCTATACAGATAAAAAGAATAGCCATATGTTACTTTTGTATAGTATACATGTAGCAGGAGACACAAGTGAAACTGCTCTCCTGTCCTTCAGAGACAAATTTCTCTAGAGAGTTACAGCAAAATTTGCTCTTTCCATTCCATTCCCTCTCTTCCTACTCCTTAACACACTTAGTTCTATCATCACTCCACTGACACCAACTGTCTCCTATCATTAAACTGAACGAACAGTTTCATCCAGATCTTATTTGACCTGTGAAGAACAGAACTTGACATTGTTGACCATTCCTATTTTCTTGAAACTCTATTTTCTCGGCTTATATGACACTGCATTGTTTTTGTTTTCCTTATTATCTTTCTGGGGTTTTCTTGGTGTTCAATTTGTGAGTTCATTTTTTTCTGCAAGTGTCTAGATATTAATGTTCAAAGATTTAGTTCAGGTAGGAAGTGATGACATTAAGAAATCTGACAGTTGCCCATGTTATGATTCCTCTCTATATAAATATAGAATATAACAATGTTTTTGTCTACTTGTGTTGCAACATTTTTCTGTTTTTTTGTTGTTGTTATTGTTGTTGGAATCTCAGATGAAGCAGTTGGTTTAAGGTTTAAGTTTAAAAGACTTGATGTACCATATATATATATATATATATATATATATACATACATACACACACATATATAAATAAATATATATAATCTTTAAATCCTAGAGTAAAAAGATCCTCACAGTACGTGAGACACTGAGTGTGAAAGCAGCAGGCTTACAAATCCAAGTTCACACTCCCTACATGAAGAAACCTTTTAAATGGGATGGCTGGTGAACTAATCATATTGTTATTTCTCTCTTCCTTACTCTGCCTCTTTTTGAGGACACATAGTTAAATTCAAGTAGGTTAAATGCACGTAAAATATGACCATGCTGTATGATTACAGACATTACAACTTGGGACCAAGGAGGTATTTGTTGAAGAAAAATTTTCCAATAAACTTGGAAAATAAGAAACAATTCAAAATTGACATTATCTTTACCCATAACATTATCTTACTTTTGGGCATTCTACTTTTCCAAATCAGAACCATACAGTGTGTGAATTCTAGAATTCATGCACTTTACCCAGGATTTTTACCGCCTCAAGTAAATTTTTTTTTGTAAGACATGAAGGAAATGGAGAACTTAAGAAATACATTTAAAAAGCAAAATGAAAACAAGAGAAAACCTGCAAGTGGTGAAGTCTCGTTTTTCCGAAGGTACAGTGTGGTTTGGAAAATCGGCTATCAGGAATATTGACAGGCTGTTATTGACATACCCTTTCATAGGCTGAATGTCATTTTTTGAGTAGGCATAGTAGTAAACTAAACGGGGAATCATGTCCGATGTAAATGCAACAATAAAAGCCTAAAGGACAAAACAAGAGGGAGATTGTGAGCTAACAATGCAGTTTTACAAATGTCTGACTTGTATATCTTTCAGTTCCATATGTCTTATGGATGCAAAATGATTAGAATGCTATTATTAATCAAGTTAATATATGAGTCTTTGATCTAGAACATAAAATAGCTCACTTACAGTATATAATCAGTATTCCAAGATTTCATAGCTAGAAAGTGCTACATTGAAAATTTAACCTAAATGTATCTGTCTCCAGAAACACCATGCCTGTGTCTATCTACTTCCATCATGGCTTGCTATTTCTTACATTTCTTAACCAAATTTACTGGCCTGGACGTGTGTGTGTGTGTGTGTGTGTGTGTGTGTGTGTGTGGAGGGAATAGAGAATGAAAAAATAGAAGACCGTACTGGTAAATTTCCCACAGTTCAGTGCAATTAATTTCAGTATTTGATGCCACAGGAATGGTATTTTCCCATCCTTTCCTAAGCTCTGGAATACTATAAATGTCATGTTTCCTTTAGGTAAGATAAGTCAATTTAAAACCATTTGGCTCTGCCATCTACATATTTAGTGGTAGATTTTTAAAATCTTTTAATATTGCTTCTATAGTTACTGGTCCATTTCATGTTTTATTATCACTTACTGAATATATTTTGGCAGTTTTATTTCTAAAAAAGTGACAATTTCAAATAGATTTAAAAATTATTAGAATAAATGCATACATAACATTCTTATAATTTTCTCACTTGTACCCCATAATTCTTTTTTTGTTTGAGATTTTCAGTTTTGTTTATTTCATCTTTTCAATGAACCAACTCAACTTATTTAGCAATTATACTGCTTTTTGTTTGTTTTCTAATTTATTTCTGTTTATATCTTCATTAATTCTTTCTTACTACTTTCTATTGATTAGTTTTACATTTTTTCTTAGTTTCATAAGTTACATGTTCAGCTTATGGTTTCCTTCTCCTTTTTCAATAATAAAAGCACTTATTGGTATACAGTTTTTATAAATATGGTTCTGGCTGATTCCTAAAATCAGCTAGGAAAATTTTGATAGGCTTTCATTTTAATTAAGCTTTCCTTATAACTTCAATTTGATTTCATCTTTGTACAGTAAGCTTCCTTGGAAGTGTGAATGTTAAGTGGTTAAATTTTCTTTTTTGGCTATCTTATTATCAACTTCATTTTTTATACCATTATTGTAGATGAATATTCATTGTAAAATTTCTGCTTTTGGGAATTCAGTTTTATTATCATTTTTAATAAGTGCTCCATAAAAATGACAGGTAAATGTTGTGTATTCTGTATGTAGTACACAACTTTATGTATAATCAAGCTTTAATTGTATGATTAAATCCTTTATACCATTACTTATTTTCTGTCTACTTTGTCACATGCTATGAAACTATATCATGGTATTTTAATAAGCATGTTTTTACAATTTTCCTTGTATATCTAAGAGTTTGCATGTCATAGAGTTGCCTATGTTGTTTAGCACATAAAAGTTTAGGGATGTTTTACCTTTATGGACCATGATGAAATCAATGTAAATAAAGATTGAGTTAAACATCATTCACATCTCCCCATCCTCAAGGAAAGAAAAAAAGTAGTTATTCCACTGAAATAGGCTACTTACATTAGTTGCAACAGAAAGGACAGCCATTCCATAAAGAATGTCTTGCCAAACACCTATGCTATGAGCCTTAGCAGCTACAGGTCTCCTGTACTGAGTAGTAAGCTTCCAGGCATCCACTCGAATCTCTATTATATTATTCAAGAGAGCAAGAAGAGGAGCCAAAGGAAAAGAGGCCACAAATAATGTAACAAATCCAAACTGGATAACTGCAGGGATAAAAGAAAAATTCACAAACTCATTATTGTGGAGGGGAAAACAGGGAACACTCTGCCTAACTCCTGCTACTTCCCTCATTTTGGAGGGATCTACATCAGCAAAACACTCCAGGCCTCTTTCCAGCTGTCCACATCCTCTTCCCTATAGGAAGCACAGTGACTTATTTGTTGAGCTGGTCATGTACAGCCCAGCTCCATCCCTGCTGTTTCTTTTGAGACCTGCTTGTCTGAAGAAAGCATTTATTCTTGTTAGATAAGATATTGTTATTATTCTTAAAACACAGTCTTTTATTATGGGCTATGTTTAGGTCTATGCTACCCCAGCATTTACATGGGTATTGGCACATCAGTGGGGTAATCAAGTTTTCTATTTTGCTAATCTATGTACTTTTTAAAATCAGGGATAATGATTGACTCATTTGTATGTTTGGGGTATATAAAAACACTCAACTATAAGCCTTATGAACAAATGCATTATTTAAGATTTGAAGATGTTAACAGAGGAAAAGTAGAACAAACAAGATATCTGACAACAAATCAGGAAATGAATCATATAAAGCATCAGAAATATATGTGGGCAAAGGAAATATACATATCCTGGAATGAGGTATTTGTTAAGGCCCTGATCCTCTGTACTAACTTGACCTCTTTCTAAATAAGTTTTACTCTCTTTCCTCACTGAGGCTTAACACCTGTGTAAGCTAGCTTCTCCCTCCATTTTTCTTCCTTTGTTTCCATCAGTGCTTGGGGTGAAAGAATCCATGCAGCTGGCAAACTGGGCTTCCCACATGAGTGAAGAAAATATAATAAGAGATATAAAAAATGGCTTTCCATTGAAGGAAAAAAGAAAAAAAGAATCTTCCACTAGTCCTCTATATTTAGTTAGATCTTGAGTGTTTCTGGATTTCAGCTTTTCTCATAAGATTTCTCATTAGAATCAGTCTTGTCATCTACTAAGCCAAGGGAACAAACTGCCTCCTTCCTGACTTCTCTACTGAACCAAGAAATAGAAAGTTAAGACAAAGTATTATGTAGAAACAGCTTGAATTTCTAGGTTCAAATCCCAGATCTTTACCTATAATCTCTGTGGCCCATGGCAAATTACTTAATCTATCCAAGTTTCAGTACCCTCTAAGATAAAATGACTATTTCTGTAGAATGTTTCAAGATTAGAGATAATGTATGTAAAATATCCAGAATAAATTAACTCTTAGTGGTGTCTCAATAAATGGTAATCTTGTTATGAAACCCTGATTTCATCGTTTAATTTCAGTTATAATCTCTGATACATTTATGTACAAATTCACTTGAAACATAAGCAATTAATTAAAAATTACAGCCTTATCACTCCATAAAGCAAGGACTACCTAATTTTATAACTGGAGACTTCTTCTTATTTGTCCTGATGTACCTATTTTAATCCAGGTATCATATGTATGTGTTACAGTGGAGAATCGGTAACAAATTCAGGTCATCTCCATTATTCTACCATGACATTTATGGGCCATGAGAATGAGTTGGGAAAACAGTCCTCTTTAATTCCACCAAAGAAGCAGAGAAGGACATCTGAGAGGAAACACCCTGGATAGACTCCACAAGCAGTCCCCATTATTATCTCTCCTAAAATTTCATCTCAAGGTCTCTTCTCTTTTCAATCCTTAAGAGTATTTTATGCATTTCTTGCGTTCAATTTGGGTTTCCCTTGCATAACTGCTTTTTGCCTTCTTTTCAGCTTGAAACAAGGGACATACACTAAATGTATGTCAGGCTCTGTAAATATTTTTCAACGTATTCTTTCTATGAGCAGTCACTGAGGCAAATGGAAGGAGAAAGCTACTTAAACTAATTTGAGACAGGTATTAAAAACTGATCCTTACTTATAACAGAATTCCAGAGATTAGCCTTACAAAATGCAAGTCTTCATAGTTAACAAAAAGAGACTCAGAAAAGATATGGCAACATTCCCTTTCTCCTGTGGACACGGAGGGAGAGACAGTGTTCTGCCTTATAAAACTAAGCCAAGGGGAATTCCCTTGTGGTCCAGTGGTTAGGACTCTGCCACAAAACAAAACAAAACAAAACAAAATGAAAACCTAAGCCAAATAATCTAGTTGGACAAGGTATTAAATTAAGATCTTTCTCAAGAATTGATATTGGAGATTTGTATGAATGTTTGTAACTGGCACTCATTTCTTCTGTTTTAGGTTAAAACAAATCTGCCCTTGTTATTTGAAGTGGGGGGGAGGGTTTCCATTTCCCCCTCCCCCCAGCCCCTGGCAACCTCTATTCTATCTCTGCTTCTATGTGTTTGACTATTTTAAGTACTTCATGTGAGTAGGAGTGGAATCACACAGTTGACTGGCTTATTTGATTTAGCATAGTGTCCTCAAGGTTCATCCATGTTGTCACGTAGAGCAGGATTTGGTTTTTTTAAGGCTGAATAAAATAAAAATCCATTATATGTATATTTATACCACATTTTTTATCCATTCATCTGTCAATAAATATTTTGATTGTTTCCACAAAAAAAAGTGATCCTTACTTTATTTGGTTCAACAGTATTAACATTAAATTGATAGGAAAAATATCTCTGAGATTGGTGTTTTGAAATTAATTTCATTCTGCATTCTATTTGGTGGGAAATAGAAATATTGAACCAATCTTTTCCATACCCACCCATCTATCTTTTCATCCACTAGCCAATGATTTACTGAACACCTACTATGTGCAAGGTAGGAAGAAATATTAAGAGCTGAAAAATACTTATTTTACTCAGTCTATTCCATGTTTCAAGGCAGTGGTTGAAAATTACCTGTTTCCAAGTACTCATAGAATAGCCCGAGAGAACCAAAAGTTTCAAGGTCATGGTCCTGCTCCCATCGACTGTATAGCTTTTCAGAGTTGGTTCGAGCTTTTCGGCGTCTCCACCAATTCAGAACCAAGCTGTTGGAAGTGATAAAAGTAAATACATGAAACAGGGTAAAGGGGTCAGAGAATAGGTAAAAGAAATAGGTAAAAGAAAGGGGTCAGAGAATCAGTCTTAGATCTAAAAAACAGCGGTAAGGGAGGGTAAGTAAGTTTAGATCACAGAACATGTAGAGGTAAGACTACAGCTAAAGTCCAAGTCAGAATCTTGTGTTCTGTTCACAGTACTTGATGAGGCAAAAGATCTTTACTTGGGTGATTGAGAAAGTAAGACAACCCTGACTCTCTGCAGGGAAATGTATTTACTCAGAGACAGTTCTGTTAAAGAGCACGTGGAGGAGAGGATCACTACAGGATGGTTTTTATCTATTTAATTCACTAACCTTTATGTTGTCATGATACTCAGAAGGCCACTTGGGGAAATGAGAAGTGGGTTACAATAGAAAATGTATGACTAGGGGACGAAGAGGTTATCTAACACATGAAAATAAATGCAATAATCCTAAATAAAATATTACCTAACTAAATTCTATATATATAAAATATATCCTGATAATATTGTATTACTTAAGGAACAAAAAGATTATTTTTATCAGAAACACAATCAATGTAAGAGACCATATTAACAAATTTAAGGAGAAAAATGTAAAATCATGTTGATTGATGAAGAAAAATGCATTTGATATATTTCAATCACCTACTAAAACCTATTTATGACTGAAAAGTAGGAAAAGAAGAAAATTACCTCAATCTGACCAAAAGCATCTACCAAAATCCTGGGGTTAACATCACTCTTAATAGGGAAAAGTGAGAAGCATTCCCTTTACAATCAAGAACAAAATAAGGGCGTGTATGATCACATTCAAGACTTTATTGGAGATCTTAGCCAGCACAATAAAATGAAAAAGAAAAAGGCAAAAGAATTGGAAATAGAGGAGACATCTATGATTACTAACAGTAATGTGAATGGATTATCTGCATAGAAAACCCCAATGAAGTTAGACAAAAATTATTAGAAATAATAATAGAGTTTATCACTATATTGCATTCCTATATACCCACAAAACACAGGTAGAAAATATAATTTTTAGAAAGATACCATTTACAATAGCAATTAAAATGAAAAGTACCTAGAAATGGATTTGACCAAAGATTTATAAGACCTGTATGACAAAGTTTAAATATTTATTTGAAGTCATTAAAGTCCAAACTAAATGTTCATGAATAAAAAGACCTGGCATAATAAAATGTCAGTTGTTTTATTGAAACAACTGGAATGTAATTTCAGTCAAAAAACCAAAATACTTTCCCATGTGAAATCTGACAAGATGTTTCTAAAATTTACACAGAAAGACAAAAGACAAAGGATAGCCAAGATATTCTATAGATGAGGAATAAGTTGGTAAAACCTGTCCCACAAGATAGGAAGAGTTATTATAAAGCTGTATTAAGAGAGTGTAGTATTGGTGTAGGGATAGACAAATCCTGGAACAGAATGAGGCCTAGTAATAGCCTTGTAATTGCCATTTGGCATACATGGTATTGCAGATCATGGAGAGTGGGGGAAGAGGGACTTCTCAATAAATGGTAACATGATATATATTATATATGTATAATATATATGTATATATATAGATATATATATGTGTGTGTGTAAGAAATTAAATTTGACCTTCATATCAAACACAAAAATCTTTTCCATGTATATTAAGAATTTAAAAGAGAAAGGCAACAATAATGTTAAAATGCTAAAAATATTTAGATGTAATTATATGAGAATAGGTTTTTGATCTTAAGGTAGGAAAGGGTGTATTAAACGAGACTTTAAAAATACTAAACCATAAAAGAAAAGATTGATAAAAATTTTGTTATATTAAAAGTATCTACTTTTGTCCATCTACAGCAGTGGTTCCCAACTGGAAGTGATTTAGCCCACAAGGGGACCTTTGCAGTATCTGGAGGCATTTTTGGCTGTCACAACTGGGGAGAAGGTGGGCTACTGGCATATAGCGGGTAGAGTTCAAGGAAGCTGCAAAATATCTTACAACGCAAAGGACAGCACCTCACACCAAACAATTATCTGGTCCAAAATGTCAATAGTATTGAAGATGAGAAACTGTGATTAAAGATACTATTAAGGGGCTTCCCTGGTGGCACAGTGGTTGAGAGTCCGCCTGCCAATGCAGGGGACACGGGTTCGTGCCCTGGTCCAGGAGGATCCCACATGCCGCAGAGCAGCTGGGTCTGTTGGCCATGGCCGCTGAGCCTGCGTGTCCAGAGCGTGCTCCGCAATGGGAGAGGCCACAGCAATGAGAGGCCCACGTACCGAAAAAAAGATACTATTAAGAAATAAAAAAACAAAACTTGTGCTGGGATAAAATATTTGCAACACATATAACCAAAAAGCAAACAAACAAAAACACAATAACCAGAGTTATACAGTATTTCTACAAATCAATTAGAAAAAGATAAATATACAAGTAGAAGAATGATTAAACAACACAAATAAGCACTTCATTGAAGAGAAAACATATGGTCAAAAGAGACTCATTCATGTTCTTAATCAGGGAAATGAAATTAAGACCAAAATGAGGTATCATTTACACCCTCCAAATTGGCAAAAATTAACAAATAAGACAATATGAAATACTGTAGCAAATGTGTGAATTAAAAGGAACACATAGGGCTTCCCTGGTGGCGCAGTGGTTGAGAGTCCGCCTGCCAATGCAGGGAACACGGGTTCGTGCCCCGGTCCGGGAAGATCCCACATGCCGCGGAGCGGCTGGGCCCGTGAGCCATGGCCAGTGAGCCTGCGCGCCCGGAGCCTGTGCTCCACACGGGAGAGGCCACAACAGAGAGAGGCCCGCGTAATGCAAAAAAAAAAAAAAAAAAGGAACACATATTCTGCTTATATCAAAACCGAAATACAAAGAAAAAAGGAATACTAAAAAGGGAAAAGAACACCTGAGATTTCTGAGACAATATCAGAAAGATGGGCATGCACGTAACTGGAATCACAAAGGAAAAGAGACCACCCAGTTCAAGAAAGAGAACTTCGCTAGGAATCACAGAAGCGCTTCTATGTGTTCCATTCCAATTACAAACACCTTGATCCCCACATAGTAACCCTCATCTTGAATTCTGTAATCACTTCCTTGCTTTCTCAAAAAAAATGGTTTTATCATCTATGATCCATTTTGAGTTAATTTTTGAACTAACTTGTGGAGGTTTGTTATTTTGCATATGGATGTCCAGTTGTTCCAGCACCAGCTATTGAAAAGACTGTTGTTTCTTCAATGAATTATTTCTGCACCTTTAGAAAATGGCCATATTTGCATGCATTTATTTCTTCAATCTCTGTTCCATTTGACCTATATGTCTATCCCTTCAACAATCCCACGTTGATTTAAATGGTTTTATAGTAAGTCGTAAAATTGAACAGTGTAATTCCTCCAAATTTATTCTTCTTTATCAAATTTGTTTTGACTATTCTAGTTCATTTGCCTTCAGTATAAATTTTAGCATCTATTTATCTATATCTACTAAAATCCTACTGATATTTTGATTGGAATAACAAATCTATTAATCAATTTGGGGGATAACTGGCATCTTTTCTAAGTTGAGTCTACCAATCCATCAACACGTTTCTCTCCACTCACATAGATGTAATTTGTTTTTCAACAGGACTTGTAGTTTTCAGCATACAAATCTCATATATTTTAAAGATTTATACCAAAGTACTACTTTTTTTTGAGTTACCAATTGCTGTACTAACCAATGTTTCTTGCATTACACACTTTCATTTCTTTTTTCAGTAGTTCTTCCAATGAGGGTCTACGAATGTAAACTCTTAGTTTTTTCATGTCTAAAAATGCCTTTGTTTCACCTGTACTTTATGTAATAGTTAAAATGCTTCTAGAAATCTAAGGTGAACATTTTATTTCACTAAGAATCTTAAAAATACTTTTGCATCTAATGTTATTAGTGAGAAATCTATTGAATGTAGATGGCATTCCCTTTTCTTCTGAAAGATTTTAAGATTATTTATCTCTGATGTTCTGTAGATTGACCATAACATATCTGGGTGTGAATTTAATTTTATTTATTTTGCTTCATACTCAGGATTTATTTCCATTTCTGGAACTCATGTTTTTCTTCATTTCTGGAAAATTTTCAGCAATTACCTATTCAAAGGATTTTTTCTTACACTATTTACTCAATTTTCTTTTTCTGAAACTACTAGCAGATTAATGTAGAAGCCACTATATAGCCTCCTGTCACTTTAATATTTTTAACCTCATTGTCTCTCTGTTGCACTGTACAATGTGGGAATTTCTCAGTACTATTTTCCAATTAACTAATTCATTCTTCAATTGTGTCTGATCTGTAATTGATACCATCTATTGTTCTCTTTATTTAAAGTATGATTTTACATTTAATAATTAATTCTTTTTCAAATTCATTTTTTCTTTTTAAAATTTATTTACTTTATTATTTTATTCTATTTATTTTTTTTGGCCATGTTGGGTCTTCATTGCTGCACGTGGGCTTTTTCTCTGGTTGCAGTGAGCAGGGGTTACTCTTCATTGCAGTGCGCAGGCTTCCCATTGTGGTGGCTTCTCTTGCTGCGGAGCATGGGCTCTAGGCATGCTGACTTCAGTAGTTGTGGCACGTGGGCTCAGTAGTCGTGGCTCATGGGCTCTAGAGCGCAGGCTCAGTAGTTGTGGTGCATGGGCTAAGTTGTTCTGCAGCATGTGGGATCTTCCCGGACCAGGGTTTGAACCTGCGTCCCCTGCATTGGCAGGCGGATTCTTAACAACTGCACCACCAGGGAAGCCCATATTCATTTGTTCTTGTTTCATTTATATCTGTTTTAATTTAAATTATTTCCTTATCCTTTTTATTGACAGTATCATCTTCTTTTATGTTTTTAGGCTTTGCCAGAATCTCCTACCTGGAGTAAGTTCACTTTCTAAGAATTGATTTTGTTAGTGGCCTTTGTAGCATTAAATCTTGTAAGTTTTTGAATTTTGGTCTGTAGGCTTAAATTTACTTGTTTCTTTTACTGTCCTGTCTCTTTTCCTCTCTGCATATTTATTTATTTTCCCTCTTGTGTTTGGTTTAGGGGTTACCTCCATTCTGTCTCCAGATTCTCGATCTAGAGCTAGGATTTAAAATAAGAGTTTGGTATTATTTCTCTGTGGCAATATTAGGGATGTGGTGTATCAAATACCATTTGAAAGTATACATCTATGTTCTTCCTTTGTCAGCACATGAAATAGCACCCCAGGAGTACTATGAAACTGTGGCAGTGGGTGAGAGAGGGGGAGGGTGCTTTCAACCATCTTTCATGAGTAAGTAAGAGTACACCCAGTCCCTGGCTTTAAGTAGAGTTAAACTGGCAAGTCCCCTGTCTTAAGTGGTGCACTTTTGGTCCACTTCATCCTATAGGTGCTACACCCTGACACTATAATTTCCTAACTCAGAGCCCCACAAGATTACAGGCTTATAATTCTTCCTCATTTTTTTTTTTGTGGTATGTGGGCCTCTCACTGTTGTGGCCCCTCCCGTTGCAGAGCACAGGCTGAGCAGCCATGGCTCACGGGCCCAGCTGCTCCGTGGCATGTGGGATCTTCCCGGATCGGGGCATGAACCCGTGTCCCCTGCATTGGCAGGCGGACTCTCAACCACTGCGCCACCAGGGAAGCCCCTAATTCTTCCCCTTTTTAACCATGGGAATTTTCACCTTACATTTGAGATCAACTGTCATTTTGGATTTCTTTTTTTATAATGTATTCATTATTGCTATGCTTTGGGGACAGAGAGTGATTCCTTCATGTGCCAGAATTTCATTCATAAACAGTTTCTGTGCCTAGATATGTAACTGAGAAGGACCCTATGGGGCCTTCCTGGGACAGACTCCTCCGCATATCTTCTGCTTTAGCTCCTCTCGGAAGTAATAGAGAATAGTATCTGATGCACATTTCCTGAGTTGTTTTACAGATGTGAAAACCCCCACCAAATGGAAGATGTTAACTACTTGATGACCATGAGCACGTAGCCCCCAGACCTACTAGAGCCTAATGTTAACCCCTGTGACACAGCCCTGTTACCTCATCATCAACCAATCAGATAATTGTGCATGAGCTGATCACATACCCTGTACCCCCTACTCCCTCACCTGGACTTTGAAAATGCTTTCCTGAAACCCATCAGGCACTAGCTGTCCCAGACTACTTGTATGGTGAGTTACAATAAACACTGCAATTTCCTTCACCATAACCCAGTGTCAGTAGATTGGCTTTTCTGCAGGCAGGTGAGTGGACCCAAGTTTGGTTCAGTAACAGATGTGTCCATGACACACAGATATTTTTAAAGAATTCAACTTTTAGTAATTTTGAGAAATAAAATGGAACATGTAGAATAACCTACGGAGCATATAACATTTAGATTTCCCAGTGGAAACTTCACAGGAGACAGAGATAACTACCTTTCCCTAAACTTTCTCAAGCAATAGATGTATATTTAAAAGTCTGTATTACCTTAATATATTCTTTTTAAATTAACTAATTAATTTATTATTATTTTTATTTTTAGCTGCATTGGGTCTTCGTTGCCGCGCGCGGTCTTTCTCTAGTTGTGGCAAGTGGGGGCTACTCTTCGTTGTGGTGCGCGGGCTTTTCATTGCGGTGACTTCTCCTTGTGGAGCACGGGCTTCTAGGCACACAGGCTTCAGTAGTTGCAGCACACGGGCTCAGCAGTTGTGGCTCGCGGGCTCTAGAGCACAAGCTCAGTAGTTTTGGCGCATGGGCTTAGTTGCTCCATGGCATGTGGGATCTTCCTGGACCAGGGATCGAAACTGTGTCCCCTGCATTGGCAAGCAGATTCTTAACCACTGTGGCACCAGGGAAGTCCCAATATATTCTTGACTGCTGATTAAAAGTGAAGTTTTTTTGTTGCTGTTGACTTAAACATTAGCTAACAAAGGCACAATGATAATCAAAGAATTCCATTTTTTCCAGAGGAAATCTCTCATGCTTACTTAAAAGAAAGCAAAAACTTGTAAGTCATACATACGGATAAATGGCTTCCTTAATGTTTCCGAAGACCTGTTTCCCAGTCATTATGATGGTCAACTGCGTTGTCAATTCTACTAGACAGCCTCCAGGATCACACTAGTAAGGAGAAAAAGGAGAAAAATAAAGTAAAGGATGAAAGATGGACTTCTGCAACAAAAGAAATCCCAAACCAGAGGGTGAGAATCTGAAGATTTGCATTGGAACAGATATTAAAGAAATATAAATGGATATTTAGTTCCAAGTTCCAAGCATGATCACCAGTCTAGCAACATTAGATTCAGCTGTGAAATATGTTAAAAACAGATTTCTGGGCCTTAGAAAATTCCTAATCTTTGTATCTGGATTAGGGCTGGAAGTTGTTATTTTCTCCTTGTGATCTGGATGCACAGCCAGGTTTGGAAACCACTGAACTGTTCTAACTCTGTACCCGTGGTAGAGCCCTTTTTGCTGTACCTCTAGAAAGTTATTTATCCTTTGATGGAAGTCTTCAGGAATACAGAACTTACTTATTCCAGTTCATAGTTCATATTTTATACCAAACAATAGGTACAATATAACTTCTTGCCCAAAACGAACTGGAAAGTCTATCAGACAGCAGGATTCTAAGACCAATATGCTCTGTGGACAGTCAGTGTCTTAGACTTTTCCTGCAGCTTAATAAAATCTGAGTTAGTGCGGGGCACACCTAAAGGGATTTAGTTAACACTGAGTTACTGAAGCCACAAACCTCACCTCTCTAGAGAATTCTTACCTCTTCACTTCTCCACACATTAAACAAATATGTGTATTTTCCAGGGTAGCCCACAAACTTCCCTTTAAAGAAAGCTACATAGAAGCAGGACGAGTAAAAATTTACAAACTGAAACAGGAACATTTTCAAGGTAAGACTGCTCTCATACTCCTGGTGAGTCCGAGGAATTTCTGGTAAATAAAAAACACCAAAGTTTAATAATGCACCTTCCTGCTTCTCATTTTTTTTTACTCCCTGGGATAAGTGGATATCTAGTCATATTATTCTGAGAGTCTGTTGAAATCTTCCCCACTCTGGTCATAAGTGACCAATATTAAGTAGCTATGGATGTGCACTAGGCTTTCAATTAGAGATTGTGTGTTAATCTAATCAGCAGAGAAGGCTGAGAAACCGTCATTAGTACATTTAGAGGGATGAAGTACTTGCCTGGGGTCACACAGTCAAAATATGGAATTCAAGTGCCTATTAGACTGAAGAGCCTCATGCTTATCCCCGTAACACTATATGATACCCTGTAAACACATCAGATCTCGCTCCTCTGTTTTCAATGAGGTGTAAACAAAGTAAATCTTATGAAGGGCAGCGGATGATTTCAAACTGAATTGTGCTTTCCTCTCATGAATTAAACGGCTTTATCAGTTTTGAAAACAATGTTATGCAAACGGTGGCAGTAATAGTACATATTTTCCCTCTCCTTTACTTAAAATGCATGATCATGATATATCATTTTATGAATTCCAAAGATAAGAAAATGTTAGAGTCTCTTCACACCACAGTAAAAAAACATGAGGCATGAAAGAGTAAGGGGCCATGCTTTTCTGAACTGATGATCTCCCAAGAGCACAAGCTGATCCAGCCAAATCCATGACATTTTCAGCAACACTGAAATAGTAACACATATTCTAAAGACACAGATAATGCTTCCATTTTACTGAAATTTAGCTGCATTTCTACAAAATCTCTAATGTGAATACAAGAGATTTTTCTCATTGACAAAAGCTGAGATATTTTTTAGGTGCTTTGTTTGTAGGTGCTAATTGCTATAATTTTTTATTTTTTGGCTGTTGCTAGCAGAAAAAAATAAGCAAAACTGAGAGAGAAGAGCTCCAAATTTGAAAATAGTATTTAATGACAGCTGCTTCCCAGTGCTGAGTAAATACTGTGCTGCCTTTTTGGTTACCACTGGGCACACTGTCAGTGTAAAGATTTAGAGGAGGGGGGCATGAGCTCCTGGAGAAAGCAGTCCCAGAAGAAGCTGAGGCCTGGAGTTGAGTCTCTGATCTCATCTCCAACTTGCTGGGGGCAAGGCCAGGAGCAACAGTGCTCTGTGCTAGTCTTCCTGACTGAACCTACCACTCCACCTGTGACCCCTTCACCTTCACTCATGGCTTTAGAAGAACTTTTTAAAAGAACATAATCCAGGTTCTAACACATGACAACTGAAAAGAGAAGCACTAACTTTTAGATTTATTCAGGAGGACCTGATTGTTCTGTTTTCCTCACAATGGTTTTCAAAATCCAATACCTTCTAAACACCATACACATGAAATAAAAATTATCTGTGTCTTCAGAAACATGTGAGGATTTTATTTAGGCTTCAACTAACCCCATCAAGGAAGGATTAAGGTAAGAATACTCCAAAAGATCTACAGAGTCCTAATTCTTTTTAGTTATTTTTCCTGCTTCCACTATAATAGGCCTGAATGTAGCTGTTAGGGGATTCTGAAGTACCAGGCTATGGGTCTATCTGTAGAGCAAAACTGCCTTAAAATGTGCCTTTAAAAAATGAACTCCAGGCGCGCGGAGACCCTCTGCACCCCTACGAACATGGCGCTGCGAGTGGCACAGAGCGTGCGGGCCGCAGTCTGCAGCCTGCGTGCCATCTCTGCGCCCAATGCGCCCTGCCCGCTGCAGCCCTGGGGATTGCGGGCGGGCGCCATCCGGGCGCTACGCACCGGCCCCGCTCTGCTGCCGGGCTGTAAATTCACAGACAAACATGAATGGGCAACAACAGAAAACGGTTTTGGAACAGTGGGAATCAGCAATTTGGCCCAGGAAGCTTTGGGAGATGTTGTTTACTGTACTCTGCCTGAAGTTGGGACAAAATTGAACAAACAAGAGGAATTTGGTGCTTTGGAAAGTGTGAAAGCTGCTAGTGAACTCTATTCTCCTTTATCAGGAGAAGTAACTGAAATTAATGAAGCTCTAGCAGAAAATGCAGGACTTGTCAACAAATCTTGTTATGAAGATGGTTGGCTGATCAAGATGACACTCAGTAACCCTTCAGAACTAGATGAACTAATGAGTGAAGAAGCCTATGAGAAATACATAAAATCTATTGAGGAGTGAAAATGGAACCACTAAAGAAACTAGTTTGAGACAAAACAAAACAAAACAAAAACGATCTCCCTTGGGGATTATCCAGAATGGAGGTATAGCATTGGTAGGAACCCTTTTTCAGAGTCATACTAATGATTTGGCCGGCTTACCCATTTTTGTAATCCAGGCAGATATCCTTTCATAAAAGAAATTCAAGATCAAGATGACAATAAAGTTCAAGCACGATCCAGTAAGAGATGTGGTTATCTGGGGAGTGAGGAAACTTCTGACGTGCTTTAAGGATGCTTCACTTTCCATGAAGCTAGCAAATGTAGCAAAGACTGACAGGCGGTATACAATCACAGCTACCATACACGCAATGACCAGAGACATCTGGGGAAGGGAAACAAAAACTGGTCACTCTCATTTCTGAATCCCTGTGATGCATATATATCTGAAACATACTCTTCTCTTCAACTCATATATTAAGTTTAGCAGATCTGACATGGAAAGCAAGCCAAGTCAGTCCCTCTCACCATAGATGGCAAGAAATGAAAACTAGGAATGTAAAAGGGTTAGCGATAAGCGTATGGTAGCAGCTGAGTAAATCGAAAATAGAAAAGTATTCATTGACCATCCTCTAGGTCTATCCTTTAGAACGAGTTGGAAAACTACCAGCAAGCCAGAGTCTGTTTGTGGCCTTACCTGTTCTTGCGTGGCCCTTAAGGTAAGAATATTTTTTGTTTGTTTGTTTGCATTTTTAAAGGTTGTAAAGAAAAATAAAGACAATTATGTGTCAGAGACGATTTGTGGCCCACAAAGCCTATAATATATCCTTTACAGCAAATGTTTGGTAACCTCTGCTCTAGGTTGTAGTTAAATGTGTAGTGTGAAGATCATTTACTTTCTCAAGAAAAATACGTTTAAAGATTCGATTTCATTTCCCCTCAGAATACTGCCATTAGTAGTCTGATATGCCTGGTAGTTTAGATATTTGTATAAATTTTATACCTTTACATATTACAAAATCACAAAGATCTTTATATCAATGATTGGAGAATTTTATTGTGAAAGTTGAGGAACTGAATCAAATTGAATGAGTACTAGAAATAAATGACAGTGATCTTTCTGGAACCACACTCCAGAATATTTTTCAAGGAATGTCCCAAATTGATTATCACCCCCTTTTATTCTATCATCTCTCCTAAAATGATTGTTATATCATCTAGGAAAACACACATTTAAAATAGAAAAACCAATAACTTTATCAAAAAAGGTTAAAGATAAAACATTACAGGACAATATGGAATGGTGAGGTTAAAATACAGTCTACAACTGCTAATTATTTATACTTCAACAGGCTAACTTCTCAGAGGGTAACCTTGCCTGTTTTCCTAAAACTAAAGGTCAACTGTAAGAGGACATAAATTTTGAAAGGGGAGGGCAGGAAATAGATTATGATGATGGAGAAATCTGTCAGGTAAAAGGCATGGAAAAAATCTGACTCCCTAACAAGGGGATACGCTAATTAAATTCTTCATGTAGAAGATGTAACATTTTCTTCCATTTATCTTGGCAAGAGAATGAACCTTAATGTTATAAAGTTTTTCATTTTGTATAAGTATGTTAAATGGATAAAAGATAAATTAATAATTATTTTTTAAAAACTAAACAAATAGTCTGTAATCAAATTATTTATTTTACTGTTCTGGTTTCAAGTTATCACCAAATTAACAAAGAGCTGGGGGAAAGGGGAGGGACGGGCTTTAAGATAAAGCACCTCTCTCTCCCCCCAACTCTTTATCCAAGGTTTAATCATGGCACATCCATGTAAATTACAGTTTATTTTATATAAGAACTCCATTCAAGATAAAAAAAAATACTGTGGAGTGGGAGGGAAGAGAGGGACTCGAGCCATTGCAGACAAAACTGTTGAGGTAATCCCAGTATGATCTTACATCAATAGATAATAATAGTTTTTAAACAATGCTCACCCATAAAGTCACTGTGGCTCCCGATAAAAAGTACCATGGAATACGACTACACAGAGGCAAGTAAGGTTCCACTTCCTGTAATTTTGAAGAAATCACAGCAAAATTCAAAATCTACACTCAAAGTTGGGAATCCAAGCAGTAGTCAAAATCACAAAGCCAATGTTAAAGTAGAAACCTCCCCAATGTGTTCACCACAGCTCATGGAATGCTACATTCTAGTAGTGGTTCCTTACGTTTAGGTAGAAACCTTTAGGGCTCTCAGATGAAATAGTTTACAAATGATATGAGATATAAAGAATACACATTATTTCCTGAGTGTTGAATTAGAGTTGTACTTAGGGAGAGGGAGACAGGAAAAACAAAGTCAAAACCTGAGGGCTGCTGCTTAAGTGGACATGCCTTAATGATGTTAAAATTTTCTAACTGAGTTAAATTGAATTGAGTTGAATGCACTGCTATGTAATTGCTCTGTATGATATTAAGTAGGGTGCCTTCTTTATATTTATGGGATTAATTGTCTTCTTCCACACAGTTCAGGGGCCCAGAATTTTCTATAATTATGGTTTTTTAAGTCATTAATGGAAGATATTAATTATACCAGCTGATATTTTTAGCTATATCGAGAGGCAGTTAGATCTTACGGCCAAAATAATGGCATACAGTAAAAAATAGTTGTCAGCAGAAATCTAAATCATGTAATTCTATTTAACATATAAGATTTTACATCTGTATAGTCTCAAGGATTTTTCAGAAAGGACTGAATGCAAACAGAACATAGCAGTCAGGGTAGGCTGCCCAAGAGCTCTATTGAACCCCAGGATGTGTGTGGATACATCTGATTATGTACATGTGTATGCATGTGTGTATCCAATGTGTCTGTGTGTTCGTGTGTGTGTGCATATTCGTGTGTGCATGTGTGTGTGTCCATTCCTGCATGTATGTGTTCCCAACAGACTCAAATGTAAGAATTCTGGTTATGCTTAACCACTGAAGAAGCACTGCAATGAAGTAAAACAAACAAACAAAAAAAACCTCTCATTTCCAAAGACATTAAAGCTAAGTGAAGTAGATGATTCACAGTGAATCAATACATATTGTTTTTCAACTGGTTTCAAATGTAAACATTCAGTATATCTTGCTTTTGGTCAACGGTGTTTGGCAAAGCCAATAGGCCTGCTTTTATTTTCTTTTTTATCCCATTAAGTATGAACAAATACACATCATGTCATTATTATGAAAATATCTCTTTTAATATATTTTTTATTAATTTCAAATAGCCACCCAAATTATTAATGTATTTTCTGAGGTGATTTTTCTCTTCATTCATTTACTGAATTTTTTGTAATGTTTCAAGGCAATTTAATAAATGTTTAGTGAACGCCTGTACTATGAGAAGAATGTTGAGTATTATACACAAGAACAGTGTCCTGAACAGAGTAGGGAATTCTACTGAAGAGATTTTTAGAGACATATTCTATTCTCTCTTTAATAGCAGCGCCATGTAACATGGTGATTATAGATTATGGAAAAGTGGGGACTCTAAGACTATGCAGCCAAGAGTCTGCAAAGTATCTTCCATTTTCAAATGAAACAAAAATGAGGTACCAAGAAGTCAAATAACTCAGTCAACAACATACAGCCAGTTTGCCAGTTATCCCAAAATCTAGACTTTCCTTTCCAGACACCAGTGCAATGATCTCTCCATTATAATTAATTAGAATGGACTAGGTGAATAACCTTTGGTCAAATAAAGCAATCACTCATAAGCCCACTACCTTAATACAATACTATTAATTTTCACCCATTAACTTAGTATCATTTCCATGTCTATATATTTATATACAAAGCCCACAGCATGCACACTATTTTCCATTTCATTTTATTTCACTTAGTATTAAAACTATGTATTTCATGATATGATGACTTGGATTTGCTTCAAAATAATCTAGTGGCAGGGAGGGGTAGGTGTATAAATGAAAAAAGATTGCCCATGAAATAATAATAATTGAAGCTGGGTGATGACTCCATCGTGGGGCTCATTATACTTTTCTACCTACTTGTGCATGTGATCAAAATGTATATTAGAAGCGAGTAAACAAGTTTATATGATTTATATGTTGTAAAGTATTTTAAAGGCAAATTGAAATACACATCATTACTTGAGAGGCCACCCACAGCTTGGTGTCCATTGGAATATACTGCCTATTTCAGTCTCCTAATATACCTTAGTCACTGCATTCACTTTCCTGTGTGTACACATAGCTTCAAATTCAGGTCTCAGCTGGAGCTGCTGCTGCTCCTCCTCAAAGTCCACCAGGTCCCACTCATATTCCAGTCTGGCTTGTCGCTGTTTCCAAAACTCCAAAAACAATGTGACTATGGGCAAAGAAATGCATAAGAACAAATATAATAAAGAGATGGAGGAATAAGTGAATAAGGAGATAATAACTAGATTTTTCTTTACTTTAAAAAATCATTTTGGTTGTATGACGGTTCTTCTGTCGCTGTTTGATGATAAAATTATAAATTTTGGCATAATACTATGTAATAGTATTGAAATAACTCATATATAGAAATACAAATTCGTTTCTTAGACAGCAGTCCATGCAAGAAAAATTTTTTTCAGGCACGCTATTCTCTCTTCATTCAGATAATTTGAAATAATATTTAAACTTGACTTTTTACTAACACCTAGATTTTGTCTGCATGTCTTTTACTGAAATCATTCAAGCAATTGTACCACATTCTCAGGCTTAGGGAAATTTAAGGAAAACATAGGAGCCATTTCATAACACAGTATGTCTCTCTCTCTCTTTCTGTGCCTCTTTGTCTCTCTCCCTGTCTCTGTCTCTCTCTCTCTCTCTATATATATATAATATATAATATTATATAATATAATATACAATATATATAATTTTTAAACAAGCTTTCACTTAAAGAATAACATATTTACAGAAAAGTATATAAAACATTACCAACACCCCCAGAAAAACCTTCCCTTATAACCCTTCTAAGGCACAGATGTAACTAGTTTACACACACACACATATATATATATAAACACACACACACACACACACACACACACACCAGTTTCTTTACCCATTCATCTGTCAATGGACATTTAGATTGTTTCCACATCTTGGTTAATGTGGAGAGAATTGCAATGAACACAGGAGTGCTAACATCTTTTTGAGATCCTGATTTCAATTATTTTGGGTAAATACCCAGAAGTGGGATTGCTAGATTATATGACAGTTCTATTTTAATTTTTTGAGGCACTTCCACACTGTTTTCCAGTTGTACCATTTAGCATTCCCACCAGTAGTATGCAGAGTTCATTATAATTCTTCACATCCTCATCATTTTGGTAATAGCCATCCTGACAGGTGTGAGATAACATCTCATTGTGGTCTGATTTGCATTTCTCTGATAACTAATGACATTAAGTATTTTTTCATATATCTGTTGGCCATTTGTATAACTTCTTCAGGGAAATGTCTATTCAAGTCCTTTGTCCATTTTTAATCAGGTTAGGTTTTGTTATTTTTTTAAAACTATTGAGCTACAGGTGCTCCTTATATATATTTCGGAGATTAACCCTTTATCAGATAGATGGTTTGCAAATATTTTCTGCCTTTCAATGGGTTGTCTTTGCATTCTGTTTATTGTTGTCTCTGCTGTGCAGAGCATTTTAGTTTGAGGTAGTCTAGCTTATTTTGTTTGTTTTTGTTGCCTGGGCTTTGGTGCCATCTGCATGAAATCATTGCCAAGACCAATGTCATAAAGATTTTCCTTATACTCTCTTCCAGGATTTTTACAGTTTCAGGTCTTATGTTTAAGTCTTTAATCCATTTTGAATTGATTTTTGTGATGGTGTAAGATGTGAATGAAAAATGTTGCCTGCCATATCGGTAACAAAGGATGTTGCAGCCATCAAGCCACTACAGCCCAGATGGTGAGCCCTGAGGGAACTCAAGATGGGAAAGAACAGGATACTGGCCCCAGATAGCTAAGGTGCATATCAAAGGAATGATTTCAATTAGCCCAGATTCTTCCATCTTCCCATACAAAGAAAAGTGCTAATTCATTAACTTAAGGTATCTGGTTTTCTTTAATTAACAGTAATCTTTTGATGTTCTGACTACCTGGTCTTTGTTGCAAAACTCCTATGTATCCTGGCTCCTCCCTTACCTCTTCAAAGCAGTTCCTCAGAGCTATCTGAGAGGCTGCCTCCTGGGCTTGAAGTCCTCAGAAAGTCTGCCAAATAAAATATAATTCTCAACTTTCAGGTTGTGGATTTTTTTTTCAGATAAGGATCCAATTTCATTCTTTTGCATGTCGCCGCCCAGATTTCCGCAGCACCATTTGTTGAAGAGACTATCCTTTCCCCATTTTGTTTCCTTGGAAATCCTGTTGAAGATTAATTTACCATATACATGTGGATTTATTTCTAGGCTCCATTCTGTTTCATTGGTCTGCATGTCTATCTTAATGCCAGTACCATACTGTTTTGATTGCTGCAGCAAACAAACAGTTCCTAACTGGTTTTCTCCCCAGGGCTAAAAGTAGAGGCAGCAGACACAAATGCCCATCTTCCAATCTTTCTTTGAAAGAGATCTACTTGCAGACTTTAAAAGCTGCTTGCCCGAGGGTCCAGCTTCCAAACAGCCTGCATCTAGGTGCTGACTGGGATCTTCCCATTTGGGATACTGATGGGTTTGGGCACACCCCCCAAATACTGGGAACCACTAAGAACAAAGAAAGCAGCTTGAACAATCACAGGCCACACTTTCAAGGCTGGGAGAGGTAGCTGTTTTACCTAATGAACAGAAATCAACACAGGGAGGCAAGGTAAATGAAGAAACAAAGGAAAATACGTTCCAAATAAAAGAACAAGATAAGCTGCAGAAAAAGACCTTAATGAAATGAAAACAAGCAATTTACCTGATAGAGTTCGAAATAATGGTCATAAAGATGCTTACTGAGGTCTTGAGAACAATGCATGAATAAAGTGAGAATTTGAACAAAGAGACAGAAAATATAAGAAAGTAATAAACAGAGATCATAGAGCTGAAGAATACAAAAATTTTATTGTAAAATTCAATAGAAGGGTTCAG
>NW_006785581.1:2951040-3050248 GCF_000442215.2 Lipotes vexillifer | reverse complement strand
AAATTCAATAGAAGTGTTCAGCAGCATACTACATAAAATGAAGAAAGGATCAGTAAACCCCAAGAAAGGGAAGTGGAGTTCATTCAGTCAGAGGAGAAAAAATGAATGAAATGAAAATGAAAAATGGGTGAAAAAAAGTGAAGTCAGCTTAAGGGAGTTACGGGACAATATCAAGCAGACCAACATTTGCATTATAGGGGGTCCCAGAAGGAGAAGAGAGACAGAGAGAGACAGCATATTCAAATAATGGGTAAAAACGTCTCTAACATGGGGAAAAAAAACAAATATCATATTTAGGAAACCCACTGAGTTCCAAAAAAGATGAAAACAAAGAGAACCACACTGAGACACATTATATTTAAAAGGTCAAGAGCTAAAGACAAAGAGAGAATCTTGTAAGCAAGAAGAGAAAAACAACTTATGTATAAGGGAACCCTCATAAGACTATCAGCAGATTTTTCAGCAGAAACTGCAGGCCAGACGGGAGTAGCATATAGTCGAAGTACTGAAAAAAACTTGAGGACCAAGAATACTCTACCTGGAAAGTTTTCCAGACAAGTAAAAGTGGAAAGGGTTTATCACAACTAGAATGGCTTTTCAAGAAATGTTAAAGGGACCTCTTTAAACTGAAATGAAAACATATAAAAGTACAAATCTCGTCAGTATAGGTAAATGCATAGATAAATTTAAAATACTCATGTTATAATGGTGGTAGGTAACTCACTTGTAAATCTATTATGAAGGTTAAAAGACAAAAGTAGTAAAAATAACTGTAACTACAATAAAATTGTATAACTATAATAATTGGTTAAAGGATACACAAGCTAAGAAGATATAAACTGTGACATCAAAAACATAAAACATGGGAAGGAAAGTAAAAATATAGAGCGTTAGTATGCATTTGGAATTAATTTGCTTTGCTTGCAATAGAATGTTATAACTATAAGATGTTTTATAAAAGCCTCACTATAATCACAGAGCAAAAACCTATAAAAGACATGCAAGAGATAAAGAAAAAGGAATCTAAACATACCATTACAGAAAATTATCATACCCCAAAAGAAGAAGGCAAGAGAGGAAGAAAGGAACAAATGAATTACAAAACAATTAACAAAATGGCAATAGTAAGTCCATATCCGTCAATAATTACTTTAATGTAATTAACAAATTCTCCAATCAAAAGTCACAGAGTGGTTGAATGGATAAAAAAACAAGACTCAACTATGTGCTGCCTACAAGAAACTCACTTCAGCTGTAAGGACACATATATACTAAAAGTGAAAGGATGGAAAAAGATATTCTGTACAAACTGAAACCAAAAGAAAGCAATATTAACTATACTTATATAAGACAAAATAGACTTTAAGACAAAGATCACAATAAGGGGAAAAGAAGATCTTTCTATAATGATAGAGAGATCCATCAAAGAAGAAGATATAACACATAAATACTTATGCACCCAATAGAGAAGCACCTAAAATATATACAGCAAATGTTAACAGACCTGAAGACAGAAATTGTCAGCAACATAATAATAGTAGGGAACTTCAACACCCCATTTCCAACAATGGATAGATCATCCTGACAGAAAATCAATAAGGAATCATTGGACTTAAACTACATGTTAGACCAGAGGGACTTAAGGGGCATTGACAGCACTTTCCATCTAACAGCAGCAGAATACACATTCTTCTAAGTGCACATGGAATGTTCTCCAGGAAAGGTCATATATTAGCACCACAAAACAAGTCAATAGATTTCAAAAGTCTGAAATCATATCAAGCATCTTTTCTGACCACAATGTTATGAAAACAGAATTACAGGAAAAGTTAAAACTGGAAAATTCACAAATATGTGGAGAATAAAGGACATGCTACTGAACAAACTTAGAAAAATCAACAGAGAAATTAAACAATATCTTGAGACAAATGAAACTGGAAATACAATATACCAAAACTTACGGGATGCGGCAGAAGCAGTTCTAGGAAGGAAGTTCATAGTGATAAATGCCCACATTAAGAACCAAGAAAAAGCTAAAATAAACAACCTAACTTTAGACGTTAAGGAACCAGAAAAAGAAGAGCAAAGTAAGCCAAAGGTAGTAGAAGGAAGGAAATAACAAAGATCAGAGGGTAAATAAATAAAAGAGACAAAAAGACAATAGAAAAGATCAATGAAACTGTTTTATTTTGAAAAGATAAACAATAGAAAACCTTTAGCCATAATTACCAAGAAAAAAAGATAAGGCTCAAATAAATAAAATTAGAAACTAAATAAGAGACATGACAACTGATAGCACAGAAATACAAAGGATCATGAGACTACTATGAACAATTATGTGCCAACACAGTGGATAACCTATAAGAAATGGATAAAGTCCTAGAAACATACAACCTACCTAAACTGAACCATGAAGAAACAGAAAATCTCAACAGACCAACTACTAGTAAGGATATTGAATCAGTAATCAAAAACGTCCCCACCAACAAAAGTCCAGATCAGATAGCTTTACTGGTGAATTCTATCATACATGTAAAGAAGAATTAATCCTTCTCAAACTCTTCCAAAGACTAGAAGAGGAAAGAAAACTTCCAAACTCATTTTATGAGGCCGTCATTATCCTGAAACCAAAGTCAGACAAAGACACTACAAGTAAAGAAGTTACACTTGATGAACATAGATGCAAAGAACCTGAACAAAAGAGTAGCAAATCAAATTCAGCAATATATTAAAAGAATTATACACAATGATCAAGTGGGATTTACTCCAGGGATACAAGGATAGTTCAACATCCACAAATCAATCAACATGGTATACCACATTAACAAAATAAATGATAAAAAAAAATCATCTCAACAGATGCAGAAAAAGCATTTAACAGAATTGAACATCCATCATGATAAAAACTCTCAAAAATACACATATAAATGGAATGTACCTCAATATAACAAGGGCTATACATGACAAGCCCATAGCTACTATCATAGTCAGTGGTGAAAAGCTGAAAGCTTTTCCTCTATGATCAGAGACAAGACAAGAATGCCTATTCTTGCCTCTTCTATTCAATAGAGTACTGGACATCCTAGCCAGAGCAATTAGTCAAAAATAAATAAATAAATAAAAGACATATAAATTAGAAAGAAAGAAGGAAAGAAGTAAAACTGTCTCTGTTTGCAAATAACATGAAATTATAAAAAACATCCTGAAGACACCACCAAAAATCTGTTAGAACTAATAAATAAATTTAGTCAAGTTCCAGGATAAAAATAAATATATAGAAACCCATTGTGCTTCTATATACTACCCATGTACTAACAGAGAGAGAAATTAAGAAAATAATCCCATTTACAATAACATCAAAAAGAACAAAATACCCAGGAATAAATTTAACCAAGGAAATGAAAGATATGTACACTGTATACTACTAGACACTGATGAAAGAAATTGAAGAAGACACAAATAAATGGAAAGATAGCCCATGCTCATGGATTGGAGGAATTAATATAAAAATGTCCATACTACCCAAATAATCTCCAGATTTAATGCAATCCCTATCAAAATTCCAATGCTATTTTTCACAGAATTAGAAAAAACAATCCTAAAATTTGTATGGGGCCACAAAAGACTCCAAATAGCCAAAGCAATCTTGAGAAAGAAGAACAAAGCAGTAGGCATCATATTCCTGATCTCAAACTATATTACAAAGCTATAGTAATCAAAATAGCATGGTACTTTTGGCATGGCATAAAGAGAAACACACAGACCTATGGAACACAATCAAGAGCTCAGAAAATAATCCCACATATTCTGGTCAATTAATATTTGACAAAGGAGCCAAGAATACTCAATGGGGAAAGAATAGTTTCTTCTATAAATGGCTTTGGGAAAATTGGATATTCCTTTGCAAAAGAACAAAACTGAAAAAAAAGGAAACCCTCGTGCACTGTCAGTGGGAATGTAAATTGGTGTAGCTGTTATGGAAAACAATATGAAGGTTCCTTGAGAAATTAAAAATATAAATATAACAGGATGAAGCAATTCCACTTTTAGGTATATATCCAAAGGAAACAAAATCATTATCTTGAAGTGATATCTTTACCCATGTTCACTGCAGCTGCTGGGCGTTCCATGCATAATTGCTCCTCTATTTGTTACGACATATAAGGTTAGTGTTGGTGTACAATCTCTGTCAATGGAAAGAATTGAAAACTACTACGTTTGTTGTAATTTGTGTACCTATCATCCATTTCTGATTCCAAAAAATGACAGGCAGGATTTGGTAGCCACATAATGAAGAGATGTCCATATACTAACTTAACCAGAGGAGGCTTCTGGAGAATTGTGGGTAAGACTTCTCTGTCCCCCATTCTCTCTTTGAATCTGGCCTTTTCTCTTCAGACCATAGCCGTCAAGCAGAAGTAACAGAAACCCATAAGAACTTCTGCTTCATGTACACACCCCCACAAATGTTGGTGTCCTATTGCCTGAATCAAGCTACCTTGTTCCCTTGGCCAGTGTTTTTCTTTTTTTAATTAATTAATTAATTAATTTTTCATTGTGTTGGGTCTTTGTTGTTGCGCGCGGGCTTTCTCTAGTTGCGGCGAGCAGGGGCTACTCTTTGTTGTGGTGCGCGGGCTTCTCATTGCAGTGGCTTCTCTTGCTGCGGAGCATGGGCTCTAGGCACACAGGCTTCAGTAGTTGTGGCACACAGGCTTGCGGGCTCTAGAGCGCAGGCTCAGTAGCTGTGGCGCACAGGCTTAGTTGCTCCGTGGTATGTGGGATCTTCCTGGACCAGGGCTCAAACCCGTGACCCCTGCATTGGCAGCAGGATTCTTAACCTCTGTGCCACCAGGGAAGTCCCTCCTTGGCCAGTTTTTAAATGCACACACTTGTGCTTCTTAAAGACTTTTTTTGTTAAATTGGAGAGAAAAAAGTCTATCTTTCACCAGAGTCCCCCCAAGTTTTTAGACATGCTTTAGAAGTCTTTAGGCCTCCTCTTGCCAAGTTACTCTGAAAATACTTTCCTCACTGATGGCAGGAATAACTTCATAACACTTCTACTTCCCACATGATATAAAAGAGAAGAGATACTGGGACATTTCCAAAATTAAGGGAAATTTCATCTTACATGGGAGATTTTTACCAAATGGAACTGGAAGCTGGAACTAGAATTTGACACAGGAAATTTAAATTCAAATGTTGAGTATTAGCTCTCAACAATTTTTGAGTCTTGTTCCAGTTTGTATCCATGACTCAATATCCTCCAGCCACCAAATACTTATGTTTATTTCTCCTGAATTAAGCACTTATTGAGCCTGTTTTTACCACAGTGCTGACGGTGTAATCTGAATACATATAAAGTTTCAAAAATTATAGTGTTTTTCAGAGAAATGAGCAGATGACTAATAGAGACCTTTCTGGACCAAGGATCAAGATGAATGACCATTGATGTGGACTCCATCAGTGTACTGATGCTAGCAAAGACATAAAGATGTAAAATCACCTTTGGTTTATAAGGTATGCCAACTGTATGTGTTATATGAATGGCCATAAAACAGGTAACATGGAGAAAGCTGTTTTTATGTAACTATTTACTCACCCCAAATTCCCATGAATATTGCAAAGAACACTGTTGACTCATTGTCAAATAAATGGGAGAACTGTAAAACAATAACAACATCACAAAGACTACTTAGAATCAAATGAGGGAGGAAAATTGCAAGTCTTTTCAACATACCACAATACATACATACCTTTGAAGCCCAACAGGTAGAATTTAGTCTCCAATAGTCACACATTACATCACAGAGCGGGCACATGATAATCTGACCCCCAATCTCAGGGTCACAGATCTCAGTGCTGCAGAGGGAAGAGGAGAGTTTTTGTTTTGTTTTGTCCACACGGCATGGCATGTGGGATCGTAGCTCCCCGACCAGGGATGGAACCCATGCCACCGGAAGTGGAAGCGTGGAGTCCTAACCATTGGACTGCCAGAGATTCCCAAGAGCAAAGTTATATTAAAAGTGACGTGTTTGGGTGAAAGTCCAAAGCTGCTTTTATTGGAACAACTTTATACAGCTTCTTACATGTGGCACAAGGGGAAATGAACTAGCAATTTTTGTAGATCAAATCATGCTTTGAGGAACAGAATCTTTAGAGCCCATCATTAAAAACAAATTTTCCATAAAGCACCAGGTGAGGGGTAGCTGCTATGTTTGGGTCTTTTTCAGAAATATCAATTAACTGCTGCCATAGGAAACATTCTGACACAAATTCCAGAAAAATAATAGCAACAGTTTCAGTTAGCATAAGATTCTCTATTTGGGCAACTCAGTTGCACTTACCTGCTTGAGTTATCATGCATCGATAATAAGCCGTAAATAAAACAAGCTAAGCCAACTATAGCTGCAAAAAACAACATTTCTGTGTAAAATCCGAGAAAGACAAAATAGATGCCAATTTTTTCTCCGTAATAATCCCTATGAAAGAGGGTAAAAAGAGAATCAGAGGTTGTAAGAATGATACAGTCCTGAGAGTCTTGGTTTTGTATTCAGACAAACCTGAATTCTAATTTTGGCTCCATTGCTTTCCAGCTGTGAAATTTTGATAAAGTTACTAAACTTTCTAAACTTTAGTTTCCACATCATAAAATGCAGGATAATGCTTAGCCATAGAATTGGTGTAAGGATTAAAAGAGACAACACATGTAAGTAAGAAGCTAACTGAGTGGAAGTTAAGATTTACTTTTGAAATAATCAGGTAATTTGAAAAGCTTTTAAATTTTAAAGAGAGTTTAAATGTTTTGAAATAAAGTGCAGAACATTCTTCTAGCAATTAACAAATCAAAATCACATTCACAATCTGTGCATGGACTTTTGCTTTATCTCTCTCTAAAATTGAAGAATGTACTCAGACCACAACAGATGAGAGTGGTTGTATGTATGAACTTCCATCTTCCTCTAAATTTGGAGCTCTGATGGATTCTTATAGAATTGTAAGACAAGGAGCAAACCAAGGAATCGAAAATGAGTGTTTAATAAAGTTCCATAAAATATACAGTTCAGCACTTGCTTTACAAAGAGTTAAAAAGTGACAGCATTAGTTGGCATAAATGTTCAAGTCTTATAACCAAGTTTTGGGGTTTTTTTTCTGTTGTTTTTTAAACTGACTCGCTCCTTAAGGAATCTCTCAAAGAACCAGAGAACAAGGTTTTCTCTGCCTCATAAAACCAGGTTTTTTAAAAAAACAACACAAAATAGGTTAATCTTCTCCCTTATTCACGTAGAGCTCAGCTCACCAAATCCGTGAAGTCTTACCACAGTTTCCTAGACAGAGAGATGTAATCCCTTTTCGGCTCTAATAGCATGATATATATAAATCTATTACAGCACTATTTATCAAATTGTAATTTCCACACATGCTCAAAAAACAGGCAAATCTAAACATAAAGGGTTTAAATTTTACATAACATAAACTTATTTAACATAAACTTAATTTCCCAATGAGAAGGTTTTTAATTTTTTTTCACTCAATATTAATTTTATTGAATATCCCATTCTTCAGTTTTCAAAATTTCTAATCTTTTCTAATGAAACAGGCATCTCTCTGCTTGTACCATCTTCCATTCTTTCATTTTTTCATTATTTTCAGTGATAATAAACATTTTTGCATTGTTGTTTTCCCTTGTTCTGCTTTTCAAATTACTATAAACTTGAAATTAAATGATAATTCCATTGTATTCCCTTGTTAATTTACCATTTACAACTTCCTTAGGTTCACTTACACAGGAGGAGCAAACTTGCTTTTTCTCTTTTTTTTGTTTTTGCTGAAAAACATAGCAATTATTATAATACTGCATAACATCAAAATCTAAAAAAAAGAATAAAAATATTTGATTTGGGAAAATTTACTATTCATCGTGTCTATTTCCATTTGATGTTTTAAAAATTATAGAATCAATCATTTTTAAGGTAAAACATCAATATTACTGCTATATGCTTAGCCAAAAAATTATTTGGGAATTCATAAAGAAACTGGATATTTCAAAGAACTACATTTTTCTTCCTTTCAAATTTCAAGAATCTTATTCCTTGAGAGTTAAAAAAAAGTCCTCAAGAACTCCAGACCTTTAATTAGTATTTAAAATATTCTCAAAAAGAGAAATTCTCAAATGAACATTTATTATGTATGGAATTATAGAAATAATTTTACTAAACTTTGGATTCGGGGAGCTTAATAATAGATTAACAACTAAACCATCTCTTAAGAATCCAAAAAGCAAGAGACATGTCTTAGATTTGTATTATGGTAAATACGTATATATTATTTACATATTATTGAAATAACGTTTAAGATGTTAAATTCTTATTATTCAAAACAAAGAAAATGAGAAAAAGCCAATAATATGAGATACCCTGTAAAGTGTCAAACATAAGGAGAATAAATACTTCTTTTCAGTATTAATTTTTTAGAAAAAATTGCCTTTTATTTACACTTACGGTATTTCTTAACCTGTCCATTTTACTTGCTAGATTTTGCACTCATCTGTGGCCCCATAACATTTAACAGGGCATCTCATAGGTAGAAGACATTCAATAGTCTTCGTTGTGAGATCTTGTGAGAAGGCACTGGTCTAATTTTGTATTCCCAGGACTTAGTCTGAGACATAGCAAATAATCAAAACAATGATGATGGAATTGAAATAAATATAGGCTTGAGGAATGAATGAACAAAATGCAAACATTTGGTCTAAGGAGATTCATTTTTACCGTGAATTCATGGACATCTGAGAAACTTAGCTTAGCGATTACACTATCTTGGCTTTTAATAGCACCATTATAGTCACTGTAAACATATTTGTTCTAACCTATTTGCTATATAGCAGTATACCAATTTTATTTATAAGCATTAAGCCATCCCAATAGATGATATCAGAAAAATTATTTGGAGATCTTAAATTGGAAAGAAAAAATGGGATCAGAAGGCATATAACATTGAAGACTGATAAACCAATGATGGTAACCTTTGTATTCCCGGTTCTCCCTGAAAAAATATAATCTAATATGACAAAATGATCAGTACCCAAAAGGCAGTAAAAATACTTACAAATATTTGGACATGGAACTTAAGTTTGGTGTAGAGATAACATGAAATATGTGAAATCTAGGAATTCAATTCCTATATTCTAAATCTCTTTCCAGGCACCCCTAGTCATCATTTTTTTTTAACCCTCTATATCCAATCCACTAGGTCCAATAAATTCTGTCATAAAAGTCTTTTTCTTTTTTTCTTTCTTTCTTTCTATTTTTTTTTTTTTTTTGGCTTTGTCATGAGGCATGTGGGATCTTAGTTCCTCGACCAGGGATTGAACCTGCAACCCCTGCATTGGAAGCACAGAGTCTTAACCATTGGGACCACCAGGGAAGTCCCATAAAAGCCTTTTACTAATCCATAGTCCCCTCTTTCCTGTTACCAGTGCCTTGGATATGACCTTCAAAATCTATTAACTGGAAAATTTTAACAGCCTCCTTACTTCCCTGACTTCGGTCTTGCATCCTTCTACTATCTGTCCTGTTTCCAAGAGACTAATGTTTCTAAAGCACAAGATTAAACAATGACCGGTTCCTCCTTTAAAGGTTTTGTCCTTTCATCTTAGCAGTGTTCTTCATGATTTTTTACTGATAAACATTCAAATCTTACGAGCCACGCCTCCTAAATGAAGAACTAAATGCACAATGCTCTTCTTTAGCCCAGTGCTCTGTACTTGTTCTCTCTACCTGGGATATTCTTAACTAACTTGTTTACCTAGCAACCTGCTACTTCTCTCAAGACACACTCAAGAATAAGCACTGTGAAACTTTCCCTGAGGTTGTCATAAAGGTAGGTGCTCTTTCCTCTGTGCTCTGTTCTTTCATGAGAATCACTCTTCTGTAATTATTATGCATTTGTGTGTCTTCCTGCAAATATCTTTGTGTTAGGAAACCACGTTCTGATTACCTTTATAGCCCTAGCCTCTTGCTGATATCTAGTGATGCTAAATAAATGCTCATTAAAGGAATGTGGGCATTGTAATTATGCATCTATGGACAATTCCTTTCTACTTTTAAGGATATTTTTATTTTTAACAAGTCTTCCCATAAAAAACTTTCATAAAACCATAAAATCAACAAGGAGAGGAAATAAAACCACACCTGATATAGGACTTCAAGCATCGTGACAGAGAACACCATGATCTTCAAATTACTTGTAAGTAAAGAAATAAACCCAGTTCCAACTGAGTACCTATTACCAGCTGCCATACCTGAGGTACAGAGAGCAGTGAAGAAGATGCTTAAGAAATTCTAGGGAAAACATGTAAAGTAGGGTGGGGACATTAGACAAACACAGACAAAATAATCCCTGGGAAAGTCTAACTAAATGCCATAATACTGAACACATGTTGGGACTTGGTAATTCGTAGTACTAGCTAAAAGAAAGGGATCTGAAAATGAGTAAGCCTGGAAGTGGCAGCCTCAGAAAAGCAATGTTTCTGGGGAAGAATCAGATATAAAGGGTGGTACTTCTTAAAAGTGGCAGAAAAGAGAGAGAGTTAGGATTCTATAGAAATGAAAGAAAAAGCACATGACAATCACAGGATATCATCCATGAAAGAAACTGCATGGAATAGGAAAAAAAACTAACAGAAGAGTGTACTCTAATGCTAGAAACTCCATGAATTAAACACAAACAGAAAAAAGCAGAGCATACTATACAAAATTATGTTAAAAAAAAACACCCGAAAATGTGAAACAATGAGCTCCAACTAATGAAAATTCTCCCAAAAGAACATGAGGAATACTGTAAAAAAACAGTACAAACTGAATTAAATGTTCTCAAATAAATAACTGGAAATGTAAGAAAATATCAGAAATATAAAAATAAGAAGTGGGAAAAAACAGGAATAAATAAAACAGATGAAAGAAACCAAAAAACAGAGGAAAGAGAAGAACCCTATAAGATCATGTCAGAACTGATGATGAAATTATGAGGTATTCAAGAGAATAAATGGACACCAAGTGAAAATCTAATAAAAGATGATAAGAAAAACAGGATACCTATCAAAAGAATGAAAATGACATAGAGAAGTAAAAAGGGTCTCAGGAAAATTGTTTGATATGAAGACAGGCAAAAAAGACCAAACATACAGATAACTGGAGTCCGAAGAAAATAATCAAAGCACTGGAAAATAATTATATTTTAAAACTATAACCCAAGAACACTTTCCAGAAAAACAAACAAACAAAAAAACCCAAACAAAATAAAAGATACATATTTAAAGGATCCACCAGGAACAGAAAAAACTGACTTAGAACAACCAATTCCAAGACATAATGTGTTAAAACAATCAGATTTTAAAACAAACAAACAAGCAAACAAAACTCTCCAAGGCCCCAGGCAAGATGATAAAGTAATGTACAAAGGCAAAAGAACTTCCTACTAAATGAGGACACACCAGAGGCATTTCCAGTAAGATCAGGAACAAGGCAAAGACACCAACTATTATTCAACATTGTTCTGTAATTATCAGCCAATTAATTGAATAAAAGAAAATAATTATAGACATAAGAATTGGTAAAGAAAAGTAAAGTATTTCTGTTTAAAGATTACATGATAATATACCTCGATAGCCTTAATGAATCAATAAAACTAATTCAATAAAGAATTCATCAAGGCATTAGAATATAAAACTAACACTCAGAAGACAATAACATAAAACATGTAAGTAAATACATAATTTATAATAGCAACAAAAATATAAAATACTTAGGATTAAACTTAAAAAAGTTTTATAACTCTATAATACTCCTGAAAAACCCGAAAGTAGGCTTAAACTAAGACATACCTTTCCCTTGACAACTTTTCCTTGATTAGAATGTCTCATCATCAAAATACCAGCCTAGGGCTTCCCTGGTGGAGCAGTGCTTGAGAGTCCGCCTGCCGATGCAGGGCACATGGGACCAGGACATGATGCCCCCGTCCGGGAAGATCCCACTTGCTGCAGAGCGGCTGGGCCCGTGAGCCATGCCCACTGAGCCTGCGCGACCAGAGCCTGTGCTCCGCAATGGGAGAGGCCACAACAGTGAGAGGCCCACGTACCGCAAAAAAACAAACAACAACAAAAAAATACCAGCCTACCTAAGTTAATTTATAAACTTAATTTGATCCCCATAAAAATACCAACCATCTTTTTTAGTAACAAGCTAGACAAGTTTATACTAAAGTTTATATGGAAGAATAAACATGTAGAATGTACAAGGAAACACTGAGAGTAAGAGCTATGATGAGGTATTAGCCCAACTAGATATTAAAACATACTAGAGGTAAGCCACTACAATTAAAAGAGCCTTCTGAATCACTTTGCTGCACACCTGAAACTAACACAACATTGCAAATCAACTATACTCTAATATAAAATAAAAATTAATTAAATAAATAGCCTGCATGGATAGTTAGCTAGATCAACAGAATAGGCAGAACATCCAGAAAGCAACTCAACTGCATATAGAAATCTAGTATATGATAAAGGTGGTACCTCAAATGACTGAGGCAATGACAAACATTTTAATAATAGTTTTGGGACAAGTAGAATAGAAAGTGCATATTTAACTTTATAAGAAACTGTCAAAGTTGTTTTTTTTAAAGTTGCTATACCATTTTGCATTCCCACCACCAATGTTTGAGATTTCAAGTTGTTCCATATCCCTGATAGCACTTATTGTTGCCAATCTTTTAGATTTTAGCTATTCTAGTGTGTGTGTGGTGGCATCTTAATGACATTTTCATTTTTATCCCCTTAGTGAATAAAGATGTTGTACATCTTTTGATGTACTTACTGGCAATCCATAATTATATTCCTTTGGTGATGAATCTTTTATCTTTTGTCCATTTTAAATTTTGTCTTACTATTGAGTTGCAAAAGTTCCTTAAATAAAAGTCCTTTATTGATATGTGTGTTGCAAATATTTTCTCCAGTCTGTGTTTTGCCTTTTTATTTTTGTAACTGTCTTTTAACGAGCATACATTTTTAATTTTAATGAAGTTAAATTTATACATGTTTTAAATTGTGCTTTTTGCATTTGATCTGAAAAGTCCATGCCTAACTCCAAACCACATACGATTTTCTCCTATATGTTCTCCTAGAAGTTTTATAGTTGTAACGCTTACAATTAGTTCTCTCATCCATTTCAAGTTAGTTTAAATTTTTGTACAGGAAAGAAGCAAGATTCACATTTTTCATGTAGATAGCCACTTGTTCTAGCATCATATGTTGAAAGGACTATCCTTTCCCCAATGAATGACCAGGCACCATTGTTGAAAATCAACTGACTATGTATATGTGGATCTATTTCTGGACTCTCCTTTTATTAAAGATTTTTCTTTGGAATAATTTCAAATATATAAAAAAGTTACAAGAATAATTCAAATAATACCCATATATCCTTTAATTCTTTTATTGTAAAAATATTGCTGCATTTGCATTTTATCTCACTTCATATATTATATTTCCCCATATATATATGCCTTTTTCTGAACCACTTGCAAGTAAGTTGGTTGAACATGTACATCATGGTCCTTTACCCTTAAATACTTTATTATCTATTACTAAGAATAAGGATATTATCCTACATAATCACTGAGAAGAAACCTTAGGAATAAGAGCTGTTTTCTGCAGTTCCTCCTTCTGTGATAATATAGTGTTTTCTTTCTTGTCTTTCTGATTACCTAGTTAAAAACTTTACACCTAGCTATCAATTCTTTACATTAAATTGTGTTAAAAATTTCAGTTTATTTAAAAAATTATTTCATTACTGAAATGGAAAAGCAGTATAATTTGCTATAAATGAAAAGTTATAGTAATAGGATGAAAAGCTTTAAAATGTTATTAAATTTAAGCTAGATACTGCCAACTGATGAAAAAATCTGAGCTTCCACTTTGTTGTAAAAGAAAATCAGCAAGTGCTAACAAGGTACTGACCTGAGGTGTAATGCATTTGTCTATATCAAGGGTTATAAGTACAAACCTTTGGGGAATATTTATAGCAGAAACATCTGTAGACAGCTAAATACTCTCAATATATTTTGAACAATGTAAAATACGTAAACCTCATTCTGACAACTTTGCTTTTTTGAAAACATACCATGAAAATATTCTCCAAGGGCACTAATTGTAATAGTGAAAAGTTTGAAACAGCCTAATCTTTTTCAATAGAAGAATAGACAAATAAGTTATGCAAAATTTATAATATGGTATCCTGTGTTGTGTTAAAAAGCACAAGATAGATCTGTGTGTACTCAAAGGGAAGTATGCCAATAATATACTATTTAGTGATAAAAGTAAATAAAGATTCCATTGCTCCAGGAAAAAAAAAGTGTATGTATTTTACTTCACATGCACATAAAAATAAGACTGAATGGCTATTACCAAATAGCCATAGTTACTTCTGTGGAATTCAGTGGAGGTGTAATTTCACTTAAAACTTTGCACATCTCTTTATTGCTTGGAATTCTTTAGATACATGTCCTACTTTTATAATTAAAAAAATTAAATGGCCATTAATCAGAACAATTAAAATATCCATCCAATCAAGAGTTTATATAAAGACTTACAGAAACCACAGTTTATATGCTAGTTGCCTTCTATTTATTCTTTTTTTTTTTTTTTTTTTGTGGTGTTCCGCGGGCCTTTCACTGTTGTGGCCTCTCCCGTTGCGGAGCACAGGCTCCGGATGCGCAGGCTCAGCGGCCATGGCTCACGGGCCCAGCCACTCCGCGGCATGCGAGATCTTCCCAGACCGGGGCACGAACCCGTGTCCCCTGCCTCGGCAGACGGACTCTCAACCACTGCGCCACCAGGGAAGCCCTATTTAGTCTTAAAAATTTCCCCTCTTATTTGTCTTAAATGAAACTGTTGGAATAACATTTCACTTGGTTTGGATGTAGACATCAAAATCAGTCTCATAAAAAGGAGGCTGTGATGCTCTGCAAGGAGAGCAGTAAAAGCATACCTCACTGAGTAAAAATACTGCTACTAGCAACCAGGGGTCTCTAATCTGACTGTTTCTTTATTGAAATCATAGCAGCAGTCTCCTAACATCCTGTATGCATGTAATATTGTCATGGTTCAAAGCAAGAGCCTGCAACCATAGTCTTCTTGAATAGCTAATGAAACTGTCTAAAGAATTGAGATAATAGAACAATTGCCTTCACAGCTTTCTGAGATCAACACACACACAAACATCCATACATGACCTTTCTGCTATCTTCTAAATTCCTAGACTCAGAGGAAAACAGACAAACAAAAAATTATTGTGTTAAACACTAAGTGCTAACCCCATGCTAAGAAAATATACATATATCATTTAATTATCAAATAACCCCATAAGGAAAGTACTATTGCTATTCTTATTTTACAGATATAAGTCTCATAGAGGTTAAATAACCTGACCATATTTATATGCTTCTAAGAGAAAGAGCTTGGATTTGAACCCCATCTACTTAAATGCTAAGGCCCAACTTCTGAACCATCAAGCTATCGCTGCACTGTGGTTAAGACCATTCTGGCAACAGCATTTTGCTCACAAATGAATGACTAAATGGTAGTGTAGATACAAAACTGGGAAGATGGGAAATGTAGTAGGTGAGAATAGTAGTAAAAAGAATGGAATATGATGACATTGTGAATAAAAACCACATAATCAAGTTTTAATCAGTTTGATTCTGTGTAAGAAACTTACCTAATCAAATTAAAAGGCTGCTCCTTGTAAAAATAGGAAAACCGAGCCCAGTTCTGGCAAAGTGTGTACCTTTCATTGACAGGATTAGGAGGTTCTGATGGCTTCCAATATTGACCCTACAGACACACAAGAAGAAATTACTGAATGACAAAGCAAAAGACAAGGGTGAATAAAGGAACACTGCTTTTATAAAAAGCCTAGTGAATGAGGCAAATGTTCTCTTTCACTTTTCAATTTGGATTTTCATATTCTATTGATGTAAATTACTAAATCATTTAGTGTATTGTAGAGTGTAGTACATTTGCTACACCCTACAATAAATGAAAATAATAGTGCTTTATTTATTAAATTTTCACACCCAGCTATCTAAAAACACAAGTTGAAGTCTGAGACTTTGGCTTTACTCAAGCTGCTCCTTTGACCTGGAGTCCTCCTTCATCTCTACTCAAATTCCAACAGTCACAGCTCAGGGATTCCCACAACTGTATAACTGGCTGGGAATTTGGAAATAGGCTGACATTTTTTTTTTTTTTTTTTTTTTTTGCGGTACGCGGGCCTCTCACCGCTGTGGCCTCTCCCGCTGTGGAGCACAGGCTCCGGACGCACAGGCTCAGCAGCCATGGCTCACGGGCCCAGCCGCTCCGCAGCATGTGGGATCCTCCCAAACCGGGGCACAAACCTGCGTCCCCTGCATCGGCAGGCAGACTCCCAACCACTGTGCCACCAGGGAAGCCCAGGCTGACATTTTTATTTTATAGATGGAAAAACTGAACCCCAAGCAAAGTTAAGTGAATGATCCAAAGTCACACAGCTATGACTGGAATCTCCTCAAGGCAACCTGTCTTGTCCTCACTGGCCATCACTGGTATCTGTTTCCCAAAGGACTTAAAATATACAACAGACTTTAGCACTTAAAAGCCTCAATATTGTTTCACGTGTAAGTTCCTTCCCCATTTTTAGGTACTGAGTAGGCTTATTAATATAAAGTTAATTAGGGCCTAGCAGAGCACTGTCTACACATGGCTGTTCAATATTTTCTCTTTAACTGTTTGCCTAGACAAGTAAACAACTGAAGACAACACTGAGCAAACACCCAATCTAAAATTAAGCACATATGAAAATCTCTGTATGACAAGGTATAAGATTTTATATCATCCAGATTCCAAATTTTGTCTTCTTCTATAGCTTGTCCTACTGAATCTTGAGAAATGAAATAGAAAAAAAGCAAAAAGCTGCCTATTTGCGTATCTTTAAAAAAAAAAAAAAAAGGTTCTTTAAAGCACATAAGAGAAAAATCCAGTACCTAAATCTGTATTCAGGAGAGAAGAAAGGAAAAAAGGTAAAATTAATAGTAAATGATAGCTCTCTGTAGCAAGAGCTCAGTAACACTGATTTTCTAGTGACCGTGGAGGACTCTGCTAGAAGGCTAGATATATGGAGTAAAATTGCTGGTGACTGAGGACAGTTTGGCTTTATGACCTGGTGAGAGTAAGAAAAGAATCAATGCCCTAAAAACAAACAAACAAAAAAGTCCTCAAAATCTTCAAAAAAAGAATGAGCCCTTTTGCGAAGAATGATTAACAAAGAATGTGTTGCAAAGTGTTTATTAACCTGCTATAGATCTCTCTACTTGATCAAACGCTGTGGCATTATTTAGAATCCATAATCCCCTAGAAGTTCTTTTGCCCCAGGGAAAAGTGTGTGTTGTGTGTGTATGAGGGGTGGGGTAGTTTCTCTAACACAAGTTAAATTCACCTGAATTGATACTAGTGTTGAGAATTGCCACTCATTTTGAAAAATTCCCCTAACATACCAAAGATAATCAACTAACCAATGTTGAATAGACCTAGAGTCAACAGTTAACATACTGCTGAATAAATATTGACAGAGGAAAGCTGGAAAAGAGAGAGATTGGCTTTGGGCTTTTGGAAACCATGACAGCAACATCATTTTCAAAAACATGGGCAGGACTTCCCTGGTGGCACAGTGGTTAAGAATCCACCTGCCAATGCAGGGGACACGGGTTCGATCCGTAGTCCGGGAAGATCCCACATGCCAAGGAGCAACTAAGCCTGTGTGCCAGAACTACTGAGCCTGCGCTCTAGAGCCCGGGAGCCACAGCTACTGAGCCTGTGTACTGCAACTACTGAAGCCTGCACGCCTAGAAACCCATGCTCCACAAGAAGAAGCCACCGCAATGAGAAACCAACACACTGCAACAAAGAGTAGCCCCTGCTTGCCTTAACTAGAGAAAGCCCATGTGCATCAATGAACACCCAATGCAGCCAATAAGTAAATAATAAAATAAAAATTTAAAAATAAAATTTAAAAAAAGGGCAATGATTTAGATGCCACTTGTTTAAATAGAAATACCTAGTTCTTTTATATTCCAAAGGAATGTGTTTCTCAAAAAGAGGTCATCATCAAAAAGTCTTTATAAGCATAGCAGAGTGAAACAGGATAAAAGGAAACCAAGGTTCCAGGAGATGATCCAAACTAGTTTATATGTGTTCAGCTAAACAATATCTACTGACAACAGGTGATGAAATTTAAACACTGAATATCCAAAAGGAAAGGTTTCTCAGAAACCCCCAGAAACTAGGCTATCTCGGTTGACAAGCCAAGTTTTAGGTTTGGTTGAATGGGTGCACCTTATAAAATGTCACTTCTTTGTTGAACTCAATATTTTTGTACATGGTCCGCCAGCCTCAATCCTACTCCAGAATCTCGGTTGTTTGTCTGAATCTTTCTTATGGACTGAAGTCTTTAGCTTTTTTTGCAGTTGTACTTATGCTTTATTTCCCAGAAATTCCTAGTCTGTGAGCTTGGATTCATAGTTGTGTTCCAGTAATACCTAACAGAATGCTTTACATATAATTAAAACCAATTATACATTTGATGAATGAATACATGAATGCATGCAACTTAAGTCCTTTACAACTTAAAAACTTTATAAATAAGATTTGATGGATAGAAATTTCCAAAAGTTATGCTCTAAAATGTTCTTTTAATATAACTGCTATTTTCAATATGGGTTCTAAAGAAAATTCATGTGCAAATGTAATAATTTTTAAATGAATTTCCACTGAAATCTCAATGTAGAAAGGTATTAACTATGAGTTTCAGCATAGTTCTCAGCTTGGACCTAGGGAGTCTGTGGGGATTTTCCCAACATGAGCAAGATTAAGCAACCTGTCATAAAACAGGAAGCAAATGGAAGATTCCTTTTCCCAACAAGGCAGCCTCTGAATGTGGGAAGGGGAAAACGGGCTCGTATTTCAAGAACAAGCACATACTTACATCATGGAGTGGAAAGGCAGATGAATAAGTATGAGAATTTAGCAGTCTTTCAATTCCAAACCTTTTCTTCCCATCCTCTATGCCAAAAGGACACCGTGAGAGAATATAATAAACCTATAAGGTAAGCATAAAGAAACACACATTTCAGAACTTTATGCTTTCTATATTTTTTTCAAGTCACAATTTAACAGAGTCTACTTTGCCTCAGTACAGGCTCTGATTATGGAAGGAACCTTCCCCTTTTTGTTTGGGGGAAGATGTAGACGTTGGGGCTGTATGGAGTCACAGGTATTTCACCTCCTGGGTATGAGAGCTCCTTATTCCCTTGGGGAGAGAGGGAATGGGTCATATAAGTTATTTTTCTTCTCCTGTCCCAAGCTCCTCTGGGAGTCCTTTGTACCAGAATTCATACTATAATCAGCGTTTCAAGTTAGAGTCTAATACCACTGCTACTAATAGTTCAGGTAGGATAATATGGAGTAGAATTGACACTTGGCCAAGCTGTCTTGAATACTTCTCATTAATTACTCTGATGTTTTGAATAGGGCCTTTTCTTGATATCAGAATTTATTAACTCAAGATTACCACACCTCTGCAACTACTTTGCAATCATTTACATATTTTGATCAGTTTTTTCCTCCATATAATTTGGGCTTTGTGTCCTCCGCTTCTGTATATTTCTAAATTCAATCTCATCTGTTTTTTGTCTTGCAGGAACTTTCCAGTATTTCTGCTTTTCTGACTGCTGACTTTGGCCATTTTAGCATGGTTCTATTTTTTTTCTATATTTTTTTAATCTCAAAAAAAAGTTTATTTCTAAGGCAGGAGAGAATAGAGGTTAAAAGAATCTTCCCAAGCTGACCATAACTTTTTTTTTTTTTTTTTACTTTTTTGGTTCCATAAACTTTTTTTTTCCTTTTTTTTTTTTTGGTACGCGGGCGTCTCACTGCTGTGGCCTCTCCCGTTGCGGAGCACGGGCTCCGGACGTGCAGGCACAGTGGCCATGGCTCACAGGCCCAGCCGCTCCGCGGCATGTGGGATCTTCCCGGACCGGGGCACAAACCCGTGTCCCCTGCATTGGCAGGCAGACCCTCAACCACTGCACCACCAGGGAAGCCCTATTTTTCCTTTTTTTAAAATATCTTTATTGGAGTATAATTGCCCCACAATGTTGTTAGTTTCTGCGTATAACAAAGTGAGTCAGCCATACATACACATATATCCCCATATCCCTTCCCTCTTGCATCTCCCTCCCACCCTCCCCATCCCACCCCACTGGGTGGTCACAAAGCACGTCGCTGATCTCCCTGTGTCATACAGCTGCTTCCCACTAGCTATCTGGTCTACATTTGTATACTACAGTTGCATTTGTAAATGCAACTCTCTCACTTCTTCTCAGCTTACCCTTCCCCCAGCCCATGTCCTCAAGTCCACTCTCTATGTCCATGTCTTTATTCCTGCCCTGCCCCTGGATTCCTCAGAAACATTTTTTTTTTCTTTTAGATTCCATATATATGTGTTAGCATATGGTATTTGATTTTCTTTCTGACTTACTTCACTCTGTAGACAGACTCTAGGTCCATCCACCTCATTATAAATAACTCAATTTCGTTTCTCTTTATGGCTTAGTAATATTCCATTGTATATATGTGCCATATTTCTTTATCCACTCATCTGTCGATGGACACATAGGTTGCTTCCATGTCTTGGCCATTGTAAATAGAGCTGCAGTGAACATTGTGGTACACGTCTCTTTTTGAATTATGTTTTGCTCAGGGTATATGCCCAGTAGTGGGAATGCTGGGTCATATGGTACTTCTATTTTTAGTTTCTAAGGAACCTCCATACTGTTCTCCAGAGTGGCTGTATCAATTTACATTCTCACCAACAGTGCAAGAGGGTTCCCTTTTCTCCACAGCCTCTCCAGCATTTGTTGCTTCTAGATTTTTTGATGATGGCCATTCTGACCTGTGTGAGGTGACACCTCATTGTGGTTTTAATTTGTACTCCTCTAACGATTAGTGATGTTGAGCATCCTTTCATGTGTTTGTTGGCAATCTGTATATTTCCTTTGGAGAAATGTCTATTTAGGTCTTCTGCCCATTTTTGGATTGCGTTTTTTGTTTTATTGATATTGAGCTGCATGAGTTGTTTGTATATTTTGGAGATTAATTCTTTGTCAGTTGCTTCGTTAGCAATTATTTTCTCCCATACTGAGGGTTGTCTTTTTGTCTTGTTTATGGTTTGCTTTGCTGTGCAAAAGCTTTTAAGTTTCATTAGGTCCCATTCATTTATTTTTGTTTTTATTTCCATTTCTCTAGAAAGTGTGTCCAAAAGGATCTTGCTGTGATTTATGTCGTAGAGTGTTCTGCCTATGTTTTCCTCTAAGAGTTTTAGTGCCTCACCTTACATTTAGGTCTTTAATCCATTTTGAGTTTATTTTTGTGTATGGTGTTAAGGAGTGTTCTAATTACATTCTTTTACATGTAGCTGTCCAGTTTTCCCAGCACCACTTATTGAAGAGGCTGTCTTTTCTCCACTGTATATTCTTGCCTCCTTTATGAAAGATAAGGTGACCATATGTGTGTGAGTTCATCTCTGGGCTTTCTATCCTGTTCCATTGATCTATATTTCTGTTTTTGTGCCAGTACCATACTGTCTTGATTACTGTAGCTTTGTAGTATAGTCTGAAGTCCAGGAGCCTGATTCATCCAGCTCCATTTTTCTTTCTCAGCATTGCTTTAGCTATTCAGGGTCTTTTGTGTTTCCATACAAATTGTGAAATTTTTTGTTCTAGTTCTGTGAAAAATGAAATTGGTAGTTTGATAGGGATTGCACTGAATCTGCAGATTGGTTTGGGTAGTAGAGTCTTTTTCACAATGTTGATTCATCCAATCAAAGAACATGGTATATCTCTCCACCTGTTTGTAACATCTTTAATTTCTTTCATCAGTGTCTTATAGTTTTCTGCATACAGGTCTTTTGTCTCCTTAGGTAGGTTTATTCCTAAGTATTTTATTCTTTTTGTTGCAATGGTAAATGGCAGCATTTCCTTAATTTCTCTTTCAAATTTTTCATCATTAGTGTATAGGAATGCAAGAGATTTCTGTGCATTAATTTTGTATCCTGCTACTTTACAAAATTCATTGATTAGATCTAGTGGTTTTCTGGTAGCATCTTTAGGATTCGGTATATATAGTATCATGTCATCTGAAAACAGTGACATTTTAACAACTTCCTTTCCGACTTGGATTCCTTTTACTTCTCTTTCTTCTCTGATTGCTGTGGCTAAAACTTCCAAAACTATGTGGAATAATAGTGGTGAGAGTGGGCAACCTTCTCTTGTTCCTGCTCTTAGTGGAAATGATTTCAATTTTTTACCATTGAGAACAATGTTGGCTGTGGGTTTGTCATATATGGCCTTTATTATGTTGAGGTAAGTTCCCTCTATGCTTACTTTATGGAGAGTTTTTATCATAAATGGGTGTTGAATCTTGTTGAAAACTTTTCTGCATTTATTAAGATTATCATATGGCTTTTATCCTTCAGTTGGTTTATATGGTGTATCATTTTGATTGATTTGTGTATATTGAAGAATCCTTGCATTCCTGGGATAAACCCCACTTGATCATGGTGTATGGTCCTTTTAATGTGATGTTGCATTCTGTTTGCTAGTATTTTGTTGAGGATTTTTGCATTTATGTTCATCAGGGATATTGGCCTGTAGTCTTCTTTTTTTGTGACATCTTTGTCTGGTTTTGGTGTCAGGGTGATGGTGGCCTCACAGAATGAGTTTGGGAGTTTTCCTCCCTCTGCTATATTTTGGAAGAGTTTCAGGATAGGTGTAGTTCTTCTCTAAATGTTTCATAGAATTCGCCTGTGAAGCCATCTGGTCCTGGGCTTTTGTTTGTTGGAAGATTATTAATCACAGTTTCAATTTCAATGCTTTTGATTGGTCTGTTTTATATTTTTTATTTCTTCCTGGTTCAGTCACAGAAGGTTGTGCTTTTCTAAAATTTATCCATTTCTTCCAGGTTGTCCATTTTATTGGCATATAGTTGCTTGTAGTAATCTCTCAGGATCCTTTGTATTTCTGCAGTGTCAGTTGTTACTTCTCCTTTTTCATTTCTAATTCTATTGATTTGAGTCTTCTCCTTTTTTTTCTTGATGAGTCTGGCTAATGGTTTATCAATTTTGTTTATCTTCTCAAAGAACCAGCTTTTAGTTTCATTGATCTTTGCTATCATTTCCTTCATTTATTTTTCATTTATTTCTGATCTGATCTTTATGATTTCTTTCCATCTGCTAACTTTGGAGGTTTTTTGTTCTTCTTTCTCTAATTGCTTTAGGTGTAAGGTTAGGTTGTTTATTTGAGATGTTTCTTGTCACTGGATGTAGCATTGTATTGCTATAAACCTCCCTCTTAGAACTGCTTTTGCTGCATCCCATAGGTTTTGGGTTGTCGTGTCATGTTTTCATTGTCATTTGTTTCTAGGTATTTTGATTTCCTCTTTGATTTCTTCAGTGATCTCTTGGTTATTTAGTAGCGTATTCTTTAGCCTCTATGTGTTTGTATTTTTTTCCTGTAATTGATATCGAGTCTCATAGCACTGCGGTCAGAAAAGATACTTGATACAATTTCAATTTTCTTAAATTTACCAAGGCTTGATTTGTGACCCAAGAAATGATCTACCCTGGAGAATGTTCCATGAGCACTTGAGAAGTAAGTGTATTCTGTTGTTTTTGGATGGAATGTCCTATAAATATCAATTAAGTCCATCTTGTTTAATGTGTCATTTAAAGTTTGTGTTTCCTTATTTATTTTCATTTTGGATGATCTGTCCATTGGTGAAAGTGGGGTGGGTGTTAAAGTCCCCTACTATGATTGTGTTACTATCTATTTCCCCTTTTATGGCTGTTAGCACTTGCCTTATGTATTGAGGTGCTCCTATTTGGGTTCATAAATATTTACAATTGTTATATCTTCTTCTTGGATTGATCCTTTGATCATTATGTAGTGTCCTTTGTCTCTTGTAATAGTCTTTATTTTAAAGTCTATTTTGTCTGATATGAGAATTGCTACTGCAACTTTCTTATGATTTCCATTTGCATGGAATACCTTTTTCCATCCCCTCACTTTCAGTCTGTATGTGTCCCTAGGTCTGAAGTGAGTCTCTTGTAGACAGCATATATATGGGTCTTGTTTTTATATCCATTCAGCCAGTCTATGTCTTTTGGCTGGAGCATTTAGTCCATTTACATTTAAGATAATTATCAATATGCATGTTGCTATTACCATTTTCTTAATTGTTTTGGGTTTGTTATTATAGGTCTTTTCCTTGTCCTTTGTCTCCTGCCTAGAGAATTTCCTTATAGCATTTGTTGTAAAGCTGGTTTGGTGGTGTTGAATTCTCTTAGCTTTTGCTTGTCTGTAAAGGTTTTAATTTCTCCTTTGAATCTGAATGAGATCCTTGCTGGGTAGATCAATCTTGGTTGTAGGTTTTTCCCTTTCATCACTTTAAATACGTCCTGCCATGCTCTTCTGGCTTGCAGAGTTTCTGCTGAAAGATCAGCTGTTAACCTTATGGGGATTCCCTTGTATGTTATTTGTTGCTTTTCCCTTGCTGCTTTTAATATTTTTCCTTTGTATTTAATTTTTGATAGTTTGTTTAATATGTGTCTTGGTGTGTTTCTCCTTGGCTTTATCCTGTATGGGACTCTCTGTGCTTCCTGGACTTGACTGAGTATTTCCTTTCCCATATTAGGGAAGTGTTCAACCATAATCTCTTAAAATATTTTCTCCGTCCCTTCCTTTTTGTCTTCTTCTTCTGGGACCCCTATAATTCGAATGTTGTTTTGTTTAATGTTGTCCCAGAGGTTTCTGAGACTCTCCTCAATTATTTTCATTCTGTTTGCTTATTCTGCTCTGCAGTAGCTATTTCCACTATTTTATCTTCCAGGTAACTTATCCATTCTTCTGCCTCAGTTATTCTGCTATTGATTCCTTCTAGAGAATTTTTTTTTTTTTTGGCTGTATTGGGTCTTTGTTGCTGTGCACACGTTTTCTCTAGTTGCAGTGAGTAGGGACTACCCTTTGTTGCGGTGCATGGGTTTCTCATTACGGTGGCTTCTCTTGTTGCAGAGCATAGGCTCCAGGCGTGTGGGCTTCAGTAGTTGCAGCACACGGGCTCAGTAGTTGTGGCTCGCGGGCTCTAGAGCACAGGCTCAGTAGTTGTGGCACACTGGCTTAGTTGCTCCGCAGCATGTGGGATCTCCCTGAACCAGGGCTCGAACCCATGTCCCCTGCATTGGCAGGCGGATTCTTAACCACTGCGCCACCAGGGAAGCCCCCCTTCTAGAGAATTTTTTATTTCATTTATTGTGTTGTTCATTGTTGTTTCATCTTTAGTTCTTCTAGGTCCTTGTCAAACGTTACTTGTATTTTCTCCATTCTATTTCCAAGATTTTGGATCATCTTTACTATCATTACTCTGAATTCTTCAGGTAGACTGCCTATTTCCTCTCCATTTGTTTGGTTTGATAGGTTCTTATCTTGCTCCTTCATCTGCTGTGTGTTTCTCTGTCTTCTGATTTTGCTTAACTTACTGTGTTTGGGGTCTCCTTTTTGCAGGCTGCAGGTTTGTAGTTCCCGTTATTTTTGGTGTCTGCCCGGAGGGGACTGGTGCATGTGTTCTAGTGGATGAGGCTGGATCTTGTCTTTCTGGTGGGCAGGACTGCATCCAGTGGTGTTTTAGGGTGTCTGTGAACTTATTACGACTTTAGGCAGCCTCTCTGCTTATGGGTGGGGTTGTGTTCCTGTCTTGCTTGTTTGGCATGGGGTGTCCAGCACTGGAGCTTGCTGGTCATTGAGTAGAGCTAGGTCTTAAACGTTGAAATGGAGATCTCTGGGACATCTCTCGCCGATTGATATTATGAGGTCTCTGGTGGTCCAATGTCCTGCACTCGGCTCTCCCACCTCAGAGTCTCAGGCCTGAAACCCAGCCAGAGTACCAAGACCCTGTCGGCCACACAGCCAGGTACATGGAGAGTTTCATGCCTTTTGGGAAGTCTGAGGTCTTCTGCCAGTGTTCAGCGGGTGTTCTGTAGGAGCCGTTCCACATGTAGATGTGTTTGACGTATTTGTGGGGAGGAAGGTGATCTCCACATCTTACTCCTCCACCATCTTGAAGGTCCTTCTTCTTAGCACTGTTTTAGATATACTTCTCTTCGCCTCCCCTTTTAAATATTTTATTGTTTAAGGAATTGTTGATTGCAATGTTTGTCACCCTTGACAAACATTAGATAATCATCATTATTTAATCTGGTTATTCATTTTAAGGGCAGTTTAATATTATATCTTGGTAAATAAATGGCAATTTATGCAAAATCGTTTTAATTTTATAAATAATGTGATAAATATTAACTATATTACATACTTTGGATTATTTCCCTAGGAAAGATTCACCAAAAAGATTCTCCAAAAAGAACTCTGTACTGGGGAGCTAACAAAGTGGAAAATTTTACTCTTCCAAATATTAAGACTTATTATAAAGCTATGGTAATAAATACAGCAATGGTGTTGTCAAACTTAGGAAACTTAGGAAAGATTTTAACGATTACTGCAAGAGGATGAGGGGGACTGTTGCAATAGAGAGATCTGGGAACATCTGAAAAGCCAAGCATAAAATGACTTTTTTTATAGGGAGAAGTAAGCCAAGTTCAGGAAGTGTCTTTCTTTGTGTTAAGGAAGGGCTAGTCTACATGCCAGCATTGGCTAAGGTTGAGGGTGCAGCAAAGTTTAGGGTCTTTTGGGGAAGTAAGTTCAACTGAATTTTGGTTAATTTACCTAACAGTCCTTTGTTTCAAGGGATCAATGAGGATACATAGTTCAGCTAACCATTTATGAAACAAAGAATGGGAATGTGTCTAACCTTTATTACCATAAAGTAATAACGAGAGGAAGAAATTGTAAGGGTAAGTATAGATCTAAAATACTACTCAGCCACAAAAAGAGAAGTCAATTTTGCCATTCACAACATGGATGGACCTGGGGGGTATTATTCTTAGTGAAATAAGTGAGAGAAAGACAAATACTGTAAGTTATCACTTACAGTAGAATGCGATATGTAGAAACTAAAAAATAAAATAAATGAATGAGCATAACAAAACAGAAACAAATTCACAAAGATAGAGAACAAACTAGTGCTTACCAGTGCGGACAGGGATGGAGGGAGGGGTGAGATAGGGATAGGGAATAAGAGGTACAAACTACTATGAATAACATAAATAGGATACATGGATCTATTGTACAGCACAGGGAATATAGCCAGTATTTTATAATTTTAAATGGAGCATAATCTGAAAAATTATTGAATCACTATGTTGTACAAAAAAAAAAAATGCCTAGTACGTAGTAAGTGCTATTTAAGTGTTTGCTATTATTAACAGTAAGAGTATTTTAAGGAATCTCAAAATTATTTGCAGGGTCACTGGATTAAGTATATACTTGCAAATATGATTACTTTAAGAAGAATACAAATTTGGATACATGAGTTTGGTATATGTTAAAATATATCAATAAGAAAGAAAGAAAGGGGGGAGAGAGAGAGAGAGAGAGGGAGAGAGAGAGGGAGGAAGGAAGGAAAGAAGGAAGGAAGGGAGAAAGACAGAGAAAGAAGAAAGAGAGTAAAGAAAGATGGAGGGACAGAGAAAGGAAAGAAAACTGAAATTTCCCTGGTGCCAAATCTTAGAGCATTTCCTTTAGAGAACTTGTAATTATAAATTCATTTTCTCTTCTCTTTGAGATGTATGCAAATATTTTTAAAAGCTAAATAAGCCTCTTGCCAGTTTCATAACTCAGGAGTGTTTTTCTTAAGTTTTCCAGGAACCATCTCTTTTAAATGTAAACATCAAGAAAGATAACATCCCTGTTTCCTTGGCTCTATGGGAGTGTAGTCTAGGCACCTGGTTCCAAGCTGTAACTACCTGCTCCACATAGATATATAAGAAGTTTTAATTTTTATTATTATTATTATTATTTGGGATACAGACAACTAATACTGATGAACACTTCAATTAGCAGATGAATTTAGAATAAATTATGTGGCAAACAGTGCTGTCAAGTCAAACAGGGGGGTTATCTATGAATATTCTTTAAGTCATATAGGGAAGGGTGGTTCTTTGCAGTAAGCAGTTTTACAGAACAAGAAGAGTGGGAGATTTCTTTAAATTGTCCCCATTTTCCAGGAACAGAACTCGGGCAAAGTTCAACGTTGTCAGTATGGATACAAAAACAGACATAGATCAAAGCAGCAGAATAAAATCCAGAGGTAGATCTATGAATATCTAGACACATGAGTTACGACAAAGAGGGAACTGTAAAACAATATAAACAGTTAAATGTTTTCAATAATTGGTGTAAGTCAAATGACTATACATATGGGGGGGGGGAAAGGCCTCTATTTTGCACCATGAAGAAAAATTAATTCCAAGTGGACAGCAGTTCTCAATGTGAAAAGTAAAATAATACAACTTCTAGAATACAGGAAATAACTTCATGATCTTGGTGGTAGTTAAAGGTTAACAGCTTTATTCATAAAGTAAAGCCTTGAGAAAGTAGACTACAGTTGACCCTTGAACATTGGGGTAGGGGCACTGACCCTTTGGGCAGCCAAAAATGTGAGTATAATATATAATTTGCCTTCTGTACACAAGGTTCCTCCATATCTGCGGTTCCACATCTAAGAATTCAACCAACCATAGATCGTGTAGTAGTATAGTATTTACTATTGAAAAAAATCCATGTATAAGTGGACCCTTGCATTTCAAACCCATGTTGTTCAAGAGTCAAGTGTGCAATAAAATTAAAAACAACTGTTTATGAAAAGAAACCATAAAAAGGATGAAAAAGGAAGCACAAAGTAAGAAAATATCAGTAAAATATATAATGAACAAAGGGTTCAAATAAAGAATATATAAACTGTTCCTACAAATCAACAAGGAAAGACCTAACTGAAAAACAAAATCAAGAGACATTAGCAGGGACTTAACAAAAGTGCATATCTAAATGCCCAATAAACATAAACAAGGAGATAAATCTCATTTGAGATTTCAAATTAAACCGTGATACATATACAAATAAGTTTCTATAGAAAGTAATGAAAATTAATGAATAAAAGCTCATACAATTAACCAACCATAGCTAATTTAATCAACCAAATAAATGTTGAGCCAAAGAAGCCAAACTCAAAAGAATACATACCGTATGACTCCATTTTTTATAAAGTTTAAAAACAGACTATGCTAATCTCTGCTGTTAAAAGTGAAACTCTACCTCTGCTGAGAGGGACAGGAATAGTGACTGGAAGGAGGCACTAGGGCTTCTGGAGGGCTAGGAAAGTTTTCTCTTTTGATCTGGGGGGTGGTTACATAGCTATGTTCATTTTGTGATTGAATTCAAAGTGCACACTTGCGGGCCTATCTCTATTTATGTTATGCTACAGTTTAAAAAGAAAGAAAAAGAAAGATTGGTACTTTTTAGTGTTGAGAAAGATATGTGGAAAACAGCATTCTCCTATGTTGTTAATAGGACTCTAAATTAGTACATAATTTTGTAAAGGGTGATAGTGTAACACATACACTTTTTTTTTTTTTTTTTTTGCAGTACGCGGGCCTCTCACTGTTGTGGCCTCTCCCGTTGCGGAGCACAGGCTCTGGACGTGTAGGCTCAGCGGCCATGGCTCACAGACCCAGCTGCTCCGTGGCATGTGGGATCTTCCCAGACTAGGGCACAAACCCGTGTCCCCTGCATTGGCAGGTGGACTCTCAACCACTGAGCTACCAGGGAAGCCCACACATATACATTTTTTAATATGCATGCTGTTAGATCCAGAAATTTTCTATGTGGTATCTATTTTGCAGAAAAATTTACATATATGCCGAAATATGTAAATACCAGGTTGTAAACAGCAGAATGTTTGCAACATCAGAAAAATTGGAAACAAACTAAAAAACTGTCAGAAGTGAAAATGTTTTATAAAATTATGTTACATCTATAAATTAGATATTAGAAATATATATCATGAGCCTCAGATGTCATGATGATTGTGAAGATGCTTTGAAAAGTACAAAATTCTGTACCAATGTAAGATGCTCTTGTAATACTGCACCTTTGTACATATGTGAAGTACAGTATTCTGGATGAAGATAGGAAGGAAGGGTATTTTCTACATCAATCTTCCAAATAATTTCCTGAACAGAGCAAGAACAGTATTGCTCCACTATGAAGGAGAGGAAATTGGGGTTTTTTTTGAATTTTATTTATTTTTTATACAGCAGGTTCTTATTAGTTATCTATTTTATACATATTAGTGTATATATATGTCAATCCCAATCTCCCAATTCATCCCAACTGTTGAGTTTTAATGCTGAATTAACCTAAGACATTGGCACTCTTTACAAAGAACAAGTAAAGATAAAAGAGTACTGTGACATTTCTATACCTGAGCAAGTTGCTAAGTTGCTCCTACAGGTTCACTGGCCTTTTGTTAGCAACTTTTTAATGCAACAAGTATATCTGAAGGATTTACGGTTTGCAGAGTGCTTCATGCACATTCTTTCATCTGATCTTCCGAAAAATGCCAGTCTACCATTCTCTCTGTTTTAAGAGGTTACCTTGTTTAGACAGTAGAGCTATTAACTGAAACCAGGCCTTCTGATTCCATGCCGTGTGTTCAACATTCCCTTAAAGGTTGCCTCTTATATTTGTTGTTGCTGCTGCTACTTTTTAATCCAGGTAGGAAAAGGAAGAAAATTTTTAGTTTGTGGATTTGCAATTTTTATGTAAATTCTAGGCACTACATTTTGTTTAATATTCCTGTCAGTGAATTTTAAAAAATATATATAACCAGGGACTAGAAAAATGATTATTTCAAAATCCTTCTTAGACACTTAAGAGTGCTGAACCTAAAGGGAAGGAAGTCTCTCATTCTTCAGAGAAAGAGAGTAAGTAGTCTCAAGGGGAAGGGTCTTGTGATTGTTAGGACCCTGGTAACTGCATTAATAGGTAACAGATACATGGGGTAAGAGCAACAAAGAACCTGATTTTTATTTTCCTATAAAGTCTGATCAATAATAATATCTCGGGCTTCCCTGGTGGCACAGTGGTTGAGAGTCCGCCTGCTGATGCAGGGGACACGGGTTCATGCCCCGGTCCAGGAAGATCCCACATGCCGCAGAGCGGCTGGGCCCGTGAGCCATGGCCGCTGGACCTGCACGTCCGGAGCCTGTGCTCCGCAACGGGAGAGGCCACAACAGTGAGAGGCCTGCGTACAGCAAAAATAAATAAATAAATAAATAAAATAATAATATCTCACACTTATTGAACCCTTAGTATGTTCCAGAAACTAGTCAAAGTCATTCACACCTTAACTCATTGAATTCTCAGGGTAACCTGTGAGGTGGCTATTACTCCTATCTTAACAGGAAGAGACAGTGGCACAGAAACTGTGATTAGGAGAGAGGTTTTCAATGGGAAGTTTCAAGACCCTAGGACTACAAATGGAGAGGAAATATTATTATTCAAAAGACTGAAAACAAAAATTTAAAAAAAAGTAAACAAAAGAAAGACTGAAAACAGTTTTAAATGAAAGGAAAAAGTTCTGATGTTTCTCAAATGCTATCTATTGTGAACAAAGTAATATGGCACCTGCCATGTCAGTAAACAAGGAATATTGCCTGCCACCAAGCCATCAGCCACTGTAGCCTCCCCACAACAGGGAATTCAGGATGGAGAAAAACAGGATACATGTCCTACATAGTTAAGAGGCATATCAAAGGAATAATTTCAATGAGCCCAGACTCTTGCATCTTCCCATGCATAGAAAAACACTAAAATCATTAACTTGAGATATCTGTTTTTTGTGATTAGCAGTAATCTTTTAATGTCCCACTACATGTATTTTTTCCAGCAACAAGTCCTATGTACCCTGGCTCCTCCCTTACCTGTTATAACAGTTCCTCAGAGTTCGCAGTAATGCCCTTGAATAAAACATAATTCTCAACTTTTAGGTTGTGCATTTTTTTCAGTCAACACCATATACAAAGAAATTAAAACATTCCATTTCCAGTTGGAATGACCAATATTCTTTCTGCTATGCACTGAATTTATAAAACCTAACTATAAGTTTATAAAACCATTTTACAAAAATCTTACAAAACCAAAGTCCTCTGGCTCTCAATTAAGTGATTCCCCCAATATTGCAAGAGGCCTCTATTTGCTGTGTCCACACTGTCAACCACTCATTTTTAAACGACAGCTGGAGAAGTAGGGAGGTTAACAGCGTTAAGCAGTCCAAGTAGCCTTTCAAACCTGCCCAATACCACCGAACACTTATCCAAATTTACACAGAAACATCTTGCAGACATAGTATCACACATGCACACAGATAAAAGCACACACAGGCACACATCTCTTATGCCAAGGGATGTGCCCAAAGGTCTTCTCTACCTACAATTCTGTTTCTTGATGAGGATGGAAAGAAGCTTGACTCATCTTCAATGAGGAAGAGCTCCTGCCGATGTCTGGTGAATTGGGCAGTGAAATATTCAGCATGAGGATGCTTCACGTTCCTTGGGAGCTTCAGAGGCCCAAGCATACAGCTAAAAGGGATTTTGTCAGCTCGAGGAATATCACTCTCCTTAATAGGCATTTTGATTCCCAACACTTCAGCGTAAGTAACTAATACCTCCCAAGGGGCATGGATCTTGACAAAATAAGTTTTTCCATCTTCGGAGTTCTGTATAAGATGGAGGCAAAATAACAGAAAGATTACTGAGTTGATTAAAGAAAGAAAATTTTACAAAATCTCAAACAAATTAAAGACATCAAGTATTTTCAATTTATTGAAAAATTTCAGCAAAACTTTGCAAATGCTCAAAACAGTTATACATATTATACTTACATATATATGGATATATGTGTATACTATGTGTGTGTGTGTGTGTGTGTGTGTGTGTGTGTGTGTGTGTGACAGAGAGAGAGACATAGAGACAGACAGAGACAAAGAATATTTTTAAAAATATATTTCAGGGCCAATGTACACTAGTCTGAAGTCCATAGAAACACATGTGGTTCTGGGAAATCTCTTACGTTTTTAGCAACTAGTTATAAGCTTAGAACTGTGTTTAGGGTATATGAGAAATACATACAAAGTATAAGATATACTCCCTCTTCTTACCCAGTTTTGATGTATCACCTATACCTAAAGGAGGAACTTTAGGTAATAAGGTTCATTACACAGGAGAATAATTAAGTTACACATAGAATATGTGGTATAATTCATATTTACTAGTTCAGTAAAATACAGGGATAAATAAGTAGAGACTATTAATTTAGAAGTAGAGAGTATTAGAGTTTCATGGACAGGGTGGGATATGAAATAGGTCTTTAAAAGTAATTTTGAAGGAAATTCTAGAAAACCAGTAAATGGTAGGAGGTTAAAAAAAAAAAACTTGGCATATTCATGAGCACAAAAAGTGTCTTGGCTTAACTAGAAGGTTGTGTTTCAAGATAGCCAGGTTAACTAGTTAGGGTGCTAGATTATAGGCTGCCTTCAAAATGACACAGATATGAAACAAAAACCACGTCTTTACTTTCTCTGGATCCTGACTAGAACTATTTATGCCTATTTTTAAAGTGTTCCACTCATCCCTTATCATCTCAAATTCAGAGCACTGACCTACTTATTTACCTGGAAGACCACAGGCCCTACCATCCTCAGTTACATGTCAGTACCCAAAAAAGCTATTGTTTTACTCCCAAACACAAAGTCTAGCCAGTCAAAGGTCAGAGGAGAAGAAAACAAAACTTAAAAAACTAAGACTCTGATATAGATTAACAATTACATTTACCATTTTATCTTCAATTTCCAACTCAAGACCTGTTTTTCTGAGATTTTGTTCAAACTCTTTTCTTCTTTCCTATGGAAAAACAAATTAGTAGTATTATGTAAAACCCTTTTATTTGCCCAGTGATAAACAGACTTGTTACACAATGACTGTGCCTCCAGATGGTCCCTTGGTTGTATAAAAAAGTACTCTATGTATTACCCCCATCTGAGTGCCATGGCCTGCTTTTCACCTATATTATAAATCACAGTATAACTATAAAAATCCAATATATCTAGGAATAATCTCCAGGAAATATGCAGGACCTCTATCTGAAAAAAATGCAGAAAACTTTACTAATTAACATAAAAATTTTGATAAACAGAGAGACATATTATACTCCTAGTTGGGAAGATTCAGTACTACAAAGATATCAGTATTCTTCAAATAAAGGACATATTTAATGCAATTTTAAGCCAAAATATCATCATGACTTTTTAATCATGAAGAATAATTTCACTTAGAAAAAGTAAAATTAAATTTAATTCAATTAAATGCAAAGCCCCATTACTGTGGGCTTTAAAACAATAATTAATTTTCAAAAAATCTTTTTGCTTTATTATTTAAGTGTGAAAAAATTGTAACAGTGATTTAAGTATAATTCAAGTATGATTTAACTCTTATGTGTGAAAAACTGTAAATGTGACTTAAATGTAAAAATTTATGATTTAAGTGTGAAAAATAGTAACTGAAATTTTAAAAGGTTTCACTAGGATATTACAGGACACATCTTCAAATGGATATGTCCACCTTGAGAGATCTTCAAACTTTACAAGGAATAAAATATAATTTTAATGGGTTCTTTTTCTCCATTTCCAAAGTTTCCTACATGTGAGAATATGTCTATGAATAATTCTCCTCTCTCTGATACCCTTTCACAATTGCCCTTCTCCTAGGTTACCAAAGAAAAGACAGGCTGTGAACATCCAGGAAAGCAAAAACAAAACAAAACAACAAGGGGCAGGGTGGTACACTCAAAATATTGTTATCAGTATTAAAAAAAAGTGAATCTTCTCACTGTAGTAACAAATGCTTTTGCAAGTCATGTGGACACCAATTCTCTGAGTTCAGTAAAACTGAAGGCCGAGCTAAGAGGATTATTAGGTGACAGACCATTAAACATTACTTTTATGATAAATCACTTTGTAATTTGGGGCTATAATTCAGGAGCTCAAAAAAGATTCAAACTGCTAAAACAGTACCTTTTCTATTCCAACCTACTTATTTATCTGAACAAGCTTAATTTATACAAACATATATAAAAATAGAATATACTTGAAGCTGAACCATCTCATCCTAGGAATAATTCTCATTCATCTACAAATAAGGAAAATATTGTTTTTTGGGTTTTTTTTAAACATTTTTATTGGACTATAATTGCTTTACAATGGTGTGTTAGTTTCTGCTTTATAACAAAGTGAATCAGCTATACATATATATCTATCCCCATATCTCCTCCCTCTTGCGTCTCCCTCCCACCCTCCCTATCCCACCCCTCTAGGTGGTCACAAAGCACCGAGCTGATCTCCCTGTGCTATGTGTCTGCTTCCCACTAGATGGCGGAGGAGTAAGATGTGGAAAATATTGTTTAAAGCCCCTGTGTTCATTTCATTATTTGATGCATTTAGGATGACTTTACTTCTGATGTTTGATAACTACTTGTCAAATACTGTAGTATATTCATGATGCTTTATCAATTATACACTTGTACAGTTGTAAAAGAAAACAAACCTCAAAACAAAAGAAGTTTAAGGCTTAGACTGTTCTGGTGAAAGGAAATAAAAGCATTTCAAGGTATATACACATTTGTTGTAGCAAACTTAAGACTGAACAAACAATAAAAGACTCCCAAAGATAAAACACTTAAATTAGGAAAAAATTATGTGGACAGAGTGGAAGGAAAATTTTAGGTGGAGAAAAATAAATGATGTAAAATTCAAAGTGTTAAAAAAGAGTTTCTTCATATAATTCATTTTTTAAAATAAATGATGGTGAGTGTCAAATTTCGATGGTATTTACCTTCTAGAGATATATGCTAGAAACTGGACCATTTACAAAACATTATAGATTATATCCTTTGCAACTACTGAAATGTATGATAAATAATTGTAGTTGGGGAAGACTTGTAGATGAATCAGGCTTTCAGGGGAAGTCCAGGAGTTCATTTTAGACCTGCTGAGTCTGAGATTCTGTAAGACTTCCAAGTAGAGATGCAGAATAGTCACAGGGGAAAGAAGTACAAACTGGAAAGGTAAACGTTGGAATTAGCACAAACATGGTTTTAAATTTTAAAACTGTGAGACAGGAAGCATCATCAAAGAAATCAATGTAGGCTGAGAAAAGAAGAGGATTAAGGACTGAACCTGAGGTACTACAATAACAAGAAATCAGGGAGAAGAAAAGATTGAGAAGGAGCGGCTAGTGAAATAAGAAGAAAACTAAGAGAATGTGGAGACCTGGAAGCTGAGTGAAGAACATAAACTGTAGAGAAGGGAATGGTAACCAGTGGCAAATGCTGCTAACAGGTCAAGCAAGATGAGGGTTGAGACTTGATCATTGGATTCATTTATCTGAAGATGAGCAGAGTGGGTGATGTTAAGGCCTGATAGGAATGGGTTTAAGAGAAAACAGGGCAAAAAGGAAATTGAGAAATTGACATTAGCTGGCAGGGAAATTGAGATTAAGAGGAGGTTTTTGTGCTTGCTTTTTAATTTGTTTTTAATACGGAAGAGTTAACAGCACATTTATTTGTTGAAAGAAATGATCTGGTAAAGAACAACACAAAATGCAATTTTAAGAGAGAGGAAAGAATCGTAAAAGCAATATCCCTAAGTAGGTATACAGAAAAGAGTTAATATAACAGGCTTGAAACTGCTATCCTTAGAAAGGCCTGCCTGCAAGGTTGGTTCTGGTGTCTGGGAACTTGGTTTTTGTGAGGGTTCCCATCATTCCCAGAACTACTAAGAGTGGCTCACTTTACCTCAACTGTTTGTACAAACTATGTAGTTCATACTGAACATCTGCTTTCTTCCGGGACTACGGAATGTTGGTATGAGACAGGCAGAAGGTTACAAGGACCAGCCCCCAATAAAATCCTACTGAGTCTTTAATGAGCTTCCTTAGTAAACAGTACTTCCAATGTAATGTCATACATTGTTACTGGAGGAATTAACTGCATCCTGTGTGACTCCACCGGGAGAAAACTCTTATAAGCTTGCTCCTGGTTTTCTCTGGACTTTGCCCCATGCATCTTTTCCTTTTGCTGATTTTGCTTTTATTATTTCATTGCAATAAAACATAGCCATTGAGTATGGCTACATGCTGTGTCCTGTGAGTCCTTTTAGTGAGTCAGCAAACCTGGGGGTAGTCTTGTTGACTCCTAAGCGGTAGGCACGAAGAAAGGGATCCAGGACACAAGCAAATTTGTTGGCTTTAGATAGAAGGATAAATAGTACATCTATGGTAAAAGGAAGAAAGGTAGATTATACAGGTAGAAGATGCTGGTAGATGGACAAATGTGGTAATGAAAATTAAGAATTTCTCTTCTACTTGCTTCAGTTTTCTCAGTGATTTAGAAAAGTGGTCAGCTAAGCTTGAAAATGGAGAGGATACATAGAAGGTGTGAGACAGAAAAAGTTATAAAACAGTCACCCAGGAGAGTGGGAAACTGAATAAATTAAGGAAGTATGACTGCCAGATAGCATTAAGGACCAAGTTGAGGTCTATCGGCACAAATATGAGATAAAACCAGTAAGTGAATTGTATGTCTGTCTTTCTGCATGGTTCTAGCATTAGCAGGTGGAGAGTTGGGTTTAACTAAAATTGTTTTTCAAAGTTAAGTACAACTGAGAGATGGGCAAGGGATGTGATGGCACATGCAATAGAGTATAAAGTGATATGAGATTTAAACTGAATAAGCATAAAGAATAGCATAAAGATAAGGAGCAGCAGTAAAAAGGAGTTAAGATAATTGTATCTTATCTGGTCCTGGTGCAGCTGAAGGAAGAAGAGTATTGGTCAGACATATTCGCGGGATTGGTCACACAGTTGGATACTTTGAATGAGATTAAGAAGAGCTGTAGTTATTAGTAATGACAAGTTCTAGGGGAGTGAATGGCTGAGTTAGAGACTAAGATACTGGCAAAAGGGAGTTCAAGGAACAGAGAGGCTACGATGCCAAAATAATCATCTAGATAACCACTGAGATAATCAATACTTAAAAAGGGAGTATTTGTGGAGAGAGTGATGGTGATCCAGGAGCTAAAATTGTTGAGAAATAGAACAGAAGACCAGGGACAGATTAATGACTGCAACAATGCAGGGTAGTGATAACTCTTATGAGATTTAAAACTCAGGAGCTTCGGGCTTCCCTGGTGGCGCAGTGCTTGAGAGTCCGCCTGCCGATGCAGGAGACGCGGGTTCGTGCCCCGTTTCGGGAAGATCCCACATGCCGCGGAGCGGCTGGGCCCGTGAGCCATGGCCACTGAGCCTGCGCGTCCGGAGCCTGTGCTCCGCAAATGGGAGAGGCCACAACAGTGAGAGGCCCGCATAACGCAAGAAAAAAAAAAAAAAAAAAACTCAGGAGCTTCAAGGCTGAGCTTGGGAGGATAGACTGTAATCAACAATACGATAAAAGGAGAGCAGGCATTCATCCATTTCCAGAAAAAGTGTAAGGGAAAAACCACCACCGCTTGAGAGGACTGCTGTGGAAGGCACCAAACCCACAGGAGGAGCTAGGCTTGAAGGGGACATTCAGAGAAGAGCTGAATATGGCGATAGTGAATGAATTTTAGAGGCCTGGTGGAAGAGTTTCCAGGCAAAGGGTGGAAGAAATGGACAGAAATGGCTATGTACAGGGCCTTATGGGGATAATAGCTACAGTTTTTTACTTTATGTGACATTTATTTCCTATGTAAGTATGTTAGCAAATGTGTGTTTATATGCTTACCCATATGAATTAATATATTAATTCATTATTTCAAATATTTAATATTTATTAAGCATCCATTATGCTCTACTGCATTTGAGTATACAGTAATGAACAAGACAAAGTCCTTGGTTTTGTGAACTTAATTTATGGCGTTAGAGACAGTAAACAAGTAAAAAAAATGAATAAATAATGTAAGTTCAGAAAGTGATAAGGTCAGAAAGAACAAAATATCAAGGCTATTCAGAAAAAATGGATTAATGAAAGTTGAAATGAAAATTAAACACAAAAGATAAATATTATATTCACACATACACCTCAAATTCTGGAGGTCACATTTAATATCAAAGGTGAGCTATATAAAAAACATATCAGTCACCTGGGAGAAGAAAAAGAAGTCACTGTCCAAAATATCCAAAAAATAAAATTGACTTCACACATCCATTCTTAGGCTGCGTATTTTGTAGTCTTTTCACTCAGTTTCAGCTTTCAGTAACACTCTTGGGCTGCTAAATTTCACAACATAATTCAGAGGAAACATCCCTGTCAAAGTATAGAACGTGCTTCTTTTTATTATTCCCATCTCTCTTACATAAGTACTTACTGCCTTCAGTTCAGCTTCTTTCTTTATGTCATCAACATAGGAAAGCACAAAATCAATTTGCCTAATCCCATCTCGGAAGAAGATAGAATCTTTGCTTTGTTCATCTTTTTTAAACTGCAGGAGACATGAATGACACAACTTTAAATTATAGTTTTACTTTCACATGGCAAAAACATGAAAGCGATTAGCTAAAATTTGGTCACCATCTAATTTTTTTCAGTCTGAAATGACAGATGGAGACAACCAGAGTTTTCATCAACAGAAGATCATGCTTATTTTAGAAAGCGAAATGCCATAAAGTTACATATTAAACAACAAAGACTCAAGATGAAGCTAAGCATATTTACTACATGCATACACAATAAAAATGCTACAATTATACCAAAACACAAAATGAATACATGTATACATTGATCCCAAAATGCATATTCAGAGAGACTTGTTATCTTCATTAAACAACGTACCAATTAGTCCAACAAATAATTCATGGTCACAGTACTTTGGCGGTATAACTAATTATAGACGAATTAATGAATCTCACTGTAAGAACATAAACTTATGATTAATGCTTATATGTATGTTTTCATAAAGTTGCTACTTTCTAATTCAACTTTTGAAGGGTTAAAATGAAATCAACATGCAGTTAAAAATTAGAAAGCAAGTTAGCGTGCCAGCTGGCTTCACTTACAAGTAAACTCTCATGCAAATCTCCTTTCAACATCAACTTCCTAAGTGAGCTAAAAGCAATCCGCTGTTTAAATTTGTGTTATCAGTTCTCTCAGTATAATCGTCAAACTTACAAATTCAGCTTTCACATGTGTACTTCATTAATTCCTCCCCTTTCAAAACTGCAAAAACACTAGAGAGCTTCAGAAAGAAGAGATTTCATGTTTGGCTGATTTGGTCTTCTTTATAGTTTATATATAATATGTAATAGTTAATATTTGGAATAGGTGACATATAATACCTAGAATGATGTAAATAGATGATGCAGTGCATGTCAGTGATCTCTCTAACCCTGTGATGCAAATTTATAACATAGGCAACTTTCCAACTGCTTTAGCTAACCTGTGATTGGGGAACTGGGTTTTTAATTTTCATAACTGGTATTTATATTAGTTTATGAGTTTCTTTTATGGTACTCTATGCTGTTTTTCATTCAAGTCAGGCCAGGCAGATCACCCATAAAAAGGATTGGTTGTAGATCAGTCAAGTAAGAATAAGACAAAAATCTCATGTTTGATCTGTGGTCTGTGAACAGAATAACTGTATTTTATCTATATGAATGCATAACTGATGTGTCTCAGAAAGAACTAGCTCCCAGTGCACAGGAGGAAATGAGTGGAAAAAAGAATGAAGAAACAAAAAATATTCAGGGAGTCTAGAGATTACATATCAAAATACAGTAATTCAAATGTTATGTCTGAGTTCTCTACACCCCAGTCAAAGGATACATAATCATCTCTCTTTTCCTAAAAGAAAGTAAAACAAAAAGAAAACCCTGAAAAAATTCAAACTGTTGTCATGTTATATCTTGATTATAAATCATTAAAAAAATGTGAACAAAACAAAAAAATTATTTGAGCTCTTGTAAATCATCACAGTATTAGCATATCTTATGAAATTCACCAAAATTTGTGGAGCCAACTGGGGAAGGAAAAAAGATACTAATTAGATTAAATATAATCAAAGCAAAAAATTAGAGGGAAAAAACAATAATCTTTTTGCTCTAAATCTGGGACAGTCATAGTCTGTATGATAGAGGGTTTTTTTAAACACCATATATTTATAAGTGGTCATATTGTTTGAACAAGCTAAATTTAGGTCCACAGAGAGAAGTTCTGGTGATAGAAGATGTGCACATAGAAATCAACAAAAATCACACTCAAGAGTTCATGTCTATTAGGGAATAAACAAAGTAACTAGAATAGTGAATCTAATTATTTCCTGAATGTTCAGTCAAAATGGGTGTATGTAATTCCCTTCCCCTGAAAGATAGTCAAGGTAGCCTTTGGCTACCTAGAAAAATCCAAATATCTATCATTATGTCATATCCTAACTATAAACTGTAAAAAATTTTTTAAATACAGAGAAATCACTGGTAGCCTTGTAAATCACCATGAGGTACATATCTTAGGACTGTTAACAGAAACTGGTTGAAGCCAACTGGGGCAGAAAAACCTGGTAATTTTGTTACATATAATTGAACACTATTAAAACACATCACTTTTGTTTTGCTCAGGACATGACATTAAGATCATTTTTTGCAGTGTGTATAAGGTTTGTATTTATATTTGTATTTGTGTTTGATTTGTTCTTGGAAATGCCTGTTTATAGTGAGGCAGATATCTGGGTGGCTATTGAATGAGGTCGTTTTTCTGAGGTTTATAAACTTGGATTCTTGATGGGGATTCGTAAACTTCTGAAACTATGTAAACTGCATGTGTGTATGTGTGTATGTGCGTGTGTGTGTATTTATGTGTGTATGTAATTACATTTTTTTAGGAAAAGTTTCCAAAGCTTGAATCAGACCCAAAAAAAGATTAAGAATCACCATTCTAAAACCCCAGTTGCCTGGGGAATAGGAATCAGTGACAAAGTCCCCCAAATCAATAATATTCATTGCAACAAAAATGACTTGGGCTAGCACTGCAGCACTAGCAATGCATCCAAAGCATAAGCAGCATCATTCAGCACTGGTTACCATAAGACGCCGCCTCAGGAACAAATTGTATCGCTTTGCAGACTGTGAAGCAATCAACAGAGAGTTAGCAAATCCTGCCCAGGATTAAAGAAAAGATCCCCTGCAAAAACAGACACGCAAACAAACAAGACCCTCAGTATGATCACTCATGTGAATATGCATGTGTATGTGTATGTGTAATAATTAAATTGGAGGGTGGGAGAAGACAGAAGAACAAAAAAAAAGGGAGAAAACAATAAAAAATAAATGAAAGAAAAAAAAAAGGAGACTTCAAAGTAAATTTCCCTAAATCCCTTTACAATAACTTTAAATAATACACATTTGTGGACCTGGATTAAGAAGAAAACAAAAAAGAAAGAGAAAAAAGAATAATGAAGGAAAACATGAGAATGGAAATGTAAAGTAAAATAGGTATAATAGGTATTCTGTTAAGTATGCCTATACACATCCAACAAAGAAAGCAAAATTACTACAGTTATTCTGGGACCATGTATGGTATGAAAAGTTTACCCAATAGTGTAAAATACTTCATTACTGAAAAAACACTGAAATTACCATTATCATGTACATGTGTGGGTAATTACTTTTATTTTTTTAGGAAGATGTTCCAAAGCTTTAATCAGATCCAAAAATGATTAAGAATCTTTCATTACCATTAAAATATTTCACTACCAAAATACTGAAGAAAAAAACAAAAAGTCATTTGATTATTTAAATGCTGAGTTGTCTTCAGTCTTCAATTACCATGAGCATTATTTTTAAAATACCAAAGCAATTAATTAAAAACATCTGGGAAAGTCAATATTTGAAAGAAAACCTATGGCACAAAAAAGGCAGGTGTTGTATTTTATAGTATAATGAAATGATAAATTATCTAATAAAATTATCGATAAAGAGCTTCAGTTCTTGTCATGCAAAGTTTTGTTTAAACTGTTGTTTTCCTGGAATAGGCTAAAGAGACCTAAGCAACTGGTGACTAAGGCAGGAAAGTCCCTGCTCTGTAAACTGATGAGCCTACTATGTATAGATGAGTTAATAATTGCTGTTATTTAAAAACAACAGGGCTTCCCTGTTGGCGCAGTGGTTGAGAGTCTGCCTGCCGATGCAGGGGACGTGGGTTCGTGCCCCGGTGCGGGAAGATCCCACATGCTGCGGAGCGGCTGGGCCCGTGAGCCATGGCTGCTGGGCCTGCGCGTCCGGAGCCTGTGCTCCGCAAAGGGATAGGCCACAACAGTGAGAAGCCCGCGGTGCGGGAAGATCCCACATGCTGCGGAGCGGCTGGGCCCGTGAGCCATGGCTGCTGGGCCTGCGCGTCCGGAGCCTGTGCTCCGCAAAGGGAGAGGCCACAACAGTGAGAAGCCCGTGTACCCCAAAAAAAAAAAAAAAAAAAAAAGACATATGATGGGACAGAACAGAGAGTTTAGAAATAAACTCATACATACACGGTCAGTTTCCACAAAGGTTGTAAAGTAATTTATGAGGAAAAGACAGTCATTTCAACAGGCAGTGCTAAATATGCATATTTTAAAAGTAATTAAATTTAATTCTCACCATAAGTCATCTACAAAAGTTAACTCAAAATGAATCCTAGACCAAAAGTAAAGGTTAAAACTATAAAACTGAAGAAAATCTGAGAAAATCTCCCCTACTTTGGTGCAGACAAATATTTCTTAGATAGAGCACAAGAAACATGGATCGTAAAAGAAAAAGGATGAGAAATTGAACTTTGAAACTTTGAAAATTTGTATTTTTAAAAACAGTGTTAAGTAAAAGAAAAGGAAAGTCAGAGATTGGGAGAAAATGTTTGCAATAAATACAACTGACAAAGGTTTTGCATTCAGAATACATAAAAGCTTCTTACAAGTCAATAAAAAGATAATCCAATTTCTAAAAATACAGAAAAGATTTGAACATAAAGTTAACAGAAGAAGATGTAAGAATGGTCAATAAGCCCATGAAAAGATGTGTAACATTATCATTCATCAGGAAAATAAGAACTGAAACCATGAGATAACCTCCATTCAATCACTAAAGTTAAAAAGTTGACAATATCAAATGCTGGTGAGGATGTAGAGCAACTAGAATTCTCATGCATTACTGGTAGGAATGAAAAATATACAACCACATTTTAAAATAGTTTAGCAGTTTCATATAAAGTTACACATACATTTTTCATATGATCCAGAAATTTTACACCTAGGAAATTAATGAAAAGAAATGAAAATATGTCTATACAAACACTTCTTACACAAATGTTCCTAACAGCTTTATTTATAATGGTCCCCAAACTGAAAACAATTCAAATATCCATCAACAGGTGAATGGATAAACAAATTTTGGTATATCCATACAATGGAATACTACTTAGCAATAAAACAAAAGAAACCAAAAAACTACAGATATATTCAACAAGATTCAATTTATCAGTGTCATTTGAAGTTTTGGATGAGTCTCTAAACAAAAAAAGCCAGTAGCCAGACACAAAATAGTATATATTATTACATACATCATATAGTATTATTCCATTAACATACTACTTTAGAAAAAAAATTAAAAAAACAAATCAGCAGTTGGCTAGGGCAGAGGTGAAAGAGAAAAAGGAAGCCTTTTTGAGGTAATGGAAATCTATATCTTGATTGTTGTGATTTGTTAAAATTTGTCAAACCGTACACTTAAAATGGGCACATTTCATTGTATGTAATGTATAAACAATAAAGATGATAATTTTTAACTTGAACAACTAGAAGAATAGATTGTATGTATCTAAGATATGAAAGACTTCAAAAGAGCAGTTTTTTGTCTGGGAAAAAATTACATTTTAGACATGTAAATCTTGAGATGTCTTTAGATATTTAAATGCATATGATGGGGAAATGGCTTGGATATTTAAGTCTGAAGGTCTTAATATTTAAGTCTGATGCCTATACTAGAAACTTAAATTTAAGTGTTACAACATATCATTGGTATTTAATGCCATGAGACTGAATAAGATCTCTAGGAGACAAATGTCTGAGTCCTAGAGCAATCATATCTAAATACATATGTAGATCAATTATAAATACTAATCTATATTCATACTTATTGCTTCTGGTTCATTTATACATTCTGGCTGGTTTGTGCCTATGCCAAGTATATCATTAAATATTTGGAATATCATCCCTGAGGTGAACAAGATCTACACCCCTTCAAAACCTGTTAACAGCATGTTGATTGTTATTAAGGCATGCCTCTAGTGTGCCTTTCCAATTCCCATTCCTCCTTCTTTAAACACTAAGTACTTTTCAAATTATTCCTCCCAAGACAAATGGCACTCACTCTGAGACAGGTTCTTTTAGGTATAATTTTCTCCATTTTTCTGTGTTTCATTTAATGGTTTTAGCATCCTTCTAGCAATTTAGCTGGCCATTTAGGTACTCAATCAAATCCACTGTTGACTACTTTATTTAAAATAAAAGGTTAAATTATGTGAATTCCTCTGTATTTATAGAATCACTAGTAGTGAAGTTCTATCATAATAATGGTAGGATTACATTTTTTTCCAAAAGGAAAATATATCCAATGATATCCTGCTGGATATCTTTGGCTTGTCTCAGCAGAACCCTTCTCTATCCATCTCTACCCTGCTTTTTTTCTTGGGAGGGCGACTGGTTATACTGATAGGTATCAAAGAGCTCCTTTGACTTCTGGCTTCCCACAAATGATTGGAAAGAGGGAAAAGAGTGTAAATGTCTTCCTTTCTGAGGCTGGATTCAGGAAGGCTGTATCCTTCCACTGAAGGTCTTTAAGCCTCTCAAGAATTTCTCAAGTACATGACTCTCTCCTGGGATCTAATAATTGTTCCCTCCCAATTCCCTTCAGTTCTATGGATGATAATAGATTCATGTTTACTAGATCTATACACACTGGGCTTTTCTGGCACTCCATATTTGTATAAGATTTTTATTAAGCCCTCCTCAAATTATCCTATTTTGAGTATGCCTAATAGGACCCTGACTGATACACAATTTTCTTTTGTGATATTTCTATAACATTAAAAGAAAACTTCCCTGGAAAAATGGTTGATTCTGGGACAGACACAGGAAAAGTACAAGATGAGCATCTTGTAATGTCAGAAAGTAAGAAAAGCTAAAAACAAAGCAAAATCAATAGGGTTATATCAAAGGGATACAGGGATCAATCAAAAAGCTCTTAATAATCAAAGCAAAGGCCAATTTGAGCAACGAAGTAAATGAAGTAGTACTGAGTCTATAATACAAAATATAAAATAAATATCTCTGAGCCCAAACTGATATAAATAAATATACAAATAATGTATAAATAAACTGATGAATAAATAAATGAGACCTATTTCTCATACAGAAGAATTCCAAATAATTCATTTACCCTTAAGGAGGTGGAGCATAATCCCCCAATTCTTGAGTGGGCTGCACACAGTGACTTTCTTCTACAGTATAAAAAGGGAGAATAGAAAGAAAAACTTCACAGTAGAACAAGCTGACAAATATAACTTCAAGCCAAGCAATCAAGATTAACATCAAGAATGATAAGTCACGTGGGTAGGCAATGTACCCTTCATATAATGTGATGAAAAAAGCATTTTACTCCTATCGTCTTCCTCCAAAAAATGCACTACCCCAGTCTAATTATGAGAAAAACATCAGGAAAGCCATAATTGAGGGACATTCTACAAAATACTTGATAAGCATGCCTCAAAACTGTGAAGGTCATTGAAAACGAGAAAAGTCTGAGACACTGTCACAGCCAAAAGGAGCCTGAAGAGACATGACAACTAAATGCAATGTGGTGTCCTGGATGGGATCCTGGAACAGAAAAAGAACACCAGGGAAAAACTAAGGGAATGTGAACAAAGTATGGACTTTAGTTAATAATGATGTACCAATATTGGTTCATTATTTGCAACAAATATATCATATTAATGCAAGATGTAAATAGGGGAAAATGTACATGACGTATAAGGAACTTTATGTACTATGTTCATAATAAATCTGTAAATCTAAAACTATACTAAAATACAAAGTCGATTAAAAAAGGGAAACCAACTGTTTAATTTTAATAACTTACTGTTTGACCAAAGACAACGTCATCATAAAGAATGAAATACCATAAACCACTTTAAAATCATTTGGAATGTAAAACTTCAATTGTTAGTATATGACTTAACTGGGGAAATTATTTGCAACATATCAAGGGCAAAGGGATAATAATAAATATGTGACCAGCTCCAAAAAAATCAAGAAAAAAAAAAAAAGAAAACCTAACAGCTTGACAGGAAAATAGACAAAGAAATATACACAGAATGATCCAGCAAAATAAATTAAAATGACCATCAATGTAGAAAAAGATAAAATGTCTCACTCATATTGAGAGAAATGAAAGTTTAAACTATCCTAGGATACAGAGCTAACTGAAAAAGCTCTCAACTGAAAAAGGTCCACTATCTATCTCTCTAACAGGCAGGCAAACATCTAAACTTATTAATACACTGTTAATGAAGCTATGGAGAAATAGGACTCTCATATATTTCTTATAAATGCAAAACGGAGGGGAATTTGGCAATATACAGTAAAATTACATATGCCTTTATTTTTTGATACTTAAATCCTACTTAGAAAGATACATTTGGCCAAAATATTATAAAACTGATTCCCAAGGGTTAAAGACTAAAAAAAGAGAAAAGATTTCCAAGATTAAAAACAACCCAAACATCCATCAGTAAAGGGACTGTATGAATACACTATCCTAAACCCGCACAATAGAATACTATGTCACATACTAACAAATTAGAGTGAAATTGATACAGTATAGAGTATAGAGTGAATTCCAGGATATGTTTTTAAGTGAAAACCAAAGAACAGTTCAGTATATACAGTATGCTGCCTTTAAAGAAGCAGGAAGAATATAAATATACATATGTATGTAGACACACACACACACACACACACACACACACACACACACACACACAAAGTAAAGGATACATTGGAAAGATAAACTAAATAAAAATGGTTACTACAGAAGGTTTAAGAGGAAAAACAAGGAAGAAATTTTTCTCTGAAATGCTTTGTTTCATAGTTTCAAACTGATATAGATTTACCTTCAAGCTAATAAAGTCTAAGCTTCAGGACCTCTTACTTGCATCAGTCCCTTCAAGGATTTAGGAAGGATTCTAGCAACGTGTTCTCACAGTCAAACATTTTTGTAAAAATTTTAAAGTAAATTATTGTCCCATTATTCTTCTTTAAAAGTGACACCAAGGGCTTCCCTGGTGGCGCAGTGGTTGAGAGTCCGCCTGCCGACGCAGGGGACACAGGTTCGTGCCCTGATCGGGGAAGATCCAGTGAGAGGCCCGCGTACAGCAAAAAAAAAAAAAAAAAGAAAGAAAAGTGACACCAAAATGGCAGAAGCTTTAGGCTCCACTAAACTTTATTTGATTTACAGTTTTCAACTTTGGAATCGTGAATGTTTTACATGGTCAAAAAATAAACATAAATTAAAAAGAAAAATAAAAACAATAAAATTTCAAGTATTATAATCTGATCAATCCTACAACCTTCATTCTGGAACATAAAGATCAGTACTCTAGTGAAAAGGGAAACATCCGTACCAAAACTGTCAGTATAAGAGTATAACTCTATTTCCCCATCTCCCCAAACAGCATCTTTTATTTACTACGCAACTAACAAAAAATTCTGAACCTCTTAATTAACCTCTTAATTGAGGTTATTTATTAACCTCTTAATTGATATTCAAATTTGATTTTTAAATAAACTGTACTTCTTCATGATTATTCTTAAGCACGTACTTACAGGTAAGAAGAAAGATGTATGGAGAGAGAATACTAAATTAGGCCTCAGAAACCTGAGTTCTAGTCTAGTCCAGGATCTGCCCCCCTAAACAAATGGATAATTCTGGTCAAGTCATTAAACTTCTCAGATCCTTCATTTTCTCATCTGTAAAACTGAGAAAGTAAAATGCTAGCAAAGTGCTATGCTTTATGTGTCATTCTCATTAATGTGTCTAACGACATTTTTTTTCCCATAAGAAACTGATTTTTTACCAAAGTAATAAATTCTCTAATATCATGTATAAGAACCTGAAAAACAACTGTGAACTGAGAAATAGTCACGATTGCTGACTACAAAAAAAACACCCCGTCATGTCCATGCAAGAAAGTATAGTACAGATGGCTGCTTACCCTTGGTTCTTCACTGATGAGAAAACTGGACTCTCTGCTGTTCAGGTCCTGCTAATAGCGTCATGGAGAAGATAGAATGCTGTTAATAATAATAATGCAAGTGGGGAGTATATAACTTTTAACAATAAAAACTCTAGGTTCTCTGTGCAGAAGTACTAAACGTACAACTCAGGGGAGCTATGAAGCACCTGAAATTGGATGCAAAACTGCGTGTATACATGTGCATGTGTGGGTGTATAATGTGTGTGTATGTTTATGCGGGGGGAGAGAGAGAGAGAGAGAGGGCGCTTGAGAAAGAATGAGAAATTTGGAGGTAGATTTAACAAATCATAAAAAAAAATCTGAGATACAAGAAATGATTAAGAAATACTACATTGCAGAGAAATAACAAGCTCCAATCTTTTAACGATGCTGAATCCTGAACGGCACCAAAAGGAAGGACAGAATTAATTGGCTATTTTAGGCCTTTCACCATTTGTTTGAAATTATTAAAGTGAATACCCTAGAAAATGCATCACCAGAATTCTTAAGGATTTATACTTATAACCCAAGACAAAAGCCATACATAGATATAAATACACAAAAACCACTTGTAGTTAAAGTAATAGTGATGCCTCCCTTGGTGTATGGTGGATTTAAATCTTCACGCTCCATGATAGCCCGCACACCACAGCACATACTCCTGAGATCACTCAAATATTTCGCCTTCTCTCCCTCCCTCTCTCTCTTTCCTCTTTTTGTCAGTCTAGCTAGAGGTTTGCCAATTTTATTATCTATCAAAGAGCTAACTTTTTGTTTTAATGCTTTTCTCTAATATTTTTCTGTTTTCAACTTACTGATTACTGCTCTTATCTTTATTATTGCCTTCCTTCTGTTTTGTCTGGGTTTATTTTGCTCTTATTTCTTGAAAGGGAAGCTTATTATTGATTTAAGACTTTTCCTCTCTACTAACATAAATGTTTAGTGCTACAAATTTGCTACAAGTTTCCCTTTCAGTATTACTCTTGCTAGATCCTTCAAATGTTAATATGTTGCATTTTCACTTTTATTCAGGTCACTTTTTTTTTGTCTGTTTGTTTTCATTTTGTTTTTTTCCTTTAGGCTTTCTTTGACCCTTGGATTGTTTAGAAGTATGCTGTTTAGTTTCCAATAGTTGGAGATGTTCCTGTTAACAATGGTTACCGATTTCTAGTTTGATTACATTGTGGTTCAAGAACACATTCCATTATTTCAATTATTTTAAATTTACTGAGGTTTGTTTTATTGCCCAGAATATAGTCTGTCTTGGCATGTGTTCCATCAGCACTTGAAACGGATGTGTATTTTGCTGCTGTCAGGTGGAATACTATATAAATGTTGGCTACATCCTGTTAGTTGATGTGAGTTCATCTATATCTTACTGATTTTCTATTCAGTTGTTCCATCTATTATTGAAGAGTGAAGTCTCCAGTTATAATTATAGATTTGTGTATTACTCCTTCCCATTTATTAGTTTTTGCTTCACATATTATGATGCTATTATTTTGTGCATACAAATTTAGCATTGCTATGTTTCATTGTTGAATGGATTCCTTTTATCATTATGTCATGTCCTGCTCTGTCCATGGTAATTTTCTTTACTCCAATGTGTAATCGACATTAATGATGTGATATTAATATAACACTCATGCTTTCTTTTTGTTAGTGTTTGCATTTATTTTCATCCATAATGTATATTTTTAATCCTTTTACTTGCATTTTTTAATCCACTTTGCCAAACTCTTTTTTTTTTTTTTTTTGCGGTATGCGGGCCTCTCATTGCTGTGGCCTCTCCTGCCGCGGAGCACAGGCTCCGGACGCACAGGCTCAGCGGCCATGGCTCACGGGCCCAGCCGCTCCGCGGCATGTGGGATCCTCCCGGAACGGGGCACGAACCCATGTCCCCTGCATCGGCAGGCGGACTCTCAACCACTGCGCCACCAGGGAAGCCCTCTTTTTTCTTTTCAGTTTGTGTGTTTAGACTATTTACACTTCATGTAATTACTGGTGTATTAGGAATTAAAAGTTCTGCCATTTTATTTTTGTGTTTTCTGTTTGTTTCTTCTGTATTATGTTTCTCTGTTTTATTTTTCATGACTTCCCATGGGTTATTGGAAATATTTTTATAATTCCATTTTGATTTATCTAAACAGTTTTTGGGTATATGTCTTTGTATAGTTTTTTAAGTGGTTGCTTTGATATTAATTACATTATATACACATTATTTATCACAGTTTACAGTATACATGTTTTACTTGTCAAATGAAGTATAAAACCCTCACTTCCCTTTACAATCCCAAACCTTCTTTGTTTATAATTGTCTTAACTATTTCTCTGCATATACTGGGAACCACATCAGACATTGTAAAGTTTTTACTTCAGCTGTCAAAACATAATTTTGAAAACTTGAGACAGAAAGTCTATTGCATTTACTCATGCTTTTACTCTTTCTGTTGATTTTTCCCTTCATCTCCATGCTACAAAATTCCTTATTTTATCATTTTCTTTCTGTTAGAGAACTTCCTTTGGCCAATCTTTTAGAATAGATGTGCTAGTGAAAAATTTTTTTAGCCTTCCTTTCTTTGTGAATGTCTTGATTTCTCTGTTCATTCCTGAAGGGTATTTTCACTGGCTATAGAATTCTGATTTGGCACTGAGCTCTTGAAAAAATCTGTATTGCTTCCTTTAGCCTCCATGGTTTCTAATGTGAAATCTGCTATCATTTTAATGACTTTCCCCCTAGAGTTAAGTCCCTAGCCAGTTTGTCTTCGTCTCTAACATTCACAGTCTTATTATGTTTGTTTTACATATAATGTCCAGAGTTTTTAGCTATACTTAGCAAAAGAAATAGAGAAAATTTTGTCTACTCCATCTTTCTAGAAGTATGAGCAACAGTCACTTTGGAGCTAGTTCAATAATATACCCATTTAATAACTCTAAACCTTATCAGCCATTCTTCATCTTTGTTTTGGAGAAGTGCTGTTTTTATTCCAACATACTTTATATTAAAAAAAAATATATGCTAGACCTAACTATAGGTTAAGTCTAAAGGGAGTTTGGTATGATAGTGCTATTCTCATAGGGTTGAACATTCCCCTGTCACTTACTGCCTTCGTATAAAAGTAACACTAAAAAAAACTAAAAATTATGACATATGCTATTTCTAAAATACTATGGTTGCTCTTGAAATGTGCAGAGGTAAGGAACAGTATAAATATGACTTGAGAATGTTTTTTGTTACAGAAGTTTAAGTTTGGAATATACATATAAATATGAAAGATACACAAAGAAGCAAAGAATATGAAGTAATTCATAATTACTTGAAGTTAACTTGAGCAATACATATAAAGATCTGTAAGAAGTATATTATTGCTATGTCAATATGAACAAAATGAAAATGACAATATTATTATCATTCAAGTTGCATCAGTCAATCTCATAAGATAAATCTTTCCTCAGTCTGCTCCAAAGACATGTAAGCTTTAATTTTTGATGTTCTTTATTATCTAGATAATTGTCTTAATTTACTAACTCACTCAATAAATATGTTCTGGGCTTCCCTGGTGGTGCAGCAGTTGAGAGTCCGCCTGCCAATGCAGGGGACACGGGTTCGTGCCCTGGTCCAGGAAGATCTCACATGCCGTGGAGCAGCTGGGCCCGTGAGCCACGGCCGCTGAGCCTGCGCATCCAGAGCCTGTGCTCCGCAACGGGAGAGGCCACAACAGTGAGAGGCCCACATATCGCAAAATAAATAAATAAATAAATAAATAAATATGTTCTCTGTGCCACATTACATCACTTTAGTTGTGGGCCCTATGCTTTATGACAGTGGTTTCCAAACTTTAATGGCAATATGAATAACCTGGGGTGCTGTTTTTAAATCATGACTCCCTAACCTTATCCCCAACAATATTGATTAGTAGTCTGAGGTTGGTTCCGGGAGTCTGCCTTTTTAAGAAATTCTTTATATAATCCTTATTCAGGTGGTCTACAAATTACACTGTAAAAATAACTGGATCAAATGATTTTCATAGTTTATTCAATTCTCATATTCTATTTTTCTTAGCATTTTGGTCATTGAGCTTCTAAAGGATCCCAGAACTTCTAGAAATCTTAAGTCAACCAGCTAAATGAGCCAGTTTATCCAGCTAAGTAGCACACAGCCAACCTATTCTGGTAAGTTGTGTTTCCCAGGGTGGGAATTTCAGTCACTCCTAAAAAGCTATTTTTAAAGAGACTTTTTCTATTTGGCTGTTCATCCCTAACCCAATTCAAGGACATCCAACTCTATGAGTATGGCTCTGGGTCAACTAGAGCCTAACAGAAAGATTATTTTATCTGAAATACTTTTAGAATGCTTATACTCTGTATACCAAAAAAAAAAAAAAAAAAAAAAAAGTTGTATCTATTTGCAAGTTTATATAAATAAAATAAGGACTTTGCTTAAGAGAATCCTATATTTTTGCAAATTGTATTTAACTTTATTATTTATAATTTTATTTAATATATTTACTTAATTCAGGTTGAGTAACTTAAACCCTGGCATAGTCATCAATAAGCACTTATCAGGTTCAAAATGGCAGTATAAGGAGATCCTGAACTCACCTCCTCCCATGGACATACCAAATCTCCAGCTAAAAATGGAACAATTCCCTCTAAAAAATGAAAACTATCTGACTAGCACCTCCAAAACAAAGGATAAAAGGTCACAATAATGAGGGTGGGAAAAACAGAGATGCAATCCCACCAAAAATCCCACTCTTGGGTGCGGCTCACCCATAATCAGGAAGGATCTCACAAATATGGAGCTTCTTCCTGAGAAATGAGGGGTTTGTGCCCCACATCAGGCACCCCAACCCTTGGGACCTGCACTGGAGGGACAAGCCCCCAAAATGAATGGTTTGAAAACCAACAGGGCTTATGTTCAGGAGACCCAAAGGGCTATCGGGAACTAAGATTCTACTCTTAAAGGGCTCATCTATAGACTCACTCACCCTGGGACCCACCACAAAAGAAGCAGTTTGAAAAGCACCTAAACTATACGTGAAAAAGATTCATTTGCCAATCTTAAAGCATCTGTCAGAGGGGCAGGGCCTGTTAGGACTCTCTCTAGGGATAGAGGTGTTGGTGGGGGCCATTTTTGCCCTCTCCCACTACCTTGGCAGCACCAGTGGGTGCACACAGTGATAGCACTCTCCCACTGTCCAGCTAAAGCCAGTGGGAGTGCCTCGTCCCTGCACTCTCCTGCTCCATCACTAAAAGCAGTGGGTGTGACCCAGCCCTGTGCTCTCCTGCTGCCTCTAAAGCCTTACCACTAAACCAGACTTACAAAAATGTTAAAGGGACTTCTTTAAGGTGAAAAAACATGAGCACTAATTAATAACAAGAAAACATATGTAAGTAAAAATCTCACTGAAGATAAATATATAGTAAAAGTAGTGGATTATTATAAAGCTAGTATGAAGCATAAAAGACAAAAGTAGTAAAAATAACCATGACTACAATATTTAGTTAAGGGATACACAAAATAAAAAGATGTAAATTGTGACCTCAAAAACATAAAACATGTGAGGGAGTAAAAATGTGGAGTTTTAAAATGCATTCAAACAACTAGCTATCAATTTAATATGAACTGTATGTGTGTACACACACACACAGTCTAATATATGTGAGATTCATGGCAACCACAAAGCAAAAATCTATAGTAGACACAAAAAAGATAATGAGAAAGGATTCCAACCACACCACTACAGAAACTCATCAAACCACAAGGGGAGAGAGCAAGAGATGAAGAAAGGAACAGAGAGGAAAACAACCAGAAAACAATGAACAAAATGGCAATAAGTACAATTAAATGTAAATGTAAGCAGACTCAGTGATTATTATGAACAATTATATGTCAACAAATTGGACAACATAGAAGAGTTGGACAAATTCCTAGAAACATACAACCTTTCAAGACTGAATCAGAAAGAAATAGGAAGTCTGAACAGACTGATTACTAATAAGGAAACTGAATAAGTGATCAAAAACTTCTCAACAAACAAAATTCCAGGACCAGATGGCTTCACTGGAGAATTCTACCAAACATTCAAAGAAAATTTAATATCTATCATTCTCAAACTCTTCCAAAAAATTGAAGAAGAGAAAACACTTTCAAACTCATTTTATGAGGCCAGCATTAGCCTGATAACAAAACCAGACAAGGACACCACAAAAAAAAAAAGAAAAAGAAAATTACAGGCTAATTACACCTCTTGAACACAGATGAAAATATCCTCAACACAATATTAGCAAGCAAAACTCAAAAATACATTAAAAGGATCATATACCATGATCAAGTGGAAATTGATTCCAGGGATGCAAGGATGGTTCAACATCAGCAAATCAATCAACATAATACAGCACAGTGACAAAACAAAAGATAAAAGTCATATGATCACATCAAAGATAAAAATAATAAGATACAGAAAAAACGTTTAACAAAATTCAACATCCATTTATGATTAAAAACTCTCAACAAAGTGGGTATAGAGGGAACATATATCACCATAATAAAGGCTATATATGAGAAGCCCCCAGCTAACATCATACTAAACAGCCTTCAGCTTTTCCTGTAAGATCAGGAACAAGAAAAGGATGCCCACTCTTGCCACTTTCAGCCAACATAGTATTGGAAGTCCTAGCCAGAGCAATTAGGCAAGAAAAATAAATAAAAGGCCTACAAATTGGAAAGGAAAAGTAAAACTGTCACTATTCACAGATGACATGAGTTTATATAACCAAAACCCTGAAGACTCCACCAAAAAACTGTTAGAACTAATTATTAAATTTAGTAAAGTTGCAGGGTATAAAATCAATACACATGACTCATGTACCACAATGTTCACTGCAGCTCTGTTTACAATAACCAGGACATGGAAGCAACCTAAATGTCCATCGACAAATGAATGGATAAAGAAAATGTGGCACATATATACAATGGAATATTACTCAGCCATAAAAAGAAACGAAATTGAGTTATTTGTAGTGAGGTGGATGGACCCAGAGTCTGTCATACAGAGTGAAGTAAGTCAGAAAGAGAAAAACAAATACCATATGTTAACACATATACATGGAACATAAAAAAAAAATGGTTATGAAGAACCTAGGGGCAGGATGGGAATAAAGACACAGACCTACTAGAGAATGGACTTGGGGACATGGGGAGGGGGAAGGGTAAGCTGGGACAAAGTGAGAGAGTGGCATGGACTTATACACACTACCAAATGTAAAATCGATAGCTAGTGGGAAGCAGCCACATAACACAGGGAGGTCAGCTCAGTGCTTTGTGACCACCTAGAGGGGTGGGATAGGGAGGGTGGGAGGGAGGGAGATGCAAGAGGAAAGAGATATGGGGATATATGTATATATATAGCTGATTCACTTTGTTATAAAGCAGAAACTAACACACCATTGTAAAGCCATTATACTCCAATAAAGATGTTAAAAAAAATCAATACACAAATATTAGTTGCATTTCTATACACTAACAATGAGTTCTCATAAAGAGAAATTAAGAAAGTAGTCCCATTTACAATTGCATCAAAAAGAATAAAATACCAAGGAATAAATTTAACCAAGGAAGTGAAAGACCTGTAACACACTGATGAAAGAAACTGAAGAGAATACAAAACAATAGAAAGATATCCATGTTCATGGATTGGAAGATTAATATTGTTAAAATGTCCATATTACCCAAAGCAATCTATAGATTAATTCAATCCATCATAATTCCAATGGCATTTTTCACAGAACTGAACAAACAATCCTAAAATTTGTCTGGAACCACAGAAGACCCTGAATAAGCAAACCAATCTTGAGAAAGAAGACCAAATCTGGAGGCATCATGCTTCCTGATTTCAAACTATATTATAAAGATATAGTAATCAAAACATAATGGTATTGATATAAACACAGAAACATAGATGATAGAACAGACTAGAGAGCCCAAAAATAAACCCACGTATATGGTCAATTAATTTATGACAAAGGAGCAAAGAAAATACAATGTGGAAAGGATAGTGTCTCCTTCAATAAGGGCTGTTGGGGACACTGGACAGTCACATGCAAAATAATGTAACTAGATCACTATCTTACACCATGCACAAAAATTAATGCAAAATGGATTAAAGAATTAAATTTAAGACCTTAAACCATAAAACCCTAGAAAAAAAATATAGGTGGTAAGCTCCTTGACATCAGTCTTAGAGATAATTTTTGGATCTGACTCCAAAAGCAAATGCAATAAAAACAAAAATAAACAAGCAGGATTACAACAAACTAAAACACTTCTGCATATCAAAGGAAATCATTAACAAAATGAAAATGTAGCCTACTGAATGTGAGAAAATATTTGCAAATCATATAAATAATAAGAGGTTAATATCCAAAATATATAAGGAACTCATACAACTCAACAGCAAAAAAATAAATAATACAATTTTTAAAAAATGAGCAGAGGATCTGAATAAACATTTTTCCAAAGAAATACAGATGGCCAACAGGCACATGAAAAGACGTTTGGCATCATTAATCATCAGAGAAATGCAAATCAAAACCACAATGAGATATGACCTCACACTTGTCAGAATGGCTATCATCAGAAAGACAAGAAATAACAAGTGTTGGCAAGGATGTAAAATGCTCAACATCACTTATCACCAGGGAACTGCAAATAATCAAAACCACCAAGAAATATCACCTCATAACTGTCAGAATGGCTATTATCAAAGACAACAAATAACAAATGTTGGGTAAGGTGTGGAGAAAAAGGACAACTTGTCCACTCTTTGTGGGAATGTAAATTTGTACAGACACTAAGGGAAAGAGTATGGAGATTCTTCAAAAACTTAAAAACAGAACTACCACAGGATGTGACAATTTCACTTCTGGTTATTTATCTAAAGAATATGAAAACACTAATTTGAAAAGATACATGCACCCATACGTTCACTGCAGCATTATTTACAATAGCCAAAATATGGAAACAACCTTAAGTATACATGAATGGATGATTAATAAATAAGATATATATATATATATGCAATGGAATACTTCTTAGTCATAAAAAAATAATAAAATCTTGCCAATTGCTACATCAATGGACCTTGAGGGTATTACACTAAGTGAAATAAGTCAGACAGAGAAAGACAAAAGACTATGATTTCACTTATATGTGGAGTCTAAAAAACAAAACAAATAGAACAAAACTTACAGATACAGAGACCAGACTGGTGGTTGCCAGAGGAGAGGTGGCTGGAGGTAGGCAAAATGGGTGAAAGGTGTCAAGAGGTACAAACTTTCAGTTACAAATAAGTCATGGGGATGTAATTTATAGCAAAGTGACTATAGTCAATAGTATGGTATTGCATATTTGAAAGTTGCTAAGAGAATAAATCTTAAAAGCTATCATCACAAGGGACCTCCCTGGGGGTCCAGTGGTTAAGACTTCACTTTCCAATGCAGGCGGTGCGGGTTTGATCCCTGGGGGGAAGCTAAGATCCCACATGCCTCGGGGCCAAAAAAATCAAAACATAAAACAGAAGCAATATTGTAACAAATTCAATAAAGATTTTATAAAAATATAGGAGCCTTCACTGAAGCTGTTTAAAAAAAAAAGCTGTCATCACAAGAAAAAAAAATCTGTGACTCTGTATGATGATGGATGGTAATTAGACTTACTGTGGTGATATTTCACAGTGTATATAGATATGAATCATTATGTTGTATACTTGAAATTAATATAATATTATATGTCAATTATACCTCAGTAAAAATGCACTAATCATATACTAATAACTTTAACAAAAAAAGCTATCAAATATTATACCTGCATTATAGTCAAGCAAAGTATTAAGCCAAATACTATTATCTTGCATATCAAGTCTCAGCATTTCTGAGTTTATATCACAGAAAGCCTCAAAACAAATCCAAACTTATGGTTGCTCCCTTATAACATCCAGAAAGATTCAGTATTAAATCTGCATGAAACATGGAACTTGCTTTACTTACTTAAAAATGAATAGGTTGGAGGACAAAACATTAAGAATGTAGTATGAGTAAATAACTGGAGTACAAAGACCTAAGTATTCATATGAAGTGCATTTCTAACCTTGGCTCAATTTTTTGTTCTAACTTATAGGAGACTAACACATATATTTACCTTACCTCACTTACTTCAAAACAACGTTCTTCTCTACTGGCTCTTCTCTCTAAATTAAACAACAACAACAAAATCATGTTAAAACGGCCAACCAATCACAGTATGTTAAAAGTCTGCATAAGGAGAAAATAGGAATTCAAAATTTAAACAAAAGAAGTCCAAAGAAAATAATGTTGGAAGAAAACATCCAAGATCTTCCTGGAGCTAAGTTGTTCAAAACAAACTCAAAAGAATTCAGCACCAAAAACTGTCTATAATATAGAGGAAAATCATCAAATACTAATGTGTAGGTTATAATCTCACCCACTAAGAAATAAACTTAACTCTGATGAATACAGGTGTAATTCCATAGCCACACAACTGTTGAGAGGAAAACATATAGTAGGGATGTCCATCCCTATCTCTTTGTTCTCACCATGTGAGATTTATTATTCTATCAGTGTGTTTTCCTGGAACTGAACCACACTGGTTACAAGTAAAGTACTAACAGAGGACTACCAGTTTTAAATAGGCCAAATTACTTTCCTGACACAGATATCTTCATGACAGTTATGTGCTGAATCATTTGGACTGAAATTCATGTTCAAATAAGTTTCTGACGCTAAAAACTGTTAAATGTAGAATTCTGATTCTTATTCTCTAGGGACTCCAATTTGCAAAACACTGAGAAATATTTCACAAGTCAAAAACTTGGGGGAGAAAATCACAATGGGAATGGAATAAAATATTGCTACCACTTAAGAGCCATCCACAGTAACTGTAATTTTAGGAAGTGTTAGTATATATTCTGAAAATACAGAAAATATAAACCTACCATTTGTATATTTTTTTTTCTTTCCCAATTTTGTTTATTGTGATAAAATACACACAATATGAAATTTACCGTATTAACCATTAACAAGCATACAGTTCAACAGTATTAAATTCATTCATAATATTGAGCAACCATCACCAACATCCATCTCAGAACTTTTTTCATCTTGTAAAACTGAAACACTATACCCATTACCAACTCTTCATTCTCCCCTTCCCAGCCCCAGGCAACCACCATTCTACCTTCTGTCTCTATGATTTTGACTACTCTAAGTACCACATATAAGTGGAATCATGTAGTATTTTTCATTGTGTGAGTGGTTTATTTCACATAGCATGTCCTCAAGTTTCATCAATGCTGTAGCATATGTCAGAATTTCCTGCCTTTTAAGGCTGAATAATATTGCATTGTATATGTATGCCACATTTTGCTTACCCATTCATCCACTGATGGACACTTCTGTTGCTTCCACATTTAGCTGCTGTGAATAATGCTGCTATCTACATGGGTGTACAAATATCTCCAAGATCCTGCTTTCAATTCTTTTGGGTATATACACACGGTGGAACTGCTAGATCATATGGTAATTCTTTTTTTAAGGAATCACCATACTGTACCATTTTACATTTCCACCAAGAGTGCACCAGGTTTCCAATTACTCCACATCCTCTCCAACTTTTGTTTTTTTTGCGATACGTGGGCCCCCCACTGTCGTGGCCTTTCCCGTTGCCGGATGCGCAAGCTCAGCGCCCATGGCTCACGGGCCCAGCCGCTCCGCGGCATGTGGGATCCTCCCAGACCGGGGCACGAACCCGTATCCCCTGCACCAGCAGGCGGACTCCCAACCACTGCGCCACCAGGGAGGCACCTCTTTGTAGTTTTGATTTGCATTCCCCTAATGATTATGATGTTGAGTATCTTTCCATGTTCTTCTTGGCCATTTTTATATCTTCTTTATAGAAATGCCTGTTCAAGTCCTTTGCCCATTTTTAAATCAAGTTGTTTGGTTTTTTATCGTTGAGTTTTAGGAGTTCTCTAACTGGATCAGATATATGATTTGCTCACATTTTATCCCATTCTGTGGTCTGCCTTTTTACTTTACTTGCAGTGTCTTTTGAGGCACAATTTTTTTTCATACTTGTGAGGTCAATTTGTCTATTTTTCTTTTCTTGCCTGTGCCTTTGGTGTCATATCCAAGAAACCACTGTCAAATCCAATGTCATGAAACTTTTGCCCTATGTTTTCTTTTAAGAGTTTTATAGTTTTATGTCTTACATTTAGGTCTTTGATCCATTCTGAGTTAGGTGTTAGGTAAGGACCAAACTTCACTTTTTTGCACATGGATATCCAAATTTCCCAGCATCATTTATTGAAAAGACTGACTTTTCCCCATTGAATGGCCTTGTCATCCTTGTAAAAAATAATTTGACCATATACATGCAAGAGTTTATTTCTGGGCTCTCTATTCTAGTCCATTGGTCTATATATCTGTCTTTATGCCAGTACCATACAATTTTGATAACTGTAGCTTTGTAGTTAATTTTGAAATCAGTGAGTCATCCAGCTTTGTTCTTCTTTTTCAAGACTGATTGGCTATTTGGGGTCCTTTGAGAGTCCATATGAATTTTAGGATGGATTTTCCTATTTCTACAAAAAACATAATTAAAATTTTGATAGGGATAGCACTGAATCTATAAATCATTTTGGTGGTATTGACATCTCAACAATATTAAGTCTTCTAATCCATGAACAAGAGATGTGTTTGCATGTATTTATGACTTTTAAAATTTCTCTCAGCAATGTTTTGTAGTCTTATTTGTACAAGTCATCACATTCTTGGTTAATTTATTCTTAAGTATCTAATTCTTTTTGATACTAATGTAAAAAAATTTTCTTAATTTCCTTTTGAGATTGTTCATTGTTTATATACAAAAATGCAACTGATTTTTGTGTGTTGATTTCATATTATGATACTTTATAAATGTTGACTGCATTTATAGTTCTAACAGGTTTTTTATGGAATTTTTAGGGTTTGCTACATAAAATATCATATCATCTGTGAACAGAGGCAATTTTAATTCTTCCTTTCCAATTTGGATGTCTTTTATTCCTTTTTCTTGCCTAACTGTTCTGGGTAGAACTTCCAGTACTATGTTGAATAGAAGTGGAAAAGTGGATACCCTTGGTAAATACCAATAAACTTAACTCACATACACAAAAGCTCTTTGAAGTTTCTAATGATTGTTGAGTATAAAGGGGTTCTGAAATCAAAAAGTTTAAAAATGCTATCTTAGGTATAAACTCAGTAGAAATACATGCACTATGGGAACATACAAGAATGTTCATAACAGTATTACTGGGGTTAACTAGAAAATCAACATCACCTCAAATATCCAGAAATAGTAAAATGGATCAATACAATGTGGTATAATCATACCACGTTTTATAGTTAGCAACAAAAGTGAATTAATTTTAATTACATGCAAAAACATAGATAAATCTCCCAAAAATAGTTCAGCAAAAAAGGCAGAAATATTTAGTAATATTTCAGTTATATAAAGTTAGCTATGCAAAACCAAAGTATGTTACTTAGGGATGAACAGTTAAGGGTAGATGTTGTTGGGATACAATTCTCCTTGGGTCTTTCAAGTTTCTGCACATCTTGCAAATGAGACACGGACTGCCCTTTGTTCTGGATTATCTTTTCAAGGATCTTTGTTGAGATAGAGATAGAGATTCCTTCAGGAGCAAAGGACACATTTGCTTACAGTCTTGGAAGACTGGATCAGTGTCTCCCTCCAGAGCAAACGGAAGGCAAATTACTGACCAATAAAAAAGACTCAAGTTCCCTAAGATCAGATTGCTCTCCTGTACTGCAAGCCACCCACCTAATGTGCAGGCCCTCTCTGCATTGATCTGTGGCAACTTGGGCTCAGGAAACTGGAACACGCTGCTACTCACCCTATTGTTAATGCTGTGAATAGTAAACTGTCCTTTGTCTCTGATCCAGGTGTCTCATATCTTCTACCAGTAACCATGAAATTGTAACAGGCTACTTGGTTAACTTCCATGTACAGTAAAATCTCAGACTTTTCACAGCTCTTGACATTGATCATCAGTATAATATTGATAAAGACAGTGGTGATAATGGCTAACATGTACTGATTTTCTGTTGTTAAGAAATTTACAGTACAGTAGAGGAGACAGACCAAAAATTGTGATAAATGCTATAAAAAAGACAAAAAGAGCAAAGAGAGAGGGAGAGAGAAACAGGGAGGGGTGCAAGTTAGACATGAGAAACTCAGAAAATCTCTCTGAGGGAGTAATGTTTATACTGAGATGTGAAAGTTGAGAGGATACAAGTCACATAAGAACACATAAAGGCTATAAGACAGGAACAGTTTTAGGTGTGGAAAGAAACGAAGGTCAAGCTAGAGATGAGTAGGTAAATGGCAGAGAGGCCTGAGAAGATGTTGGACAGGCATGGAGTGGGAGACAGTTTGTGGAGGGCCTTGTATGCCTGTATGTTTTCCTAAGAGAAACAGTAAGCCACAAAAAAGCTTTTAAATAGAATTTACATTTAAATTTTATGAAAAGCACTAGTTGCTGACTGGAGAATGGGTTAAAAGAAAGTAAGAATGGAGAAAGGAAACAAATTATGAGGTTGCTGCAATGAATCACAAGAGATGATGGCAGTCTGGCCTGAAGTTGGAACAGTGCAAATGAAGGCACATAAATAGATTTTAGATATTTGAGTAAAAATTGGAAACAAACTGCTATCAAATTTCAGACGTGCAGGTGGAGAGACAAAGAAGATTAAAGACTCCTAGGCTTGAGCAATTCGAGATTTCATTTAATGAAATGGGGAAGATTATTAATGGTGGGCAATTAACACAGCAGATGCTGCTGGCTCCCCACAAATATCCTTTCTCTTCCTTGTTCTTTACTAACAAAATACTAATTATATGGTACAGCAAAGAGCTCTAGCAAAAAAAGAACAAAAAACAAAAAACGAAAAAACACATTTCCTAGCCTCCTTGCAACTTAAGAATATGACATAAATTCAGAGTTACCAAATATCACATAAATGGCATTAATGTCTATCTCCTAAGATATGTGCAAGCATTAAATGAAAAATATGCGTGTAAATTGCTTCACGCAGTCATTGGCACAGAAGTGATCAATGAATATTAGTTATTCTTGTTGATATTGCTATTATTATTAGGATATATTCTACTCTTTTATTAATTTTCAGAACTGTTTAAAATTCTTTGGGATGACTTTTAGAGTGTCAGAATAAAGATGAAAGAATATCTTTTGTATTCAGGTCTTTTTGTTGCAAGATCTATTAAAAAGTTAATAGCATAAGCAAAGCTTGAAAACTAACAAACTGTAGCTACAGCCATATCACAACTTTTCTGAGTACAGGTTTTCTCATCTAAAAGATTAAAAATATAAGTAAAAATTATTTGAAAAATATAAAATATTATACAGTACCATCATCAAAGGGTTTTACCCATGAATACTGTCTAGATGTACAGCTCAAAATTCCATAATGTCTTGACCACCTCTCATTGGACTTTCCAATAAAAAGGAAACCAATCTAGCAAACTCTTATAATGAGTTGATAAAGAATAGGATTCTAAGAAATACATGCTTTGTCTCTCAACGTATTGTACTTGCACACTGACGTAAGGAAGCTTTTATTTTCTTGAGGGCAAAAACAGTCACTATTGTGCATAGAACTAAATATAGTTCCAAGCACAGAGCAAACAAATGCACACCTTAAGCTAGAGTTATAGAGTATTTTATAATTCTGTATTTTAGAAAAGAAAGTAGAAAAACTGGAAGCATTAACCCCTCCTTCCTCTAATTATTTTTGCTGCATTTAACATAAAACACCTAGTTAAAAAATATTTTCAAACTGCTATCAGAACTTGATGCAATGCGTTTATTTGAGAATGTGGAAAGGGGTCAATACAGTTCTTCCAGATTATCTCCTGTCCGTACTAGTTCTCTCTTAAGCTTTCACCTTTCAACTTGCTGCTTCCTTGCCCTGGATCTAACAACAGTATCTTTTTAGTCTAATTCTTGCTTATTTTTCACTTTATATCAGTTTTGACATCCTCCTTTCAAGCCTTGCCTGAAACCTCCCCATCTGCCCCACAGTTAGCCTCTTCCCTGCCCCCATACCACCCTGAACTTAAGCCCTTTGTGGGTACCTAGCCCAGTTATACCTCCCTCCACAAGACTGCAAGCTCCCTGCGGGCTGTGTAAAGCGCACTTTGTAAACTGTATCCCTTTCTGAAAAGCAGAAAGATTAAAGAAGATAGATGTATTTCCTCACACACCATGCTCCCCCTGACACATAGTGCTCACTAACTCACTCTCTCTCTCTCACACACACACGCAATCAGATGTTCACACATGCCATAGACTCAGATACAGTTTCACACTCAGAGTATAAAGATGAAGAAACTGTGCATAATCTCCAAACCTCTGTCAAAACTGAGGCCTATCTGAAGAGGCAAGATTTGGAGCCAACAACTCTAGATGGGCTTCTCATTATTCCTGCTACTTCCTCTAAAGTCAATAGAATTGACTGTACTTTTCCTGTGGGCTAGAAACCAGAACTATGAACGGTATAATATCAATCACTATGGAGAATCATAAAATATGAGCTAAAATTTAAGCCAGCCCAAAGACAGCTTGGAGTTTTCACTGGAAGCACATTACTAAGAATACACACTGCAGCAAAACCAGAACCCAAAAATAGCCCTTGCATTTACCAAATGGTCTTCTCAGTTTACACTTCTTCCAGCAGCATAAAATAACATATGCAATCAAATAGTCATAGTACTAAAGGACAGGTGGTTTGGTTAAATACAATGCTTGATGTAGTTGTAAAGACACAAGCAATTTTATATTCAATTTTAAAACTGCCTTTTCCAATGTTAAACCCTTAAACTTTCTTTTCCAATGCTGAATGTGTCATAAATCAGCCAAAGAAAGAATATTTCAAATCAGAACTTCCTTACAATGTCAACCAGTCAATAGTTCAATTTCAGCAACATTGATATTTTACTAGCAGTGTCTCTTTACATAACTATTTAAATGGTCTATTACACATTGCCCTTATAATTTCATTTTAAAAATTATTAGATTGTGGGAAAACAACTAATTGGAGATCACTGGTTGCTTAAATGTTCAACTGTTAAGAAAATAAACTGAGAAAATATAACAAATCCTAGAAACATCTATTATGTCTGAAAGACACAACGTTAACATTCTCTCTCCAGGAAGAAATTTTATCACATGTAAATCAATTGTTTAACTTTCTCATATTTACTCTTCAAAGGTGATTTAGGAACTACATAATACACAGATCCAGGCTTACCTATATTGGGGAGTTTAAGAAATCCATTTATATTTTAAAACACAGGAATAAAAGTAGCTCCTAAAAATTCATGCTGCGGAACCCAGTATTGTTCAGCCTTCTGCAACCAACACTTTTGTTTTCATAACTGTGTCATTAAACTCCAGAAACATATATTTAGAACTGGGTTTCCAAAAATCCACGTGACTGTCAATGTTAAAAAGTACATCCTCATTGCAATGCACTTTTCATATAACCCTAGAAGTAACAGAAATCCTAATAATGGACAATACAACCAACTCAGCAAATTAATCAACATATTGAAAGACATTTAGAAAAGTAAGAGTCATCTGAGTGGGCTGGACCACCCTGCTCCTTAGGCTCTGCTCGTACCAATGCCACTGTCTTCTGCTATTTGGATTCTGGATCTATGAACAAAACAGATTATAGGAATTTGGGCAGGGTGCATTTGTGAGACCCAACCATCAAATACATGTATTCCACATTAATATCCTTTTCTCCTACCTCCACCCAAATCAGAGGCAAAGCTTTTATCACAACAAGAGGAAATATAAATCAATTACAAAAGTCTTTGCCAAGAAAAGGGGAACTGAAATTACTTGAGGAAAAGTTCTAAAACCTTCCTGGGATAGACCGAAGCTTCAGTATGACCTCAAGCTGAAGTAACACTGATTTACATATACATTCTAGTAAAGCAAAATTATCCTGAGGCTAAATTAGATCTTCTAACATCTGAGAGAGAGTAATGGTCAATCTCTGTGATGCGATATTGATATATTTTTTCCTTCATTATATGTATAAAGTTGCATACTCCACATTTTTTCCCTCCACTCTTCCTTCAATGAAGAACATATTTCTCATAGCTTTACTTCAGAAAGACTGATTATAAGTAAATACTGAATGCTTCAAATGAAAAAAAAAATCTATTAAGAGCTTCAGATTACTGAAATTACAATAGGAAATAATTCTCTACAAAGGAGGAAAACAGTGAATAAGTACAGAATAGGACTTCTAATTTTATTTGTCTAAAAGACATTTGACTTCTTTTGCACACTGAACATCAATCACTTTCCCTAACAAGTTTACTGCATTATTTAGCAGAGCCGTTAGTAGTCAAAGTTTAAAGTTTTCAATAGTTTTATTTCCCTCTATCTTTAAATTATTTTTTTGTTTAAAAAAAGGGGAGTTGCTTCAAGTGACACCATCAAGAACATGGAACGAGAACACACCAAATGTAAGAAAATATTTGCAAATCATATACACTGAATATATAAAGAACACTTACAACACAATAATTAAAAGGCAAATAACTCAATTTTTTAAATGGGCAAAGGATCTGAAGACATTTTTCCAATGAAGATATATGAATGGTCAATAAGCATTGAAAAAGGTACTTAACACACATTTTGTCACTGAAACAAAGTAAGTCAAAACCACATTGAGATAGTATTTCACAACCACTAGGGTTGCTATAAATAAAAAAGACAGACAATAACAAATGTTAGTGAAGATGTGGAGAAATTGGAACTGTTATATATTACTGGTGAAAATATGAAAAATGATGCAGATGCTTGGAAAACAGTTTGGCAGTTTCTCAAAATGTTTTATATAGAGCTACCATATGATTCAGCAATTCCACTCCTAGGTGTATACCCAAGAAAGATAGAAACATATTTTCATACAAAATCTCGCAATAAATCTTCATAGCAGCATTATTCACAGTAGCCAAGAAAGTGGAAATAATCCAAATGCGCACTAATTGATGGATGGATAAAGTGTGGGTATATCTATACAATGGAAAATTATTTGGCAATAAAAAGGAATAATGCACTGATACAAGTTACAACATGGACGAACTTCAAAAACGCTATGCTAAGAGAAAGAAGCCAGTTACAAAGACCACATATTGTATGAGTCTGTTTACATGAAGTGTCCAGAATAGGCAAATCTAGAGAGACAGTAAACAGACTAGAGGCTGCCTAGAGCTGAGGATAGGGGAAGCGGGGGTGGGGGGAGGAGGAATGACTACTAAGAGGTTTCTATTTGGGGTGATGAGAATGTTCTAAAATTAGATTATGGTGATCACAAAATTGTAAATATACCAAAATTTGAACTGGACGTTTTAAATGGGTGACTTTAATTGTATGTAAATAAAGTATATCTCAAGCTGTTAAGAAAGGGGAGGAGGATGCAATAATGCATTTTATTTCTTGGTGTCTTTGAAGACTAAATAGTATGACTTCTTAGATCATTCATCACTTAAAAAAAACTGTTTCCATGTTTAGATCTAACACTAAACAAGACATGAAAGTAGAGTGTCATTGAGAGAACTGAGTATCATTGAGGGCCCTGAGATAGAGCCAGAAAAATACATGCATTTTCAGGAAAATGCGCGTACTAAAATAGACCCACAGAATACAGGTCCGGGGTAGCCACACGGGAGTTTCCAGGGGTTGGCCTTCTCTCTGTTCCGTCCTGTCCCAGAGGGCTTGGTATTTCCCTGGACCCACACCTGTTTAGCTTCTGGCCGGTTCCTGGGGCCTCAGGCATGGCTCAGGAAGAAAGTCCAAGTATCATGGGTACTGGGAGACGGGAAACCCCGAAGCAAACAATGGGCAAACATTTTTCAACGGAACTAAAGATTCAATGAAAGCTCGTAAAACAGCATCCTCCCCAAGTGCATAAGAATCTCAAACTGATGGACCTTAGGGTTCGGTCTGCCCTTCCATAATTAACGATAATCTCAAAGCTTGAGCAGTAATCGGCGAATAGAAAGGGGCAACAAGACTCGAGGGCCAGCTCCCCACACAGAGAACTGCTGTCGTGCGCCCAAAGCTTAGGCTCTCTCGGTGGGAGACTCCTTCTTTCCTCCGCCTGGGCTCAGAGGCCCGAGCACCTCAGTTCACTCGTCCGGCGTGCTCGCCTCGCCTCCCTGCACTGTGCGACCGCTCCGCGGCGTCCAGAGGAGCAAGGAGGGGGCTTCCCTGGTGGCGCAGTGGTTGGGGGTCCGCCTGCCGATGCAGGGGACGCGAGTTTGTGCCCCGGTCCGGGAGGATCCCACATGCCGCGGAGCGGCTGGGCCCGTGAGCCATGGCCGCTGGGCCTGCGCGTCCGGAGCCTGTGCTCCGCAACGGGAGAGGCCACAACGGTGAGAGGCCCGCGTACCGCAAAAATAAAAAAAAACAAAAAAAAAGACAGAGGAGCAAGGAGGGCGGTCTCGGAACCGCACGGGTGGCTCTGCACAGGTGCTGGCCTCGCGGGAGCAGCCCGAAAAAATCCCCGGCCAGGGCAGGGAGTGTTCGCCTGCAAGCCGCTACGCGAACATCCCCGGGATCCGGGCCGCAGGGCCGCCAACGTCCCCCGGGGTCCCCGCGCCTAGACTGGCGCGGTCCACTCACTGAGCCAGACCCTCCCCGCCTCGCCACCCCGCCGGCTCCTACCTTCCTCCTGCACCATTTCCAGGACATTCGGGTCGCCCATCTTCGCCAGCTCGTTGATGACACTGCTCGAGGGGCAGCAGACTGCCGACCGCTGCGACTGGAGGCGAGATCTGGCCTGGAGACTGAATCTGATCGTGGGCCGCCGCACTTGCGCCGGGATCAAGAGATCCTCTTTATAAACCTCATTCTCCTCGGGTTCCACCAGCGTCGGGGGCTTCAGCCAGCTGGGCTTCTTCTCCAGCCGGTACTTCCACTCGACCTGGCCCTTGACCCTCGGCTTCACGGCCCTCTCCCTGTAGCGCTCCTGGGACCTCTCCCAGTACGTTTCCCGGAACGTGCCGGCCTGCTGGCCTCCCGGCTTCCACGAGCCCTGTCTCCTCTGGCTCCCTGGCCGCTCTTCTTTTGAGTCCGTCTGGGCGCTCTCTCCCCGCCTCTCTCTACTCCTCCCCAAGTCCTCCACCGGGGCCTCTATCTCCCCGCCCCGCGGCCCGCCGGGCTCCAAGCCAGCCCGCCCCTCTTCGCTCCCGCCCTCTGACTCACTCGGCCCCGGCCCCGCCGCCTCCTGTCCCGCTTTGGGGCCCGCTGTCCCCCGGGCCCCTCGGCCTGGCAGCTCCCTGCTCAACAGGCCTTGCTGGTCCCATCCCACTGGGTTGGCCCTCGTCCCGGGCTCCTGGTTCTCCCGGTTCTCCCGGGCTGCCGCCTCCCCTCTCTCTGAACTATCCTCCGATGCCAGCCGACGGGCCAGCTGCGTCCTCAGCCAGTTGGCCTGGTCCTCTTCCATCTGCCCAGCCCTCCGCCTAGCATGGGCGGCACTCGAAGAGAACCCCTTCCCAGTTGAGGAGTTATTTTTTGTCGGGTGAGAAAAACCCCTCCTTCCTTAAGGCGACCCCACCCCCTTAAGGCCCGCGCGTAGCCAGGTCTCCAAGGTTCTAGCAGCCGCCTCCCTCCGGAGTCCTGCGCGTGGGTATTAACTTCGCAGCTGGCAGGGTCCGCTTCCGGGGCGCAAACGCGATTTCTAACACGGTGGAAAGTCAAACATGTTTGTCGTGAATTCGAATTCAGTCTCTGCTTCTTAAAAGTTGGATGGCATTGGTCACGTTTCTATAAGCTTAACAGTAGCCACCTAAGGGACTTTTGAGGGTCACATTATACATTATGCGGGCATAATGTGTTAAAAATTTAGCTGCTATTAAGACTAACCCATTTTCCATTTAGCCCTGCTCAAAGTGTGTCTTAGTGCCTTGAGAACTTCAACCTCAGGCAGAGCGAATGGTCACACTCTTTACAGGCTCCTCTGAATTGGTTCTAGGTTTTTGAGACCTTACCAACTGCTACCTCCCCAATAACTGGGAGATAAGAAGAATTACCCTCTAACAAGGAAAAATAGATAAGTGATGATGAACTAAGGGTGATGTAGAAGTCTGAGCTGAGGGCCTTGAGAGTGCTAAGGAGGGCATGACTTTGAGTTTGGGGCAAGCATGGGAGGATTTAAGAATAAGGAGGACATAACCAAAGAAGACTTGACCTTTCTTAATTTTCATGTTACTCTATTTTTCCCCCCTTCTATTGACGTTTTAGAACCAAGAATTACCTTTTACAGATGAGAAAATAGGCCTTGAGACAAGTGTTTTGGTGAAGGTCATGGTTAACTGTGGAAATGGAAATCACCTTTTTTTCCCTATACATTGCTATCTGTTCTCTATTTAAACCTCTAGGAATATATCAGTTCTGGTCAAGTGATTTCAGACTATAGGCAATTCCTTACTTGATGCATTCTGGAATTGTGTTTGAAATGTGAATATACGTAAGTCAAGCAATAGACTTACATGTAATTATAATAAATTGCTAGTTATGATACAAGTGTTTGGTTTTTTCTTCTTGATTAATCATTGTTTGAGTCTAATAAAAGGTTTACGACGTGATTTGTTTCATATTCTTCCCATATACCAGGTACTCTGCTAGGTGCTGTAGATATTGTGATTTAACAGATGGTACAATCTTTGCTTTATGTAGATTAAATAAAAATAAAAACAATAAAATTATTGTTCTATAATTTTATATAATTATGTTTCTATTCTTGATTCTGTACCATATTTGAAGTGATATGTGAAAAGACATTTAATGATGATTTTGTGCAAAATTAAATGGAATATTTTGATGCCAAATTTGCTAATATTTTATCAACTTCTCTAAACTTTATTAACAAAAAGTTGGCTCCTCTTTGTGTTCTTTTGATAAAGGTATGTATCTTATCCATAACTCTTGAGATCTTGAGAAATTTTCTCTGAATTCTTATCACTGAAATACTTTATTTTGCTTATCCATTCATCATTTTAGGATCTGTCAGTTTTCTCCATTGCTACACCCTGCCTCTTTAGACACAATCTTTAACCATACATTTCCAGAATTTCGTTATGAATAATGAATACATGTTCTTTTAATGTAATTGAACACACAGTTTTGTATTGAGACCAAAAAGTTATCTTTTTTAGCCCTCCAAATAATTTCAGCCTTTGTTTCCAGATTATTCAGCCTTTGTTTCAATGTTATTGCATCATCTGGTAGTGCCTTTTTTTAAAAAATTTGCCTCTTGTGTGCTACACTAAGGGTGGTATGCAAAAGTGTTTAAATGACAATAGAAACACAGCTGTAGATATAAAAATGGTGAAACTTTGGTAACTAAACTGTCAAATGATTGCTTAAAATACTTGTTTGCCAACTGGTAAGTAAAAGTATGAATTCTTGGGCTTCCCTGGTGGCGCAGTGGTTAAGAGTCCACCTGCCGTTGCAGGGGACACGGGTTCGAACCCCGGTCCGGGAGGATCCCACATGCCGCGGAGCGGCTGGTCCCGTGAACCGTGGCCGCTGAGCCTGTGCGTCCAGAGCCTGTGCTCCGCAACGGCAGAGGCCACAACAGTGAGAGGTATGAATTCTGTTTAGGAAAGCACTTCAGGGGTGTCAGTATATAATGCATGAAAGCCCAAGCTGTATGAAAATTAAGTGTATAAAATTGAGCAACACCTGCATGTGAACATTTTTTATTCTAGCAGCCTGACTAAATAGATGGATTTAACTCTGAAGAGGACAAGTCCATGAGCTACACTATGGAGGCCAGAAAAGACCTTGGAAAGTCATCTAATGAGTCCTTCTCCCTGCTGGTATCTAAAGCAAGGGTATGGCAGCTCCAGTCTGTCGTTTGGATCAGTCGGCTTTCTCGATTTCTCTACAGGCCAAGGCTTTAACTCTTACAGTAAGTGTCTCCTTTTGGGCTACTTGGCAATCATTTACTTTTTAACCCCTAAAAGTTTCATTTATTCCATGTATTTTCAACATCATTACAATCCATATAAAATAGCATGCTCTAAGGTATGGATCTTTTTTTTTTTTTTGGGGGGGGGTAGGAGTTTATTAATTAATTAATTTATTTTTGCTGTGTTGGGTCTTCGTTTCCGTGTGAGGGCCCTCTCCAGTTATGGCAAGCGTGGGCCACTCTTCATTGCGGTGCGCGGGCCTCTCACTAACATGGCCTCTCCCGTTGCAGAGCACAGGCTCCAGACGCGCAGGCTCAGCAGCCATGGCTCACGGGCCCAGCTGCTCCGCGGCATGTGGGATCCTCCCAGACCAGAGCTCGAACCCGTGTCCCCTGCATTAGCAGGCAGACTCTCAACCACTGCACCACCAGGGAAGCCCCTAAGGTATGGATCTTTGAATCAGGAGTCAAAAGACCTGCATTTTATCTTTGTCTCTGTCCCTTAATGAGCTAAAAGGCACAGTGACCTTGAACAGATGACTTTGCATCCCTCCTTCCTCATCTGTGAATATTAAGGCTCTTAACTTGTTCCACCCATCTCCCAAAGTTGTTGGGAAAGTCAAACAAATCATATGCATGAAAGGACTTTGGGAACAATAAAAATGTAACAAATATGAGACAGTTTTATTGACTAGCAGAGGTAGTTATAGATTTACCAGTCGGTAAGGATACTAGTTGTGGGATATTTTTTCCCCTGCAACAAAATGCTGCTTCAACCATTTCTCTGGGATTTGCAGGCATTTTCTCACTCCACACAGACTCCTCCCTCACTACGTACTGGTTTCAGAGGAGGGGGCTAAGTCTCCTTATTTGCAATATATATTTCTTTGAATCCTGACTTATTTAGACCCTGGACTTTTACAATAAGCCCTAGTCCTGTTTACTAGGACCTTCATCGCTCCTACCATCTGACATTCTTCCCTTTCCTAAAAAAATTCTCACTTTACAGGCTGGCCTCTGGAACTATTATGGTCATCAGAAAAGCCAGTACAGTTCTGAGCACTTGGGTGGCATGTCTACTATGCCTTGTAACTAGAAAAATGCAGTTGGTTCCCAGAATGAAGAGATGGGGGACTGTCTCAGCAGAAGGCCAGGAACAAGAATGTTTTCATCTCTCCCATGCCTGTTTGCAACAGCCACTGAGATTACAAATGACGCCCTTCTTCCTGCAGTCTGCCAATGACTTTCTGTCACATATAAGGGAAAATCTAAACACCTTTCTTGTCAGTAGGAGTTCCACACTATATTTACATGACCTAAGTCCATTTCCCACCTCTCCCATCACGTTCTAGCCATGCTGTCTTGTTGCTGTTCCTCAAACCAAATGAGCACTTTCCCATCATTTCCTGAGCACTTTGCACTGACTGTTCTCCCCATAAAGATCTTCACGTGGATGCTTGGTGGTTCACCGTCTTCCGTCATTTAGTTTTCTATGCAAATGTCACTTCCTTGGGAAGAACTTTGCTGACCACCCTAAGACAATAACCTCACATCACTATCCTCTTAGCTGGCATTTTTTTTCATAGCTGCTATCTCTTTCTGACTTTGCATATTTAATTGCTGATGCATATTTATTTTTGTATAAGATCCATGGAGCCTGAGGTTTTCTCAGTTCTCTTCTCTGTTGTACCTGTGGCACGTAGAATGGTGCCTGGCACAGAAATGTTCTCATAAGTATTTGTTGAATGAATGATACGTCAAAGGTCTATCAACACATTTCCTATTCCCTGAGTCAGTGGCTGACTCCTCCCTTGCTTTCCTGAATCTGGGAGAATAATTGGATTACATACTTGCAGCAGCTTGTGGTTCAGTGCCATTCTGAGAAATAATTTTCTAATTCTGAAAAAAAACCATAAAATTTACCTAAAGAAACAACTAGAATCAACAGAGATAGAGTAAATCAGGACTTTGCCTCACCATCTGAGCACCAATCTCTTGGCTTCTCTTTGAAGACATATTCTAGACCTTTGGCAAGCAGTGACAGCAGATGACAAGAGGTAAGAAAGACCCATCTGTGCTTTAGTGCTACTATATTCTTGTAATAACAAGTGTCTTTTGGTATAAAGCGATCACATCCTCTTGTTTAAATGCCAGATGCTTAGGATTGTTATTTTTCTTTGGCATACACATAAACAGGAGATAAAAAAAAAAAACTAACCCATATGGTTTACACTGGCTGCATCAAATAAGAATCTGGATCTTGGGCCTTGAGTCCACTTGATACCTATATTACTCTATTTCCCTTTCATCTTTCACAGATAAAGTTTTCCATCAGGGAAACTACACCCACTGGGTCTAGATTTTCTTTACCATCGTATCTTTTTTGAACCTTGTCATGCAGCTGAAAGAAGCTGTTCCCTTAAACGTTATCCTTCACTGCCTTGTATCAGCCCTTATTGTATCCAGTGCTTTTTTCCAGATCTTCACAATGGGCCTGTGCTATTCTGAGTCTCCATCCATAATTCTGACTCTCCCACTCTTTGGGAAGTATGATATGGAAGAAAGAGCATGCATGTTAAAGTCAGGTTCTGGATCAGGCAGACCTGTCCAAGTTCGAAGTGGCTGCATAAACTTTAGCTAGTGGGCTAACCTCTCTAAACCTTAATTTCCTAATCTGTATAATGGAGACAGTCATATCCAGCAAACAGTGTGGTTATGAAAATTAAATAATAATGCTAAGTCCTTGGCACATAGTATACATTAAAAGAATGCTAGTTTTCATCTTTCTTTTGTACATTCAATGATTTCCTTGCCTCTTTCATCTTCTTTCAGCAAAATCTCCCTTGTTATTCTCATTTACTTTTTTTTTCTATTAACTCTCTCTTCTTTGAGGTGCCCAGTCAAATATCCAGCTCCACACTAACTGCTATTGAAAATTTCTAAAGTCTTAAGTCAATTGTATGTTTTAATATTACTCTAATTTGAACAGATGGAAGGCTTAACCAGTTTCCTCCAAACTAGTTCAACTCTCCCACTTATTTCAAAGTCACCAGGATTATCTCAAGTTGGTGATTAGTAATTATAATACCTACTATTATTCAAATATGTATTAATTAATGTGCTTTGCATATATTACTACATTTATTCCTCATGATGATGTGAGGTATGTACTTATTATCAGACACTTCTGTATGTACTACACTTCTTGGCTCACGCTCTTTTAAAATTAACTTTATTGAGGTATAATGTACATTAGTAATTATAATTATATTAATAATTAAAATCACTAATTTTAAGTGTGCAATTAGATATATTTGTGACATGTATATAGTTATGTAACAATCACCACATTCACAATATAGAACATTTCCCAAAACTATTCCACACGTTTGTAGTCAGTCCCTCTATCCAATCTACTAGCCTCTGGCAATTGCTGATATTCTTTCTATCACTAACTTTTTGGCTCACCTTTATATGCCAGTTTTTACTATAGCAATTAGTTATGCACATGTGCAATTTGAAAGAATCTTGCTTTGACTCTACTGAGTATCTCATATTTCCTGACTGAGGGTTTTTCCATCACCATGAAGTGGGTTTCCTGTGCTTGTCCACTCCACCCTATTCTGACACACATGCACACCTTTAAGTAGGAGAACGTTAACACAACATAAAGCTACTCTGACCAACTGGGAATGAGGGATAAATATTCCCCTTTTTTATTTCTTGGAGGGGCAATTCTGAGATGCATTTAACATAGTTCTTCAAGGGTTCATCAGAGGGATCTACCCCCTTTAGCCCTTGGATTGGCTTGTCTTCCTTTCATGTTTGTGTATGTTTGACTCTTCCCACCCTCAAACCACCCCCAAACCTTCCTTAAGATCACTTCCCAAAGTAATCATCCAGTATATAAGTCTTATCTCGGGCTCTGCTATTAGGGGAAATCCAGGCTAAGACGAAATTATTATTTTTATCCCTGTTTTAAAAAATGATTTAGTTAACTAAGGCTTAAAAATGTTAACTGCCCACAGTTGCATAGCTATTAAAAGAGCGAGAGCTTGGACCCATCATATCCTGATTCCACAATTCGTGTTCTTCATCACCACATAGCTTTTCAAGGTAGAAACTAAAATCAGCTTTGATTTTGTGCAATATTTTTAAAATGTATATCTAAATTACCAATTTTCTGTTACTTCTTTTGAAATGTGTCACTCTTCAGTTATTGAAAATTATTTCGTCCAGCTGGAAGTCACACTGGGTAATCTCCTACTGCTTTCACTTTATAGCCCCCGTCTTCGATTACTATGATAGCCTGATAGTCGATTTTCTTCCTTCCCATCAAGCAATACTGTTTATGGATAAGTGTGTCGGCTTTGGGGTTTGATGAAACTGATCTTAAATCTTAGCTCTCTCAGTTCTTAACCATATGATATTTGGTGAGACTCTTAATCTCTCTGAGCCTCAGTTTCTTTATTTATAAGATGGAGAAAATAATTCCTAACTCACAGGGTTGTTTGGTGCAATGAATATAATAACTCATATGTTTTCACTTGTTCAAATATTAAACCATGGGTTGCCATTTTCACTTTATTGTATTTGTTATTGTTGTTGAGTTGACTTTAAGTGGTAAAGTTTTTGAGAGGATGGAACCTTTTATTGTTAAATATATATCCATGCCTTTAATTTCTATGAAGGAATTTATTTTTATTAGTCTAAAACTTTTTGTAATCTATGAAGCAAACGAAAGATTTTTGGATTTTGAAATCAAATGCATCACGCATAAACATATCGATACAAATATTGCTTGAAGTAATGGAAGGAACTCTTAAGACCCAGCAGAATCACACATTGATTAAAGTGCTCCATTATGTAGCGTTCAGATGATCTTTTGTGCTGTGGCAATGAAATAAAAGCTTCTGAGAAACAGTAATTTCCCATTAAAAGATGATATAATGCTTGGATTTAAATATGCTGTCATCCAATTCATGTTCCCTAAAATATACCCACTACTGAAATTTTAAAGGAGTCCTTAAAACTTGGGTTAAATAGAAAACCAAACTTAACTGAAATATAGGAACTTCAAGTTAGTGAAAGCATACAGTTTTGTACACTAAAATTTGCCAGTTCTTTTATAAAATATGTTTGTGCAAATTTAGTCTATTTTCAAAGTACCTAATTTGGTTACAATTTCAACCGTAAGTACAAAGAAAATGCAATTAAGGGGTATCACTGCCTCAATGGTTACATCTGGCATTTTCTACCTAATTAAATCCTTTCTAGTACTCCACCCAAAGGCTACATGGTTATAACCAGTAGCATAAGGAACATCAAGAATATATTTGACTCCCCGCAAATCATGAGCATACTTGTAACTGAGCCTGCTGTGGTTTGTAATTTCATGTTTTAAGAAGAAAGTTCTTAATCACATTCTTTATTTAGTTCCCCCCAAGTTAGATACTTATTTGTAGTTGCAAGCAGTCACTCACAGAGAAAATGAGCCCACCCTGCTTGATTACATACTTGCTTTCCATTGAGGGGTTGGCTCTATCCCAGAATTGCCAGAAAAGTCATCTTCAAAGACAAAGAAATGGGAGTCTGTAAAAGAAAAACAGGCTGCTTCAAAAGTTTATTGATCAACATCTCATTGGGATGAGATCATTGTGCATTTAGAGGTCATTTTGCATGGAAATATGAAGCAGAAAGGAGGTAGACTTCCACCTTAATTTTATCCCCAGTCAGTACTTCCAATGCACCCCCATACCCCCTCTCCCAGCAAAGTATCTCCCCTTATCATTTCCAGGGATCCTCAAAGAGCACCTGTCAAACATTCTCAAAACTCAGTCTTTCCGCTCAGCCACAAGCAGCATACAGCACCTGCTACATCTCACTCAGCTCTCCCTTGTCAAAATCCAGCATTTCACAACTGCTTGAGGGAACTTCAAGGGACCTGTGATAATACATGCATGTAGTTAAACTAAAGCTGCTGAGGTCCCTGGAGGTCAAAGCAGGATATTTTAAGGAAGGGAGGGGAATGATCCTCTGCTCAATTTTCTAACAACCGAGTCCCACAGGGGCAGTGCCAGTTCCTTGGCTCTTGCTAGGTCCCTCATGACAGGGGCTCCATCGTACCCTGATTCTAATTCCTCTCTTACTCAGGAGCTCTCATATGACCCAAGAGGTGTGGTGGGCAGCAAACATGATCCCATTGCCTCTACCCTTTCCATCTCTTCCATTGCCTTGGCACCTCCTTCTTGGAAAAAACCCAAAAAACAAACAAACATAAAAACCCCTTTGTTCTTCCAGACAAAGAGACTTTTGGCAAGAGAGAGGAGAGTCACATAACCACACACACCTCCACTCCAGGTGACATGCACACTGCATAAGGAAAAAGTAGAAGGAAAGGAGACGATTATTGGTATAGAGCAAATCTGCAGCTGTCAGTGATTACACCTCCTTTCCTGAGGCTGATCCTCTTGTGCTGAGCAGCCATCAAAGATTTTGAACTTGTAGTTCAGCTTTTGTATGACTTGCTATATATTTCCAATGCCTAGGGGAAGTTCACTTCTCCAAGTCTTGGTGGGATATTAGTTGATGAGATATTTATAAGGTATAGCTGGCAGACTTTGGCTCAGTTCAACCTCAGGATTTGAGTTGAGAATGGAAAGAATAGCATCTGGTGGTTGCATTAGCCCTGTAAAAGAGGCTTCAGGAAAAGTGCCAGCATCCATTTAGATCTGCTCATTTTGTACCTATAGAGACTAAAAGAAGGCTTACTGGAGGAGAAAGGATTCCAATTTCAGCCTAGGAAGGAAGCCAAGGACAATAACAGAGGTAAAGGAAAGTGAATTAGTTTGAGGAATGCATTCAGGGTTAGAAACAGAGAACTAGAAGGTGTTGGGGAAATAAGTGTGATATGTCAAATATATATAGGTGATGTTGTATTAGTTTGCTAGGGCTGCCACTGGATGGCTTAACAGAAATTTATTTTCTTACAGTTCTGGAGGGTAGGAGTCTAAGATAAGGTGTTAGCAAGTTCAGTTTGGTTCAGTTTCTCTTTCTCCTTGGCTTGCGGATGGCCATTGTTTCTCTGTCCCCACATCATTGTCCCTCTGTGCACACCTGCCCCTGGTGTCTCTTGTGTATCCAGATTTCCTCTTCTTATAAGGATACCAGTCATGTTGGATTAGGGTCCACCTTATCAGCCTCATTTTAACTTTTTAATTCTTTAGAGGCCTTATCTCCGAATACAGTCACGTCCTGAAGTATTGGGGCTTAAGCCTCCAACATAAGAAATTCGGGGCAAACACAATTCAACCCATAACAGATATATATTCAGGATAATGAACAAACATGATTTTTTGCACAATTGAAACACTAATTCATGCTAGTCTTCCACTGTCCCTTAAATATTTGTTTGGTAGAGGTAAACATTTCCTAACCCTGGATGGTATTTAGAAAGAATCCAATACTTTTCTGCTTTTAAAGAGTTAAAATATCACTTAACTTTACAAAATATTATTTCAATCCAGTAATTAGAATGTGCCCATTTCCAGATATCAATTAAGTGATTCAATTGTTACTGAAAGATAAGATTTCTTACCTCCCTCTATGCTAAGGTCTGTAGATGGCAGCTGCCTGCCTTCAGGAAAGAGGTTGTATAATTGACTCCTTCATCTCTCTGCCCTTCTCCTAATCTACTTGCTAGCTGATGTTTTTGGTTACTAGAGGCAAAGCTGAGAAGAAAGGAAGTAGAGGTGAGGAAAGGCATTGTCTTAGTCAGCTTGTGCTGCTATAACAAATACTATAGACTGGGTGTCTTAAACAACAGCTATCTATTTCTCACAGTTCTGGAGACAAGGAAGTCCAAGATCAGGGTGCTGGTCAATTCAGTTCTCGGTGAGGGCTTTTTTCCTGGCTTGTAGAAAACCACCTTCTCAATGTGTCCTTGTATGGCCTTTCTTCAATGTATGTAGATGGAGAGAGAGATCTCTCCCCTTCTTACTAGGGCACTAATCCCATCATGACCTAATCTAAATCTAATTAACTCCTAAAGGCCTTGCCTCAAAATAGTCACACTGTGGGTTAGCCCTTCAACATATGAATTTGGGGGGGCACAAATATTCAGCCCATAATAGGCACAGAGGCATCCTGACTAGGCTGGATGGCTTCATGATCTCAGTTGCTGACAAATGTTATTGGATCCTTAGTGACTACCATTGTTGAGCACCTAGCAATTCCCTTGACCTGGGTGGCCACTTCCTTATTCCACGTGGTTGCTTATAGCGCATTTCCTTAGCCCCCAAGATTCTGTCGGCCATATCCAGCTTCTTGCAGCTAGGGCTCCTCTACCCTTCTAGGCAGCTTCGTTGGTCAAGAAACTAGGATAACCCAATACTGCCTCTTGCTCCTGCATGGTTTACAACTGGTTAATGGGAAAACTCTCTCATTCCCCTTGCTTCAACAAAGCCTGAGAGTTCAGGCCTATCCAAGTGTAACTCTCTCTACCTGGCTGCCATAGACTGTATTGGTACAAATCATTTACTGGTTGTCATTTTCTTAATTACAGTAACAAATTTTAAGTCTTGTGAGTGATCCTGTGAGTACTTGTCTGCCTGATAGGCTTCAAGTAAAGGTTTAGCCAAGGTCTGGGGTGGGGTGGATGGAGGACTCACAGTATAGAAAGAGCTTTCTCCAGGAAAATCTCTTCACCAATTCTTATGCCTACTCTCTAATCCTTCCATATTCTTGATTTGGTTGCTACTTTCAAGTATCAGTTAAAATATCTCATCTCTTTTATTTTGGGATCTGGTCAATTCACAAATACACTTACCCAAAGAGAGTCAGTGACTGTGAGAGAGAGAAAGGGAAGTATGAAAAGTATTGAAAGAGATACAGATAGAAATAGAGGGACAAGGATAAATAGAGAGGTAGAAAAAAGGGAGGAAGGAAAGGGGAGAAAGAGACAAAGAATGAGAGAAATATGCTAAGAATATTAAAGGTATTTATGTAGGAATGGTGAAAAAGATGATTTAGGTATTCCTCTTCATACATTTTGTCTTTTGCAAATATTTTACACTGATTTTTAGAATAAACTTTTCATTTTAGAATAGCTTTAGATTTTCAGAAAAATTGCAAAGGTAGTAGGGAGAGTTCCCATATACCCCTCAATCAGGTTCACTTATTATTAATATCTTACATTAGTGTAGTACATTTGTTACTTTTATGGACCAAAATTGATATATTATCATTACGTAAAGTTCATATCTGTTCAAATTTCCCTACTTTTTACCTAATGTCATTTCTCTTCCAAGATCCCACTCAGAATGCCACATTACATCTAGTAGGTCACATCTCCATAGAATCCTTTTGGCTATGATATTTTCTCATTCTTTCCTTGTTTTTGATGACCTGAACAGTTCTGAGGAGTATTGGTCAGGTATTTTCTAGAATATCAGTCAGTTGGGATTTGTCTGAACTTTGTCTCATGATTGGATTGAGGTAAAGTATTTTGGGAAGACCACAGAGGTAAAGTGCCATTTTCATCCCATTATATCAAGGGTAAGTACTATCAAAATGACTTATCATTATTGATGTTAACCTTGATTACCTGGATGAGGTAGTGTTTGGTAGATTACTTTACTGCTGTTACTCTTTTTCATACTGTCCGCTTTGACAGGAAGCCCACACTTACGGAGTAAGGAGTTATGCTCCATCTCCTTGGGGACAAAATCAAGGCATAAATTATTTGGAATTATTCTGCATAGGAGATTTGTCTCTGGTCCCCCATTTATTTACTCAGTCATTTACTTGTACCAGTATGGACTCATTGATAATTATTTTATACTTTGAGTAATATTGTAAAAAATGAAGTAAATATTTCTAATTTGATATCAAATTGAAATGTATTAATAAGTCCAGAAGAACCTTCATATTAACTTTTTCATATAAGCTAAATTTAACCAAATATAATTAGCTTTGTAAAAAATAATTTTTCAAGTAACATAACTAAAGGAAATAAAAGAACTAGCCAAATTAATTTAAAAAATATTTTTAAACCAAATAATTTTTGAACTATACCCTTATTCTAAAGACAAAAAATATATAAACTAGTTTTGAACTCTACTCAGTAGGTTTGTATTTCACAGTAGCATGAGTCTAGCAATTCGGAAACTACTTTTTGCATATTGCAGTATTGAGCTAATGAGGAAAGACATTGATGATGTTTGGAGCCAGGATTGTCACTCTTAGAGAAGGGAGATACAAACATGGAATAGTGAAAAGCTAGAAGGAACCCCGTAGTATTAGATTAGAATTTTCCATGATTGAAACAGGAAAAGTACAAGATGAGCTTGGAACATTTTGTGGTGCCACAAAGTAAGAAAGTGCTCAAAAAAAAAAAAAAAAAAGATGGAGACGTCAAAATGATGAAGGCCTAGCCTGAAGAGGCTTTCAGTGGCCAAATCTGGCACAATTGGAATATCAAAATAAAGAATTATGGTAATGAATTATAATCCATTGATTAAAAGAAGAATCCATGTGCCTATACTGCTGATAAGTAAATTGGGGAGAAAGGAAAAATTTTTCAGTAGAAGAATGCCAACTACTAAAAGTAGAAGGAATGATGGTATTAGAAAGTTACCATCTTGTGATTATCATAGCAATAATTGATTCAGGCATGAATCATCAAAGGATGATAAAGCTATAATGTGAACTTTGATGAGAAATAGGATATATACATTATCTCAAAATATCTTCCCAGAAATTACTTACTAGTCACCAAAAATGGGACATCTGATGTGATGCATTACCTCATTAATATCCCAGACAAAAAAGTATACTCTGAATTGAATTATAAGAAAAAACCCCACAAGTTCTTGTGAGACATTACACATAATAACTAGCTTGTAGTCTTTGAAAAAATCAATGTTGCCAGAGACAAAAAAAGCCTAAAGAACTGTTCCAGATACTAAGGAAATACTTAAAGCAAATGTATCGTGTAAATCTGAATTAGTTTCTTGATTGAAGAAAAAAATTCTAAAATGGAAATTTCTGGTATATAGGTGAAATTTTGAATATGGAATGTACATTATATAATAGCAGAAAATTTAACACAGTAGTAGAATTACTAGTGGCCAAAAAATCATAAGACAACATATATTCAGCTTCAATATTTTGAAGCTGATTAATTAAGCAATGCTATATAAAAAAGAGTATATCATTCAATGTTGGTAAGTACATAACAAAATAAGTACTCTGATATACTACTCAGAAGTATGTGTCTTGGTGTATGATTGGATGGGTGGATGAATGGATAGATAGATAGGTAAATAGACAGATAGTGATATATCTATCTTTTAACCTGAACATTTTCAGTTTTTAAATGTATCCTAATAAGAGCTATTTTTACTATTCTTGCATCTTTGGGGAAACTTTGATTTTTTTTTCAAAATACAATTTACAGATGTTTCTTTTCTCTAATTAGAAGATTGGTATGTGCCCATTCTAGAAAATTCAGAAAGTATGAAAAATTTTTAAAGAAAATAAAATGTATCTGTAACCCTACTGCATAAATCTAACCACCATTAATAAAAGAACATTAAAAAATATATTGGGAACATACTGTGTATGTAATTTTATTTCCCATTAAAAAAATTTAACATTATATCATAATGTTATCAAATATCAGTTAATAGTCTTTGATTTCCTAAATTTTAATGACAACATATTCTGTCTATGGCTATAACAGAAGTTTATTATAGCATTTTCTTTACTGTAAGGTATTAAGTTTATTTCTACTTTGTTACTATTGTATTGTTCTGGCAAATGTCTGTACATTCATATTTTACATATCTCTCATTTTCTTAAGGTAGATTTAAAGAAGTAAATTTTCAGGTTAAAAAATCTATCTATCTAAACACATGCATCTTCACATTGTTTTCTGGAATTTGTTTTTGGTTTTTGTTTGTTTGACCAGTTTAATACCCCTGCCAATGATGTATGAGAGTATCTATTTTGCTGTATAGAATATTTACTAGCATTTAATTTTGTTTTTGTTTAGATTATATTGCTTTTTTACTATTATAGATAAACGTTTTTCTTATATTTTTTTTGCCATGCTACTTCTGTGAATTGTTTTCATGCTTTGCTCACATTTTTGTTGAGATATTAGAGTTTTTCATTGATTTATGTGACATATATATATGTATGCGTGTGTGTGTGTATATATATATATATATATATAGAGAGAGAGAGAGAGAGAGGAGAGAGAGAGAGAGAGAGAGAGAGAACGAGAGAGAGAGAAAGAGAGAGTTAGAAAGACAGAGAGATACTTACCAATATACTATAGCTAAAGGTATAAAGCTGGACCTATAGCTGGAGAAAAAAATAGAAGTAGAGGCATAAGTATAGAGGGAGGGAAGAAGGAAGGAAAGGAGAGAGACACAGAGAGAGAGGATAGCAATGAAATATATGATATAGATATAGATTTTTCATTATTTTAAGATTCCTGAGGAAGAGATCATTTTTTCTGGTTGATTTTTATTATAATTTGATAGTAATATTTTCTCTAGATTAACATAATTACCTTTTCTGTTATCTTAAAGCAGCATGTGTGTTCTATAGAGACATACTTTTTTAAGAGTGCATGTAGTATATTATTTTAATGTAACTTTTTCTTGCTCCCTTTAGTGAGAAAATCTACTTATGTACCCTTTGTAAAATTTCTGACCTCTTTTTCATCATTTAGTGCCCTCTGGTGTTTGCGAAGAAGGGATGGCAATATATTTTACCTCTAATTTGTTTCCTGCTTATTAGGATTCCTTGGTATGCATGAATTGTATCAATACAGATTGAGCTAATGCTTGAATATTTTCACATTTACTTCAGAAACAAAAATGAGTGTCAGATAACTAGTTATTTGGGGAGAGTTCTGGCATTAAAAATTGTCTGGGATTTCCATCTGGCAAATGACAGAATGAAATTGCCTGGGAAACTTAGTTACCGGAGTGACCTTCCTTTACAAAGTCAGAAAACGAAATATTCACATTCAGTCTGTGAAGTCCGCTGACTTGATACTGTAGCAAATCTTGTAAGAATAAAAGCAGCAGGAGGGAAAGGGAACTACCAGGGGGAAGAAAGGAGGAGGGGAAAAGAGCAATGTCTCTTTGCTGTCAAAGGACTACCATATTCTTTCCGGGGGATTCACTTCCTCTTTATGATTTTTCATTTTTCCATCTAATATAGAGATTCTACACTCACCACCTCTGCAGCTTTGGGTTATTTCATTTATTTAACGTGGCCTTCAGTTTTCTTCTCTGTACACTGAAATCTACCTAGTTCAGTAATTTTCAAAATTTTTGAGGAGGAAGAGGAAGAGTAGGCACTTATAAAACAAAATATTCCATGGAAGTCTAATGCAAAACGCAGAGAAAATCAAAGTTAACCCAGTTCAAGTGGAACAGAGAGCATGGAAGGTGTTTGGTTCCCCCCCCCCCCATTTAACCTTCCCACTAGTTTACCTCCCAGTTGATCTCTAGGTCACTTCTGAGGCTTCCTAAGTGCTTGAGGGACACATTTTGACCAATAAGGGCAGCAGAAGGTAAATTCACAAAATGCCTCCTCTCCATACCTGTGTAAATGTTACCCTAAAATGCAGTAAGTCTGCTCTCTATAACTGATTTTGTATTTCAGAAACAATGTTTCTTTTGTATTTCAGTAATATTTCTTTTTTAAAAAACATCTTTACTGGAGTATAATTGCTTTACAATGGTGTGTTAGTTTCTCTGTATAACAAAGTGAATCAGCTATACATATACATATATACCCACATCCCCTCCCTCTTGCGTCTCCCTCCCACCCTCCCTATCCCACCCCTCTAGGTGGTCACAAGGCACCGAGCTGGTCTCCCTGTGCTATGGGGCTGCTTCCCACTAGCTATCTATTTTACATTTGGTAGTGTATATATGTCCATGCCACTCTCTCGCTTCGTCCCAGCTGACCCTTCCCCCTCCCCATGTCCTCAAGTCCATTTATTTATGTGCTTAACAAATACTTAAATGATAACCAGGCATTACGGTACATTCTGGGGGTAGAATAAGTTGATTGTTCTTGTAAGTGTATAGTCCTATAGGGGAGATAAAGATTAAAGAAATGGTAATATAAATGATATAACATTATGAAGGTGACACATTAATGAAGGAGAGGTCAGTGTTACCATGAGAGCATATGATAGGGCGGTTCTATCTAGACAGTAATATCAGGAAGGCTATTTAGGGGAGATGAATAAAGTGAGAGCTAAAGACATGTTAGGAGTGACCTGGGTAAAGCAAAGGAGTAGGAGTATTTCATGCAGAGCACAGGGCAAGAAGGAGTGTGGCACTTCAATTAATTGAAGATGGCCATTGTGGCTAAAACAAAGAAATCAAGGGTCAGGGGAAGAATGGGAGGAGTAGGTGCCAGGACAAACAGAGCCTTGTAAACTACAAGGCATCCTAAGAGAGAAATAGATGGCTATTAAAGTGTTTTAAGCAGAAGTGGCATCATTTGATCACTCTAGCTATAACATGATGAAGGTATTATTATGGTGCCTTGGACTGGAATGTGTGCATGGGGATAGAAAAAAATAGATATAAGGCAAAAAATTGACTCAACATGGTGATGGATGGGAGAGGAAAGTATCAAGGATAACCCCAGATTTCTGTCATATTCACTTGAATGGATGAGACATGTACCATCACAAGAAGGATAAGACTTTTGGAGAAGGAAGGGGAGTCATGACTGTGGTTTCGATGTACTGTGTTTGAAGAGATTTTGAGACAATTTGCCAAGTTGACTATTGTAAATTCATACTCGAAACACAAAGAACCAATCTGAGCTGGAGATAAGATTTGGGAGTCATCTACGTTTAGGGAGGAATGGACACATGAGCATAGATGATGGTTCCAAGAGAAAACATGCAAAATGACAATATAATAGGGTCTCTGATAGAACTTTTGGGAGCTTCAACATTATATATCTAAGTAAAGGATGAAAAAGAGTTCAAAGTTAACAGCTGTAACTATGACCAAATGAAGAGAATATCGTGTCCTGGGATCCTGAGGAAGAAAGTATTTCAAGGAGTGCACAGAAGAATCAAACAATACTGAGAAATATTGGATTTAGCAATAGGAGGCCTTGAGTGCCCATTGGATTTAGCAACAGGAGGCCTTGAGTGCACTTCATGAGACCTGTTTTAGCAGAATGATAGAGGCAAAACTCCAGACTGCTGTATTTAGAGGACTGAGTAGGAGCTAAGTTGAAACACTTCCTTATAGAATTTTGGCTTTAAAGGTGAGAAGAGGGATAGGCTGCTAACTGGTATGGAATGTAGCAGGGAGAGAAAGATTTCTATTTTTATTTTTTGGCTGTGCCGAGGGGCTTGTGGGAGCTTAGTTCCTGGGCCAGGGATCAAACCTTTGCCCTCCGCAGTGAAAGCACAGAGTCCTAACCACTGGACCACCAGGGAATTCCCAGGATTTCTATTTTTTAAATCGGAGAGACTTGAGGATGTTTAAATACCAATAGAACAATCTAGAGAGATGTTGCAATATATAAGAAAGAAAAGGAATCAAGGGAATAATCAATAATGCCTTTTTCCAAAGAAGAGTGAAGATGAGATTGAAAGCATAGACAGAGGTACTAACCTGATATAGGCAAAGGTGCTGTACTTCTATTTCAACCAAAAAGAAACACTGTTAGCTTAGTTCCATATATACGGCAAATTAGAATATTTCACGGCAAGTGAAGGGAGCATTTGTGTGTGTATATATATACATAATTCTTGTACTTTCTGTTAAATGGTGACATCATCTGCTAAATTTTGAGGAGAAGGGTGAGTTAAGATTTGAGGTTAGAGTATAAAGTCAGAGTAAAGGAAGAACAGTGAGTTGACCAGACAAATGTAGAGTATGTTCTGCCATTGTTGAGCATGTGTCAAGGTTGGTTACCATGAATTTATGGGTATCCAATCTGTTTTCCTTGACTAACTCACCTTTATTTTGTTTTGCCTTTTACCACATACAGTTTAGCTGGAACAAATGTAATAAGAAGGCAACGATGGAAATAAAATTTTATGTCTATTTCAAACAGTCTGCATGGTCTTCTGCCCATTCACTATTTATAAGAACATTTTGAAATTCCCTGGAGCTACTCCTGATGTAATTGAATACGTAGAAATGTAAAACAGTGATTTAGCAGATAAAACCACTTAAAACAAGAGGAAAGAGGACAGAAGAGATCACATGACCACAGAATCTAATGGGGCAGTGACATTTTGACATACTAACCCTTCCTGAGGTTGAGGAGAGATGAAGGAGGCATAGAATGATTTCTCTGTGCTTTCAGAATGCTTATGGAAGCAAATCTACGGTGAGATGAAGCACACTAGTGTATATAGATGAAAATGTTGTTATATAAAAGGAAGGAAATGGAGATTTAATGTGACTAATTTCACTTCTAAATCAACGTTTCATGCCATTGTATGAAACCTTGGGTCCCAAACCTGAAAGAGCAGGTAAAAAATGGTGAGATAGCAAATCCTATAATATTCTCCTGCTGCCTCTTCTTTCTGCATGCTATCTATTATCCTTTCAATGAGACTGACTTATGTAAGCAAATACTTTTGTTTCCAATAAAATCAAACTTTAGTGTAATAACTAGTATAGCTCATGTTACTTCAGCTCTCCAATATGTTAGGTGCATGTGCGGTAAGAAATTTGACCTTCCCAAAGAGAGGTCTGCCTTTGTTCCAGATTCCTGGGAAGTAACCTAAAAGCCCTTGGGTTTTCCTGAGTGATAGGAATAACTTTGTTATTCAAGGTGGACCCCTTGGACCTCACCTGATAATTTCTGCTATCTGCTACAAAGGTGCTCATGGTGGGTGCCTATGGCCATGTGGTGTTAGCCCAATCTCCAGGTAAGGAGTGGGCACTGGAGATTGAGTTCAGCCACATGTGCAATCATTCAACCAATCATTCAACCAATTAATGAACCCCAGTGAAAGCTCTGGACATCAAAGCTCAGGTAAGGTGCCTTGGTTGGAAATAGTTGTGCATATTGCCATAGTTCATGACCAGGAGGAGGTAATGCTATCTGTCTATGACTCCACAGGGAGAGGATGACTGGAACTCCATGACTGGACTCCTCCTAGACCTTGCCCTGTGCATTCCTTCCTTTGGCTTTTTCTAATTTGCCTCTTTTCTCTGGAATAAATGTGAACCTTAAGTATCATAGTGAGTTCTGTGAGTCTTTCTAGTGATTTATCAAAACCAATGGTGGAGCCATCAAACTTGTAGTTGGTGTCAGAAATCTTGGGCAGCCTTGGCAGTCTGAAAAGTTGTGCCCTTAACCTCAAAATCTGGCTAAGTCCTGGCCAAACAGAACCACATCAAAGCTTTTGAATACCTCCTCTTGATTATCTACATGATTTTGGAATCTAAAAGGCATATCTCTTTTGCATCCTAAATTAAGGTTTACCTGTCCTTCAAATATAGTTCTTTTCCAAAAACCTTTTTCCCTTCTACTCACATCTCATATCAGAAACAGTGCCCCACTGGGAGGCTTAGCAGTGAAATCAGAAGACACCTTGCCTAAAAAATCATCTCTGAAATCAGCATTTCTGGGTCTCAAAATCTTAGAGTTGTGTTTCAGTCAATGCTCAATCAGAAGACAAACACTACACCATATTGAATAGGGAAAGTTTAATTTAAAGAATTATTAACTAACAGGATTGGAGCAATGAGGCTTTGTGAGGAAGAAGTAAAGAGAGTTCTAAAGAATACAGGAATAGCAGACATAATGAGGAGTTAGCACCTCTGGGGCTGAAATAGAGCACCCAATGGGAGATCCACCTCTCAGCCCCAGGGCTGAGATCCAGATCTTGTTAGAGGAGGCTCTTCTCTGGTTCACTGGGTGGTAGAGAGATTGTTGTGGTGTCTCACTAGTGGAACTTGCTGGGATGGGCCCTCTGAACTTGTAGGAAATACACCTTCTAGGGGGTGGGGAAAGTTATCTACGAAAAGTCGACTTGGGCTTCCTTGGTGGCGCAGTGGTTGAGAGTCTGCCTGCCGATGTAGGGGACACAGGTTCGTGCCCCGGTCCGGAAAGATCCCACATGCCGCGGAGCGGCTAGGCCCGTGAGCCATGGCCGCTGAGCCAGCGCGTCCGGAGCCTGTGCTCCGCAACGGGAGAGGCCACAACAGTGAGGGGCCCGCGTACCAAAGTCGACTTATTTGAATTGCAGAACTTCCTGGGTGCGGGGATTCTTGGGGAAGCTGTTGCGCACTGTTAACTGCAGCAGCCAGGCTTTGGGGAAGCCACACTCACTACAGGAGCTGGGTGCAGCAGAGCCCTGCCGAGAAAGCACTGCATAAGCAGGAGGGAAAACACCTTCCTTCTGCAGTGTCTCTCCAGCGCCCTCTACTGACAAAGCTTAACACTGTGACTGCTGACGAAGAAAAACTGTTAAAGGGTCCAGCTCCATGTTCATAGCAGAAAATGAATCATGAATTTGGCCCTGAAAAGAAATAGATTGATAACTGGAAAAAGCATAAAGCTATATGATAGTTTATTTTACTATCTTGGAGGCTAAGGGACTTACCTAAGTTTACACAGTGAGGAGATGGGACCAGGTCGCAGATCTTCCAATTCCCAATCCAGTGTAAAATATATATATTGCACCATATATTTTTTACATGTAAAAAATATATATTACACCATAAATATATATATGTAAAATTTATATATTACCTCATGAGTTCATCCAATTAAAAATGGTTTTTCCCCCTCCAAATTATGTTATTCTGAAAGGATTTTCTCTCTTTAAAATCATAACAACAAAAACAATGGCTATATGCATTGGGCAGAAACTATGTACTCACAAAAACCTGGCGAGAAGGTAATACTATCCTTATTTTACAGATGAAAAAAGTAGGCTTAGGGAGGTCAAGTGATTTACTTAATGTCAGACAGTAAGTGGCAGTGTAGTTTGTCTGATTCCAAAACCTGGCTTTTAACCATTATGCTAGTTGAATCAAATACTCTATTCATTTCAGCCAAGAAATTCTTACCTAAGTAGCAGAATGGGAGTGTTCCTAGGATTAGGGGAAAGGAGATAATTATGGAGGAATTATGGAAGGAAAATACGTCTCTAAAGTGAAAGGTAGACCAGCATGCTTACTTGCATATATAGGGGGTGGAAGTCTGAGGTGGGAGGGTTGTAGACAAGTTGAGGAAACGCTGTTTATTGGCAGCCGGGCAGACACTAGAGGGCAATGGGCAGCTGGGATTGGGCTAGGACTGCAGGAGGCAGGAAGCCTTTACAGATCATCAATGCTTCTTTCACAGCTGGTTAAAAATACAGCTTTCTGCTTACCCCCTTCACCTGTGGCTGGTCCAGTGATCTGTGGTAAGGTGTGGGAATGTGCGTGTGTGTGCATGTGTGTGGGTGTCAGTCTCCCTCCTCCCCATTCCAACACCCTGCTGGGTTCAGGAACCACTAAGCTAGCCCATCCCCTCATTTTACAGATGAGAAACTGAGGCCTCAGAGACCAGACATGATTTACCCCAGGCCATGGAGGGAGTGTGTGAAACCTGGCATTCTCCTCTTCTGTTTCAGACCTCAGACACACAGGTGCTAATCAAGAGGATATAAATTCAGCTGAGTTGCAGAGGTTCTCTCCCTTTTTGGCTTGTTCCTTTAGCTGTATACTATAAATTATATTTTTATATAATTTTTAATATAATTTTTTATATAATTTATATACTATAAATTATATTTTTATATTTGGAAGTGAGTAGCCACATCATTTAAATAAGGGAAGGGTATGCATCTTGAGCGATCACTGTGGTTTTATAATGCCACCACCAATCTCATTTTTGGTGCAGAAGGGCCTGGAAATTTTGCCAAGTTGTTCAGAATACATGCAGTATAGGTATAACCTTTTTCATAGAGCATAACTGCTCTATGGTTTCATCTGAGTCCTTGGTTAGAAAATAAATTTTCAGTGAGATGAATAAAATGTCAATTGAGGTTGGGAAAGGAACACTTTAATATTCTTGAATCAGCTATATTAAATTATTCAGTCCAGTAAAGGCAGATCTCCAGCTCGTTGCTGGTTGGTGGGCTTGGATTGGCTGCTTCCGCGACTCTGAAGTTATTTGTGCATGTTCGCTTAGGGAATGCAAAGAGATTTTCTTGTGAATTTACAGAAAAAATGCACAAATATTGGTAAACATATTTACAGTAGAAAGAGAAGAGAAAAATAAAAAACACTTTGTCCAATTTAAAACATAAAATTCTACAAAACTACAGTTCTACAAAACACTTTGCAGAATAATAGAACTGAGAAATATCTTAGATATATTCTCATCCAGCCTCTTAACACTAGGGGAACTCAAGAGTTGAGTTTTTCCTTTGATAGACAACTGTGCCTGCCTTCAGAAGGCCTTTTAATAATGCAAACAGACATGAAGTACCATATAGACCCGGAATTGAAGTTGTAATTACAAAAACCACCAAAGCAAAACCACAAACTTAGAGCTAAAAGGGAGCTAAACCACGCCTTGTCTTAACTCCTCATTTCTAAATTGGGAAAGAAAGCACTGTTGAGATTGAGGCCTTTCCAAGCAAAGCCATAAATGATTGTTTCTGTTTTTCTCTTGGTAGTGCTGACATTTGCCAGGTGTAGGACTTCAGGCACTACCACCAGTGACCTTCTCTAATCTCCGTTGTAAAATTGGGATAATAATTCTTTATAGGATTTTTGTGAGGATTAAATAAATGGTTAGAAAAGTAGTTTTAAAATGTGAAGTACTATCTATTCATATAAGTAAATTATACTAATATACAAAAGCAATGCAAGTATTATTGTTTTTTGTTATTCAAAGAAAAACACCCAGATAGATTTAAATGCTAAGTAGAGCTTTTACTTTCATGCAAGGGAATTCAGTTTTTAGAAGAGCTGACTTCCAAAGAAAACAGGCAGGATTTAACTCAAATTTAAAAGTATATGTTATAAATTGATAGGAATCAGAATTGCAGGAGTGAAAGTCTCTGTTCCTGTTTTGAAATGTGCTAAACCTTCATCTATTTTAGTGCTAAACGGCAGACTATGGATCATTTAAATTATGTTATCAATGATCTGTTATGCTTAGTGCACCTTCTATTATCGTGGCAAAAATTTGTCAGAGACAACAAATGGAATATGGGACAAGTTCATTGTGATGAGGCAGCATGGAAAGTCCAACTTGGGAGCCCTTCTGTGGAGAAGGGGCCTCGTGGGGTTCTACCCCCTCCCTATCACTTCTACCTCTGCCCTTCTCTTCTCCCTTAATATTATGTTCTTTTTCAGCAATTATAACCATCTGATATATATTTATATACTTGTTTTATTGTCTGTATCCCCCCAAAAATGTAAGCACCATGAGGAAAGAAAAGGAAGATACCCAAGAAGAGTGTCTGGACATACTAGGCACTTGGTAATCATTTATTGAATGAATGTTAAAAGTCAGAAGATGGGAGAAATTGCGTCGTTAGATGTAAGCACCAATTATTTAAAAGGTTTTTTTTTGAGACCCCAAACACAGTCTTTACTTTCTGTGTTTTTGCTCATTCTGAAATCGCACAACTCAGATGGGACTCGAACCCAGTCAAAACCCAGATTGGGACTCAAACCCACTGTCTTTGAGATCTCACACCTGTTCTCAGGACTTAATGAGGTTCTTTATGTCTCGGCGCAGAAGGAATTCAGGAAGAGGCAAAGTGATAAGTAACAAATGGATTTATTTAGAGAGATACACATTCCATAGACAGAATGCAGTCAGTTTCAAAAGGCAAGAGCGGCCATGGGACAAACACACTCCACACACACAGTGTAGGCCATCTCAGAAGGTGAGAGGTCCTGAATTACGGGGTGGCTAGTTTTTATGGGCTGGGTAATTTCATAGGTTAATGAGTAGGAGGAGTATTCCTACTCCTAGGAAGAGGTGGGGAGTTCCAGGAATTGGGCCACTGCTCACTTTTTGGCCTTTTATGGTCGACCTCGGAACTGTCCTGGCACCTGTGGCTGTGTCATTTAGCATGCTAATGTATTACAATGAGCATATACTGAGGCTCAATGTCTACTGGAAGTCAAATCTTCCACCATCTTGGGCCCAATAGGTTCTAACAAATTATGTTGTATCCTCAACCGCTGTGTCATTCTTTTAAAGGTTGTGCCCTGCCCCTTCCCTCCTGCTTCAATTCCATTTGAGGAACTCGAGCAATCCTAAGGTCTGATGCCACTTCAGGTGTCTCCACATAATTCAATAGCAGTTCAGAGTAGGTTTCGCTTTATACCTTTGTTTACTTAGTGAGGGCTTAGTTATTTTAGGAAGCCAAGTTTATTTACCTGAAGTGATGCTAGGTAAAATTTCTATACTCTTGAAAATGTGCGTTCGTGTTTTAAATCAAAGTGCAAAACTTGCCCCTGTTCCTGTTGCAACTTGTAAAAAGGTTTTCCAGTATGTTAGCTGCCTTTCTGTAATGGATGTGTATAGTTTCTGTCTAGAATTTAGCCTTTTTCGACACTATTCTCACAGTTTCCAGACATGAGGTTGCAAAGGTGCGAAAGAAGTGCTCCTGACTGAGAGCCTGTCCACAGCTTGACTAAACCTTGCTTTCTTCCAGAGCCCAGGCCCCCAGACCTCCCTTTTCTTGGAGTATTTACTTTAGAAAATCTGTAATCCCAAATTCTTTCGCTACTCTTTTGATATGTAAATCTTTAAAAAGCTAATTGCTAATTTTACAACCCAAGAATGCTGTCTTTGTCAAGGACTTGAGAATCATCTCTGAAATGTAATTATCAAGGAAGACAGGGTCCCTATCTTCCAGTCTCTGTGGGAGGCTAGTAGGAGACTAACTTCAGCTGGCCCCTTGCTCCAAATTGTAAAACTACCCCTTGCCATGAAGGTACAAGAAATTTTACTTTTCCTTTGGGTTTGGCTGGTTAGCAAACACAGATGGCCTGCTCTTTCCACCCCAGCTCTTGAAACTCTCCAGCCCTTTTGCTCAAAGGAGCTGGGCAGCGAGATTTGGTCTCTAGTCTCTCCCCTATGGTAATGGTATTGGAATAAAATAAATTTCTGTCTGCTCATCTTGTCCAGTGTGATTTTTCTTTAGCACCCCTCTTTTCTATACTTGCTTTCAAAATCAGAGCTCTTTTGAATGCTCTGTATAGACTCCAGTTGGGTTCTCTGAATAACTGATAATATTTCTTCCTCATAATATGTAACTGAATGGTAAGGATTTTATTTCTTGAATGTATTATTTTTTTCTTGAATATATTATTTTATCCTTTTGGAGCTTCATGACAATAGCTGTTTGGAGATATGGTTCATCATTATTATTCTTATTTACATTGGCAATGACCATTTAATAAAATAGTTAAATTTCACATAGTGCTTTACATAGTATTTTATATATTACTTATATGTATAAATCTCCTGAAGGATATGCATATGCTTTATGAAATTCAAGGTTTTGCTTGAGTGCCTTTCTTAGTATATTAATATATTTTGGGGCAGGTGTCTGATTCCAGCTTTTAGTAAAAACATTTTTTGGAAATGTCTGATGGATCAGTAATCTTCTAGATCAGGGTAATTCCATCCAGATTTAGATCATTTGAGAAACAGGAACCATATAAATCGGTATTTGGTGATTACTTAGTGAATCAGTCAAAGGCCAGTAAGCCACACTCTTGGCAAGAGACACCAGAGAATCAAGGCTTATAAATAATACTCTTCCTAGAGTTTTGCTGAGTACAAATATGACATGTAAGAAAAGGGAAAAGTAAACTTCAGTTTAGCCCCCCAAAAGCATAAGCATTATTCATTTTCTAGTGATGTTATAAATTTTTGGTGTCAAGAATTTTGCTTACCTTTTCCCTTTTTTCTCCCCCTGGGTCTTGAAAATGCTTGGTTAACAATAGGCCCTTATTAAGTGAACAGAAAAGATTCTCTGCTTTAATCTCATTTAAAGTTCATAGCTGATAGAACAAAAACAAAAGAATTAACTGATACATTTTTCTTCTAATGATGCCAAGTGCATAGTGTCACCAGGAGGGGAGTGTACTGTGGAGGTTAGATTCTTCACTGGAAGGGAGGGCGTTACTCTCTGAGGAAAATTTTGTTGCAAAAATATAATACTAGTAAACGTTTTTGGGACAATTTTATGTGCCAGGGTCAGGCTAAATACTTCACATGAAGTATCGCCTTTTAATCTTCATAATGACAATATACATTAGACCCTATTATTATCCCCATTTTACAGAACAGGATGTTTTACCGACCCTTTCGAGTCGGGCCCCAACAAGGGTCCTCCTGCCTGGTGTTGCTTAAGCCAATACAATGAGACCGAGTTCGGTTCAGAAGCAAAGGAAAGCTTTATGCTCTGATCAGAGAACGGAGCAGTACGAGCTTTTAGCACACATTTTCCCCGAAAGGCCATGAGCAGTGCTGCTTTATAGGGCTCCTGTCTGCGGGGAGGGGCGGAGTTCTCGCGGGGCTCAGTTCTCGCGGGGCTCGCGCAGGTGCGCTGCGCAGGTCGCTTAGATGCCTGTGTCTGGGCAGCGTCTCCGCAAGCGGCCTGCCGCCATCTTGAACTGAGGTGTGGGTGTCGCGCGCAGCCAATTCTCACTGGGAACGCTGGTCTGAAGTACCTGGTGCAAGGCCTCTGCACGTGGCTCTCTACGAGCAAGTGAAACTGGACGAAGCACAAAGGAAACAAAGTTAGACTTTATTTTATTACCCAGATTTTATATTTATTGCCCAGGAATTGTTAACGGGCTTTGCCGGTGACAGATGCTCTGGTTACTGTCTTGTCTATGAACAGCTATGTTGTCTACGCTCATGAACCATCCGCACTTCCCCATTTTTCCCCTACTGTCAGCTCTCAGGAGCCGGAATTGTTAAGTCTAAGAAGAAACAGAAGAAGGAAGAGACTAAAGGTTAAACGAGGTGAGAGGTTTTACCGGGCAGAAATCCTGGTTGAAGAGATCAGAAACGGAGAGCAGAGGCTAATTAGTTGAGGGGCAGTGAGGAATTTAGATGAGAATTTTCTGTCTCCCTCTACCTTCCTCACATTTACAATTAGGATAGAGGATAAATATTAAGATGATGTTAAGGTGGAAACTTAAATGGGTGGCTTTTCTTGCCTTTCTTTGCTAACCTGCAAGAACTGAATGTGTTTCTCCTCACCCCCTGGATGGCTTGAAGATTAAGTCTTCTTTTCCCTCAAAGGGGAATGATTTAGAGCCTGATTTTAATGAGCCCCTAAAGTCAATTGAGAAAAGTGAAAAGGAAGCCTAGGGTTTGACGAAAGAGGCTGAGAGAGTAGGAGTTAATGGACAGCAGAGAAAGACTTCCCCAAGTTCATGGCTAAGGAAAAGAGGGGGAGCTGTGTGGGTCCGGGCGCTGTTGGGATCCAATCCCTGACTCCTGGCACTGCCCTGGAGAGGCTACAGAAACTCTGAGGAGAAGGGCTGTGTGAAGAGTCTAGGGAGGGGATGGTCACTGCCCTTTTGCTTCCCCTAGCTAAGTAGGGAAA
>NW_006785581.1:2944586-2950958 GCF_000442215.2 Lipotes vexillifer | reverse complement strand
AAAGGCGGTAAAGATTCCTCCCTTTCTCTTCATTGTGTTAAGTCTAGCAAGGGATAGCTTTTGCCTTTCTTAAGCCAGAGTGTTCAAGGAGGTGATGTAAGAGGCAGAGCTTAATGGCAAGGTGCCTGTGAGAATTGGGTTAAGAGAATCTTGCCATCCCATCCCACCTCAGGGGGGAGGTCAACCACAGGACCTCTTGGGCAAGTTCCCCTTCTGGATGTTTTTTTCTTCTTTTTCTCATGACCTGTATTGGTGAGTCTGTTGCATTTTGTTGCGTTGGTATTATTTAGTCCAGTAATCTTAAGGATTCTGAATTTAATCTAAATACATTGCTAGTTTATTAATATTCTTACAGCTGAATTTTCCTGCTTTTTTGGCTTATGACTGCAAGAAGCACTGAGCTAAAATAGTATTCTCTGTGTTCTGAAGGAACCAAGAGAATCCAATTGCAGTTCCAATTCTGAAGTTTACCCACTGTGAGGCCTAGGCAAGTGACTGCCCCCACTAGGCCTCAAATTTCCCCCCTGTAAAAATGTGGAGGGTAGGCTGGTTGCTGGATACAGCTGCAGTCAATTCTGATGATTGTGGATCTCTTTATTCTCCCATACAGGGTCAGTTATGCAAATATTACCCACAAGCTGCCAAATGGGCCAGCTTAGAAAGACTAAAAAATATAATGGTATTTAGCAATTACCCTGGGGATCAATTCAGATAGAAAACGGAGTAGTAAATCTAACAGAACTGAATATTGGAGAAGTTGTTAATTTGGTGGCCTCTGCTCCTGTGCCTTCTTGATTGAAATTTTAAGTGATGAAGAAGGGAATGAGAAAAGCAAGCCTGGGGAGGTAGAGAAGAAGCCAGGCTAGTGGACTGCAGTTGCCATCTCCTTGTACCAGGATGGTCTGAGCTGTATGAAAAAGACATCTTCTTAGCTATGTCTGGAAGCAGGAGGGCTCTTTTGAGCATGTTATATAGCCAAATACCTGTGGACTAAGAGTCAGAAGATCTACTTCATTATTATTAATAATAAAAATAACAGTTGTATTATGTATTCAGCACTTAACTATATGCCAGGACCAAGGGCTTTTGCTACCTGATCTCATTTCATTTGTACAACAACCCTTTGAAGTAGGTATTTTTAGACACTGTTTTAGAGACAGGGGAACTGAGACTCCAGAAATATTAATGATTTTCCCAAGATGAACTAGGTAAAGATGCTGTCATTTGGGGAGGAAATGTAAAGAAAATGGCCCTCATATCCCTAGTTTATCCCCTTTCTACTCTCCTTTTTTCATTTCATTTGGAAATGAAATCACATGATGAACTGTATGCAAGCAACACTTAAAGTAGGGAAAAAGTCCCAAAAGGGTAACAATTTGAGAAGGTTTCTTTGAAAGTGGAAAGAAACAGATGTCTTGGTGCAGGAGTGGGGAAATGCCACAGATGATTGTGTAGGCACATATAAGACTCAGATTTTTTTTTTCAACACATTTCTAATTCTGTATCTTCTCATCTTTGGTCAAAGTCCTGACACCAATCCCAGTAGACAGATGATGGTTCTCTTCCACTTCAGCAATTTGTCCTACAGTGTGGAAAGGCTTTGATTATAAACTCATCTTAATACTTGAGGAAAGAGGAGTGAGCCATAAATATCCTAAAGAGACAAAGTTGGTTTTTTGACTCCATGGATTCAAAGCAGAATTTCAATTCACAAAAAACCATCTCCCTTCCACTGCCTTCACTTCATCTTGATTAAAGGAATTGAAATAATTATAGTCTTCACTTAGTCCTAGTAGTTAGAGAAATTCAGTATTGCATATTTGAAAGTTGCTAAGAGGGTAAATCTTACAAGTTCTCATTGCAAGAAAAACAGTTGTTAACTACGTGTGGTGATGGATGTTAACCAGGCTTGTTTTGGTGATTGTTTTGCAATATCTACAAACATCAAATTATTATGTTGTACACCAGAAACTAATATAATGTTATATGTCAATAATAGCTCAGTTTTAAAAAAGAGAAATTCATAAGTGTGGGGAGGGGGTGCAGGTGGGATTGCAGGTTAGTGCTACAATCTATGCCTTTATAGATTGGGATAGATTGGGAGTTTGGGATTGATATATACACACTGCTGTATTTAAAATAAAATGCCTTTCCATGAAAAAATAAATAAGCCTTGAAGTATAAACCTTAGGCTAACTTTCCCAAAATGATCCCAGGGAACACTAGTCTCACAAGTTACTCTCTAAAGTAAAGGCTCTGTGGTCAAATTCCTTTGGAGAATTTGCATTCTCTTCCAACGTCAATGAGAAGTTACTAGCACTTAGAGTCAAACAATTCTTTGTTGTGTGGTATTGTCCCAAGTATTGCAGGGCATTCAGCATCCATGCTACCTGGCCTTTAAGTGCAAGGAGGTTCTCAGCCATCATGATAATCAAAATTTGCCCTAAAATATTTCTAAATGACCCTTGATGGAGGGTACCAAATCTCACGGAGAAGAAATGTAGCTATAACGTTAATGCAAATTCAGAGAGCATTTTTTTTCGGTGTATTAAAGACTGAGAATAATTCCTTTTAAAAAACAGTTTTTATTCAATTCAACATGCCCTAAATAAATATAGATGTTCCCATCTTTTCCCCTTCACTCCCCACCTTCCCACCCCTACCCTTTTTTGTTTTTTTTTAGAACACCAAGTGAAATCCCATGAAATGCCTTTTGAAAAATACTGCTTTAGCTAAAAGGACCAGGAGGGGAATATTTGAATGTGAAGAGATACTAATGATCATCTAATACATGGCACCCACTATTCACCCCGTGAGCTAGTGGCCAACTTGGCCCTGGAGACCTTTAAAATTTATCTATCTATCTGCCACACCACGTGGCCTGTGAGATCTTAGTTCTCCCACCTGGGACTGAACCTGGGCCACCACAGTGCAAGCGCCTAGATCTAACCACTGGACCCACAGGGAATTCACTAAAATTTTTGTTTTAAATGTGATTATCACTCATCACTTGAGCCATTGGGACCTAACCATCTATTTCTCTGTGAGACCAGTTCCCCAGCAATCAGGCTAACTGGCTTAGATCAGTGAGTCATTTTATTTGATGCTGATAGTAATTCATTATGCAGTTTGAGCTATTCAGGTTTCATTTCACTAATACTTCACCACAAAACGAGGGATCCTTGTGAAAGATTTCCTGCTAAAAGGAAAACAGATGTGATATGGCCTTCCTATGCACTTGTATTTGGGTCATGGGTAATTCTCATATACCAACTGTGGACCCTTTAACTCACCTGTTTTCAATTTAAAATATTAAACTAGGTGTGCATAGATGTCTAATTATGTAGTAGTCAAAGAAAAAAATGTATTTTCCTATATTTCAAACTGTGTTTTGCCAATGTAAGAAAACAGCCCAGAAAGTGGTCACTGGCAAAGATGTGATTTGGACCTAGAAATCCTCACTCCCAAGCCATAATCTTTATGCTGCTCCTTTTTGTTATCTCTTAATAAAGGAACTTCTGAGATGTGGGAAAAGAAGTAATTGCAATGTGCAATGAGAGGTGGATGAAGGAAAGAAATTGAGCTTGAATTGGAGGGTCCTATAACAGAAAGTTCTCAGAAGACCATCATTTAACTGTTCCAGTGCTAAAAAAAAAAAAAATAGTGAAAAACCAAACCGAACCCAAAAACTCATTTTATGCCAAATATATAAGCAAAGTAAACTTAATGACTGTGTTGGTGAACCGTTAATGCCTGAAGTCTCTGTTATCAAAGAGCTGTGAGCCCAGATAGCAGGTTCAGGTTTCTTGGGGGCATATAATAACAGATCAAATAAAGCTTTGCTTTTTTCTTTTTTTTGTCCAAATGCAGTTTAAAAGGAGGTTTAAGTTTCCTAAATTCCAGCCTGTCTTGGGCAGGTCTTGATAAGATTATATGGTCTTTTCTTGAAAGACCTCAAATATTCCTTTCATCCCTTTCTCAGTCACACAAAGTACATTTTTTCTTCTGCTATTTGACTGATAAGGTTTTCTGGATACTGCTCTCTCTCTTGCTGTAGCTGTAGAAATGAGTTCAGAAATGAGACAGTGACTCTAAACTGTATTCTTTTTGATAGTTTTTCTTCATTAAAAAACTCTCTATATGTACTATTCTCATGCTTAAAACTCCAAATGATAGAAGCTGTCTCATTATAAGCAGCTAAGTCCTGAATTACAGTTTACTTAGCATACTTTCCCCAGGCATATTAGCTCTTTTTATGTCAAAATAACAAAAACAGCTTGAAAGGGTTTGAGGTGTGAGAATGTGGAACAATCAGTGGTAGCTTTTAGAGAAAGTGGCTTTTGAATTATGTGTCAAAGCAGAATTCCAAGACTCAAATACCTGGTAGAATTGGAGCACAAAACAGTGATGAGTGAAATTGGCCAAATATCCAAAAACTAACTGCTCATGCCTGATGATAATAAGCAATTGACATTAGGTCAGTGTGGATTAGGTCACAGGGAATCCTGGTAACTGGCAAACTACAGTGGGTACGCTTCGTCTGGGGGAATATTGGCTCAGTGTTGGCAACCTTTCAAGGGAAACTAAATCTAGGTTTTAAATATTGGCAACCACTTCATGAAAACATTAAGTGGATGAACATATCAAAGAAAATGGACTGAGTCTCACTGGTTCTTGGCTTAATAGACTTAGTCCTATCTTCACATCTCTGCACTTTTGAACTAGAATCTTCCAGTAGCAGGCACCATTCAGATGCCTTTCCTCTCTCTGGAGCTGGTTTTCAGTGTACAGATATCATAATTGTTTTTAGCTTCTGATTCTAGCAGTTAAAAGAACCAGCAGGGGGAACCCACAGACTTTGTGACTTAAAACTAAAGGAAGAGATTTTTAAAAAAAAAATTATGCATAGAACAACTTTTGAAGCAATTCTGAGGACGAGCAACTAGCTTGCAGCTTTCTGGCTACCAATTTGAATTGTATATTACATACCAACCCTTGTTTCAATATTGTTATGCCAATCATCAGTTATGTAATTGGAAACAGAATGCAAAGTCTTTTCTGGAAATTTGGGCAGCACGTGAAACGTGGCTTAAATGCCGAAAGTAATTCATTCCCTCATTTGGATTTGTCTCAGTGCTGCCTCAGTTGAGCAAGTGGGTGATGTGTCCTGTCATATTCATATTGACACAAAATGGACTGATATTAACCAGTGTTATATTATCATGATCTCGCTATGAGTGGAGCATTGTATTATGCACCATGGTGTTGCAAAATTTTATACTATTGATTCTCTGCCTTCAAAGAATATTAGGAATGTTTGGCTAATTCTAAAAGCATGCACACATGTGCGCACACACACACAGAAAGAGAGAGAAATGGCTAGATTAGTATGGTCTATCCTATGGAGAAGGCTTATATAGGATTGTTGTAAGCAATTACTTTTATCTTGTAATGGCATATGTAAAAAATGATAATACTTGTAGGCACATTGGGGAAACTTAATGGGTCTGGTTGTGTAAAAGATGCACAGCTCTGGCTTCCCCAGGCCATACCTGGCCATGAAGAAGGCTGTGGGTATGAGTATCTGGGCAGACCCTCAGTCCACTGGTGGCATGGCAGAGTGCTATGAAATACTGGTTTGGGGTCCTCTGCTATAGGCTGGTAAAGAGAAAGGTGATAAACATAGAGCCAACTTTGGGGATGGCTTCCCTTTTAATTTTTACTTTTTCCTAATGTTGATTTAGTTATTTCCTATTAGCATTTATCAAAAAATTAAATCCTTTATCATTTTTTCTTCACTTAGAAAATACAGGATAAAAATTAAAGATTTGGCTTTCCAGAAATGTTCTAAGAATGATGCCTCTTATCTTTAGAAAAGATGAAATCCTTTCCCATGTATGCATACATCCTACTGCAAGAGCTGGTTTGGCTCATTCACTTTTGCTTTTACTATTGTTGTAGAGGAAGAGAGAGATCAGCAAGCAGAGAAAAAGAGAATAAGGTCACTGTTGACATTATTATTTCTAAATGAAAGCCTAATGAATACCCTCTGTGCTATCCACCTCCATATTAAGTTGTTTTTTTTTAATGGCTGCTACTGTTTTGGAATAGAATAATGTTGAGTTAAAATCAAGCATATTGAAGTCTAATGATAGTTATTAGTGAACTGAGAGGGGAATGAAATTTTTCATGTTTATGCAGAACAGCATTAAATGATCACATTGTTGCACAGTGGCTGTCCTTTGTTTCTGTCCTTCATAGCTAATCAAGTTGGATTACACCTATTAAACAAATATGCTTTCACACTTTGTCCCAGCCACAACTTTCTATAAACAAAATTAGAGGTAGAAAGGTGAAGAACCTCTCTTTCCC
>NW_006785581.1:2939081-2944536 GCF_000442215.2 Lipotes vexillifer | reverse complement strand
TCTTTCCCTCAATATGGGAAATAAAAAGGTAGAATTTTGGATTTTCTCTGGTTAGCACAAGTTGCCAAGCATTCTGGTTACATATTAGTTTGAATTTTAAAAGGTGAGATAAAGCCTCTTAGGACAGGGGCAACATTACTGTAACTAGTTTTTCTTCATCATATCCTAGTTCTTTCACTCCTCTCCCAAACTACATCTGTGAATATGCTATGGTATTGAGAAAGGGATTGTATTAGCTAGAAGGAACTTAAAAATTGTTTTAATTTTAAATGATAAAATCTTTAAGAATACTTGCAGTCTGAGTTAGCCAGGACCCAAGAAGATACTGCTTAACTCATAAGTGTGTGGAATGCTGTAAAACCAATATAATTTTCCAATAGTCTCCCAAGCAAATGGTGGCTGCCGGTCTTTAGAATACCTCCAGGAATCTAGAGCTTATAGGTCCCAGGGTAAGAGGTCCTCATTGTTGTAACAAAGACTCCTGAGCAGTTTTCTGCACTCTGTTTCAAATTTTATTTGAGCAAAATCTTTCCCAATGGCTGCTAAACCACTCTCTATGAGGTCAGGATATTTGCATTCCAGAAGAGAGCTCTACCTCATTTACTCTCTGTTGGACTATTTATGTTAGCTCTCCTCAAACTCCTCACTTGAAGAATTATTGCTCATTTCTCTTGGGTCATCAGTCAGAACAGATTCACAGCAAGATTTTATAACTCCTGAATCAAAGGAGAAAGCAGTCATCATAGGACTGATTGAAAAAACAAGTATAAGTACCGATTGTAGATAAATAAGAAAGCAGTAAATAAAACCTTTCCTGGGTAAGTTGAGGGCCATTTGAGATATTTGAGTCTGTGGGGAGGAAGGGTGAGAGGTAAATGAATCTCAGCTTAGCCTCTCTACCAACCCATATAATTCCCAACCTGTGATCCACAAGGCAGCAATGTAGGTGTTGTCTACTTTCCTCCAAATACTTTTTTAAAGCCTAGTAAAAATTGCACATGTTTTTCTATAATGATACCCTATAGGTTAAAAACAAAAACTTAAGTTTTGGCCTGGAAGTCTACCTGCTGAGTCATTTAGGATATCTGTTATCTGTGGCAGGTTAAAAGCCCTGATTGGCTGTTTTTGGTATTGATTACAATGGCTCATGAAGAAATACAAAATTCAAGAACTTATCAGTGATAGAAAGGCTAAGGAGTCCTTCACAGTATAATAGTGTTAATAAAACAGCAAGAATTTATATAATGCACTTAAAGTTTTGTGAATTATCTCATTTGTGTATTCCAACAGCTCCAATTAAGTAGGTACAGTAGAATGAACACTGAACACCAGAGAACTGAAATAATTTTCCAAAGATGAAACAGATACTGCTTCTCTAACCACTATCACCACAACTTGGTACCAACCCTCTCTGGAAGGTACTATATTATTCCCATAGCAATGTGGTTACAAGTGTAGACTTCGAACAAAGATTGCCGGGTTTCAGGTTCTGACTCTAACCCATATTAGCTGTGATTCTGGGAAGGTTACTTAATCTTATTCTCTACACCTCAGTTTTCTCAGCTTTTCTTTTTTTTTAAATGTCAGATTACATGGGAATAAGAAAATTATCTAGCTTGGGGGTTGTTGTGATGATTATTGAGTTAATAGATATAAGTAGTTAGAAGAGGGCCTGGAATAGTAAGTATTCAATAATGTTAGCTATTGTTACTATTTCAGATAAGAAGATTGATTTTCAGAGCCCAAGATCCACAACTCTTACATGGTAGATCCCGTACTTCGGTCCAGGTCTGTGTAACAATAAAACTCCTATTCAAACTCAAGTTTTCCTATTCAGGCTTCTATGTTCTGACATACAATACAATTAGAGAATAATTGGATATTGTTAAGCTATTTGTTGCTGAAGGTATGTGAGATAGAAATTCAGAGAAAGTCGTGTCTGTTTAGTATGTTTAGTATGAGTGAGGGTATCAAGGAAGCCTTCATGAAAAGAATAGATGTCTGATAGGTATGGAGAGGTCAGAACCTATTCCAGGTTGGGGGACTAGCAGAGCAAAGGCATAGGGAAAACAAACTTGGCGGTTACAAGGACAGAGGGAGACTAGCCTCCTGAAACTCCATTCTTGTCTTTATAGAAAAGCAGAATAAAATTAAATAAATAAAAGATTCCCTCCAGCTAGAGGGAATCTTCAACATCAGGCAGAATAATATGGAATTAATGTGATAGATAATAGGGAGTCATTATAGATGATCCAATATGGGATTAAGTTGATTAAAATAGTGTTTCAGAAAGATTAATCTGGCAAAGAAGTAATGAAACCAGTTAGAAGATCGCTGCAATAATGTAGGCATGAGATGACAAGGGCTTAGACTTTCAGTGAAGGTGGGGATATGGAGAGAAAAGGATAAACTTAAAATTATAGGACATGATTACCTACTGAGTAGAGGGGATTAAAAAAAAAAAGAGTCAAAATGAGTTGAGGCCTGATGTCAGAAAATGAATGTAAGGACAGATGTGATTTGCAAATCTTCTATGTTTAGTTTTCATGGCACTTTTTTTTTTTTGTGGTACGCGGGCCTCTCACTGCTGTGGCCTCTCCCGTTGCGGAGCACAGGCTCCGGACGCGCAGGCTCAGCGGCCATGGCTCACGGGCCCAGCCGCTCCGCGGCATGTGGGATCTTCCCGGACCGGGGCATGAACCCGTGTCCCCTGCATCGGCAGGCAGACTCTCAACCACTGCGCCACCAGGGAAGCCCTGTGTGGCACTTTTTAAAAAATGGGTAATTTTGAATAAACAATGAATTTCCAGCTACTTTGCAAGATTTGGAATGTCTGGTAATGCTGGTCCTGAATTTCTACAGGGTCAGCATTAGAACAGAGTACTGGCAGCACAATTAAAATGAGTTATGTGATCTGAACTTTATTATATCTTCCATATGCCACACTTCTCAAACTTGTTTAGACCATGTGAGCATTTGATTTCCTGACCCCTGCTTTAGGACTTTTGGCCTTGATGGTTGGAATAATGATGGTGATAATATTGATGATGATAAGATATGAATGGTTTGTAAGAACTCACCTTTCTCAACATCCTTCTTTAGATTCCTCTTTCTCTCCTGCTACCATGTCTGGAATTTATAATACTGATCTACTTTTTTAGATATCTCAAGTATAGGATTAGGCAATAGCTATTTAAACCCATACTAATTTTATATGTATTTATCAGAACAAACTTTGTTTTAATCTCACTTGATCGTAGCAAGCACTTCATGAACTATTTCCCTCCTTTTCTAGATAAGAAAATGAGAATAAAAAGTAGACTGGTTCAAGGCAAAAAATTAGCAGATCACAAAGACAACAGGTCATAGACTTGTCGTAGAATGTAATAATTATTGAGAAGTTGTTTTAAATTTACTTACAATGAATTTATTTACTTGACACACATTTACTGATCATTTAAAAGGTGCCAAGCACTGTGCTAATGCTTATAAACACTTAAGAATGTTTTCTGGTACATAGTAAGAGCTCAACAGCTACTTGTTATCATTGTATTATATTAATCCGAGACTACTCAGAAATTAAAACAACACAATGATAATGGTGTGGGAAAGAAGAGACAAAGGAATACAAAATGAGTGATTACAAGATTGAATGAGAAAATGTATGTCAAGAATCTAGCATATTGTTTTGTATTTAGAAGACAATTATTTTTAGTTCTGGCTGAGCCACCCTCATCCTTTGGCCTGTATATTTAAAAGGCAAATATTGTATGGGGGAAATATAGAATTCCTTAGATTTATTGAGTGGCGGGTTGTTAGGGAAATGTGGGGAAGAGTTATAGACACATTTTTCATATGATTCTCAGACTTCTTAACTATTTCTTTGGTAAAGTCCTTTCAAAATCATAGAATGTGATGTTAGGGGGTACTTGGTTCATATTATCAAGAGTTAGTTGATGGCATCAGACTTGGAATAATTAAGTGACTTTCTCAGGGTCACATAGCTAATTTAGTGGCATAACTAGGAAGAGAATCCAAGACTCCTGAGTCACAAACCATGGTTTCTTTAGTTAATTCACATTTCTTAACAATGTATATACCAAATCCTAAATTCCCTGTCATGCTTTTAAAAATTTTTACCAAAGGAAAGGAAATGAAGGAAAGTTAAAGTCTCTATTGCACATCATCTAGAAAATTCAACTTTGATAGACTTAGTCCTCTAAGGACTTGGCATTTTTTCCCATCTGAAATGCAAGTGCAGCCTGGAATGCTAATCTGAGCACTGACTTTTGTGTTGATGGTGAAGATGACTTATTAATACTACTGTTCATAGAACATACTCTGGGAAAATGAAATTGTGAAGGATCACAGTCTTTAGTGCTTTGTTTTCACAGCTGAAATAAAGTTGGAAAATTCCAAACAAACTTTCCTCCTTCTAGTCCCATCATAAGAAAAATTTAAGGAAACATTTAGGGGATAATCGTACACTGAGTTTGCTCTTCAGTGCCTACCAAGGAAAAAAAGAAGAAAGAATATCCTTTGAGAAGACTGTTAAACGTGGCAAAAGGATTAGAATTATTCTGCAAGTTTTCAGAGGGCAGTGAATTAAAGTTTCTTACCTTACCATAAGTAAGAAGTGTCTTGTGAGCTCCAAAGCTCTAAGCACAGTGCTTAGGAAACAATAGGTATCCAGTAATATTTGCTGATTTTTGCTTCCAGTATGCCTGAGCTTATCTCTGTCTTAGCACTTTTCATCCTATATTGCCTTTAACATTACTGTGCCTCAGTATATGCTATAAGCTACTTGAAGTTAGGGACTTTATCTTGTTCATTATTATATCCATAGACTTAACACAGAACATGTCACATATTTTCACTTATTAAGTATTGTGGAAAGAAAGAAGGAAAGAAAAAGAGAGGAAGGAGAGAGGAAGGAAGTAATTACATCATAGTTATCCAAAAATTGAATGAAGTACTTTACAACAGAATTTTGCAATCCTGGTTCAATGACCATTTACTGGAGTTGTAGAGCTGGACTGAAATTTCTTTGGGTGATAAAATCTGCCAGGTTGTATAATCATACAGTGTTTGAAAAGCTATATATGTCTTTTAAATTTTCAATTATTTAGAAATTCCATTCAAAATGTGGTATTTACTTGCCTCCTAAATTGTAAAGCTGTTATTTAATTGTCATAATATAGCTAATGAAAGCCTTGGCCTTGGATTTAGATGCATCTTTGACAAACATGGCACTTTAATTCTGAAACAGAAATGCTCCATTAGGCTTATAGTTTCGTAACTACAGAAAGAAGACATTAAGTTATCCTTGCTACAAAAAAGGAACACTGAATTTGCTAGAACTACTTTTAATTATGTTAAATTGAAGCAAAATTGGATCCTGACAATCTGTAATTATGTCTACATTATATCTGCCATAGAAGACTTCTAGGGAAAG
>NW_006785581.1:2930143-2939042 GCF_000442215.2 Lipotes vexillifer | reverse complement strand
GGGAAAGAGAATATTCTCTAATTTGTAACACAGACATTTAGTATGTCTTAAACTCACTTCAAACTCATTTCAAGGTAATGCTAAATTTCATTGTAATTTCTTCCTTATCAGAAACATATAAAAAGGTAAAGGTGATGGTTGTCATTATGAAAGGATTATGACACTGTGATGTCAGTGGAAGAGAAGAGTAAGGGTCTTTCACAGATGACCCTAAGCAATGTCACTGTGTGTAGTTTCTTCCTCTGATATGCTCAGTCTACTCCAGCTTTGCCTGGAGTGACTCAAGCCAGTTTGTGAGCAAAACATTTTGTTACACCTCACCAGGAAATTCAAAATCAGTGTATATGATTCATGTTTGACATTACCTCTGAGAAAGATAAGCAGACACAGTAATTCATTTGCTACCGTTCTATTCAACAATCAGTTAATAAATGACCTTGTCACTCCAACTTCTTTGATTTAATGTGTGCATCCTAATGGTATGGACTTTACCAAAGCTAACTCCTACAGTTGTTTCTTCAGACTCATGATTTTTTCTGATAAGGAAGGAAGGAAGGAAGGAAGGAAGGAAGGGAGGAAAAGAAGGAAAGAAAGAAAGAAAGGGGAGGGAGGAGAGAGGGAGTGAGAGAGGAGGAAGCAAATGAAGAGACAGATAAGGAGAAGAGAAAAGTAAAAGAAAAAAGGGCAAAGAGAACAGGCTAAAGCAAGAAAAGAAGAAAGCAAGAAAAAAGAAAACAGGAAAGATAACATGATTATTTAAAATTTCTTCTAGAGTTGTTAACTTTAGTGGCTGTATGACATTATCAAAGATGATTCCTTTCCATCACTTTGTTTTCTTGGCTTGTCCTCTCAAGTTGACTAACCTCATGGTGTCAAGATAGCTGCCACAGCTCCAGGTGTCACTTCCAGATGACAGTATCTCAGAGGGATAACTTTCCAAACCTCCCTACTGATATTAAAGTCCATTATTATTTACCCCTTGAACTTGGAACACGTTTAGATTTCTCTAAAACATATGGCTACCTGATAATTGAATAAAATCAGTTTATTTTAACAAGGAAAAAAGGGAGCAGTGGTTGTTGGATAGGAGAACAGGGTTGTTTTCCCTGAGTTCTGACAGACGGATGCTTTAATATGCACCCCAGGAATAGATAAGCCTTGAAGGTGAGAGGATACTTTAATCATCTTGACAGGGCACTCTTTTTCCTGGCTAGTGCTGGAAGGACATGGGCAAATATCAGTCATATCTTCCTGACTTTTATTTTTCTATGTTTTCATCACTGCTTAATGTTCTTATACTTGACATTATTTCTTTAGTTATGTTAATAACCGAAATTAAGTTACACCCTCATTTTACTGTCATGGAATCTATATTTTTCTCTGTATATTGACATTCTTTACTGCTCTTAACCATGTAGTTATTTTATAGTTTTAACTCTCAGAAAGTAATACCATATTTCATTTACTTTAAGGCCCTTCACTATTACCTTCCCTTCCCCATGTATTACCTATAGCATGAACACTTCAGTTCTTATGAATCCTGAAAAGCAAGATAGAGCTTTTGCTAGGTAAACTTATATCAGTGTTTCTCAGTCTTATAGCCATGGCACTCTTATTTTGTTTGTTTCTTTTTTTTTTGAGTGGACTGTTATATGTTTTAGAGGATAAGAATGAAATCTTAAAACAAACAAAAACTTTGTGATCCATTAGCCTATTTCTAGGTAGGTAGGATTATTTCTTTAAAACTTGTAGCATATTTAAATTAATTGAGCACTAATTATGTTTCCATAAAGTTATGACAGTTATAAGTTAAGAAGGAATTATTACAAAATGATGACATGCAAAATGCCAAGAAAGGTGTCAAAGTTGAATAGCAATATTACTGTTTCATTAGCAAGCTCTCCTGACTTCCTTTTTCACCCTGGCAAGGGACCTAAACCTATCATTTTGAATGGCCTGGAAATTCTATTACATTTTGCCATGACTGGATCAGAATACACCAGGTAATTGGAATTCTGAGAAAAGTCACATAACAATAAGTACTGACAAGCTTAAAACACAAGTGCTTCCTTTTCCTCTTTCATATCCAAAGCAGACATCATATTTGATTGTAACACTTGATTCATTAACTTTGTAAATACCTCTAAATGCTTTGATAGTGTAGATATGCACTGTCCAATGCTGTACCCATTTGACACGTCTGATTATTTAAATTTAAAGTATTAACAACTTTTTGAGGTTTTTGACATACAATAAACTGCATATATTTAAAGTTTACAATTTGATAAATTTTGAGATGTGTGTACACCTATAAAAACAGCACAATCAAGAACATATCTATCATTCACCAAAGTTTCTTTGTGCCTATCATACTCCTGAATTCAAACTAAGTTACAAAGCTATAATAATCAAAACAGTATGGCATTGGCATAAAAACAAATATATAGATCAGTGAAACAATAGAGAGCCCAGAAATAAACCCACCCATATATGGTCAATGAATTTTCAATAAAGGTGCCAAGAATATACATTAGGTAAAGAATAGTTTCTTCAATGAATTGTGCTGGGAAAACTGGGAAGCACATATGAAAGAATGAAACTGAACCCTTATCTTACACCATAAACAAAAACTAAGTCAAAATGGATTAAAGACTTGAACCTAAGAGTTGAAACCATAAAACTCCTAGAAGAAAATGTAGGAAAGAAGTCCCTTGACTTGTCTTGGCAATGATTGTTTTGGATTTGACACCAAAAACAAAGGCAACAAAAATAAAATAAACAAGTGAGACTGCATCAAACTAAAAAGCTTCTGCACAACAAAGGAAACTACCAACAAAATGAATAGGCAACCTATAGAATGGGAAAAAATATTTGTAAGTTATTTATCTGATAAGGGGTTAATATCCAAAATGACAAAGAATTCATACAACTCAATAACAAAAAACCCAAAAAACAAACCAAGAAAACCCTCCAACCCCACCCCCCAATTATCCAATTAAAAATTGAGCAGAAGAACTGAATAAACCTTTTCCCAAAGAAGACCTACAAATGGCCAACAGATATATGAAAAGGTGTTCAACATCACTAATCATCTGGAAAATGAAAATCAAAACCACAATGAGTTACATCTCACACCTCTGAGAACAGCTGCCATCTAAAAAACAAGAGATTACAAGTATTGACAAGAATGTGGAGAAAAGGGAACCCTTGTGCACTGTTGGTGAAAATGTAAATTGGTGCAGCTACTACAAAAAACAGTGACGTTTGCTCAAAATATTAAGAATATAACTACCATATGATCCAGAAATTCCACTTCTGGATGTATATCTGAAGGAAGCCAAATCACTATCCTGAAGTGATATCTGCACCCCCATGTTTATTGCAGTGTTATTTGCAATAGCCCAATAGCCAAGATATGGAAATAATTTAAGTGTCTATCAGTGGATGAGTGGATAAAGAAAATGTGATATATATACTTTTTATATAATAAAATATTCATGTATAGAAAAGGAGGAAATCCTGCCTTCTGACACAACATGGATGGACCTTGTGGGCACTATGCAAAATGAAATAAGTCATTCGGGGAAAGAGAAATACAGTAGAATGTAAAAGAACAGAACTCAGAGAACAGAGTAGGTTGGGGGTGTGGAGGATAGGGAAAATGGGTGAAGGTGGTCAAAAGTATAAACTTGCAGGGAAAAAAATAAAGATCAGATATGCTTCCCTTATTCCTGATCTTAGTGGCAAAACCACTGTGTTTCACTATAAGAATGAAGTTATCCATAGATATTTCATTGATGTGCTTTGTCACATTATGAAAGATCCTTTCTATTCTTATTTTGCTGAGAATTTATCAGGAGTGAATTTTGAATTTTGACAAATTCTGCATATATTGATATAATTGTACCCTTTTGGGGGGATTTGTTTGTTAATATGGTGAATTAAATTTTTTTTTTTTAGTATTAAACCAAACACATTCTCGGAATAAATCCTACTTGGTCATAATTTGTTGTCCATTCTATACGTTGTTGGATTAAACTTGCTGAAAATGTGTTCTGAATTTTTACATCTATCTTCATGAGGGATATTGGTCTATGATTTTGTTTTCTAATATTTTTGTCAGGTTTTGGTATCGGTAATTCTAGTCTCATAAAATTAATTATAAGTATTCCATCCTTTTTAATTTTCTGGAAAAATTTGTGTGCAATTAATATTACTTCATTTTTAAAAGTTTAATATACCAATGAAGCCACTAGAGTTTGGAGTTTCCTTTGAGGGAAGGATTTTAATTATAAATTAAATTTCTTTAGTAGATATAGGAATGTTCTGGTTTTCTGTTTCTTCTTAAGTGAGCTTTGATAGTTTGGGTCTTTCAAGGAATTTGTCCACTTTATTCACGTTGTCAGATTTAGTGGTGTAAAGTTGTTCATTAAGTTTAGTGTAAAGAAAGTAAAGAACCATACAATTTAAAATTTAGTTTCTCAATCACACTAATGAACATTGAGGACAAATCCTCAATAAGTATATATGGCTAGTTGCTACTGTGCTGGTCAGCACAGGTATAGGACATATCTTACTGCAGAAGGTTATATTGGAAACCCTGAAGATAGCTATTATCAATTAGTATAAATTGCACTTACGATGAAACTCTTTCTTGTATGTTATTTATTAATTATGGCTCAAGACTGGGAAAGATCAGCTCCAGATAGGAAGTGAGATGTGTCCCCCAAACCAATTCAGTTCTCAGAATGTTTTTACTTTTAATTATATTTTAAATCTGGAGGATAGATATTAAATCCACATATTCCTTGGCTTAGATTTTATTCACGTTTTGGGTAGAGTTTATCAAAGAATAGTCTTTTCAGCATTCAGAAGAGCAGTTCTAGAGTAAAACTGGCCTTGCCTAATTGACTTGATAAAGCCTAGGAGAGAGAGGAAAGTAAATTAAAAATAAATAAATGAAGAAAAAAGAAGAAAAAAAACCATCAAACTTCTAACCTGTAAATTCTATACTTTGACAAAACCTCTGACTCTGTGTTAGATTTCTGTAAAGTTCTTTTCACAGAGAATTTTTCTGACTCATTATTTAAAGAAATAATTTGACATGTATTTATACTGAGATATGTTCTAGCTATCCTAAGATCTGCAAATCAGAATTTCCATAGTGGAACCATCACTTGTTATAGGGATTGCTATTTCAGGTGACTCTGCTCAGAGCAGGATTTCCTCATTATTTCATTGGCATTTCCAAATGATTTGTTTCAAGTGGCTTGCCCTGTTGAAGACTGCCGTGTTCTAATTACTCACAGTGAAGCAGAGATAATCAATTATATTTAACATCCTGACCTAAAGAGTAGGTGTTTTTTCAGGATTGGTCATTTTGGAATGGAAAAAAAAACCTTTATAATTTAGAATTGGTGAGACACTTTGCTTTTCTTACCTAGAAGAATATCAGAGGCTTCTTTTCATTTAATTAGCATTGCTTGATAGTTTTCCTTAAAAACCATCCATACTTTCAGACCCAAGAAATTTGTTTTTAACAAGGAAATGTTTGTTTATTCTTTTCCCTTGAGGTTGGTTAATTTAGAGCTTTGATGCAAAATGATCTGGAATTGAAGGTCCTTGGCTATGTTTCTTAATGGATTTGGCGCTCAATTTTTGGGCTCTAAAATTAGTGATTAAACATAGCTCACAAGGAGATAGTAAAGCATAGTAACTAAGTGCATGTATCTTAGATTTGTGTATATTATCTTAGGTTTACTTAGCAATCTGATCTTGAAAAGTTTTAAATTTAAGTTTACTCATTTGTAAATGGATAATCTAATATATAATAGGATTATAATCAGGATTGCTATATGGATTAAATGTAATAGTATTTGTAAAGTACTTAGCACAATGCCGAGCTTAAAAAATTGAAGCTATCCTTATTTTCCTCACTAGCTTATAGTAGTAAGGTAGATAATATACAGTGCCTAGCACTTACTAGGTGTTTGACAAATTTTACTTTTCTTCCATTCTACCTTTAATTCAGGTTTTACTTTGTGAAAGATTAACTAGATTCAGCTCTTCATATATTTTTCTTAAGTTTAAAAATCTTTTGCTTCCCACCTTTTCTCTTTCCTAGTCATATTTGAGTAATCAATTCTGGAAATATCTACAAATACTATCTTAGGGGTATCCAAATTTTCACCTTTTGGCTTTGTCTATTTAAAATATTAAATACTGGAAATATATACCAAAATAATAATAGCAGTTTTCATGGGTTGGAGGCATTATGGGAAACTTTTGTTTTTCCTTTATAAATGCTTATATTTTCTACAAGAGAAATATGCTAACTTAAAATATAAAGAAGCAAATATTCTTTGAAAAAGGGAGAGAGGGAGAGCAAGAGCAAGTCTCGTGGTCCAAATGGGCGTAAAAGGTATGCAGTGTACCTTTTGCAATATAGTTTTATCTAGGTTGATTTCTTGTCTGAGTCTTCTACACCTTGCACATGTTTACCTTTGATTAAGGATAAGCAGAAATTTAGACTCTCCTTCATGCAATGGCTTTGTCTCTTCTTCTATAATCAGAGAGCAAGGAGAGATGGAACTAAACATCTAGTCCTAGCCAGGTCCCAGGAACTTTGGCTAGTTTAGCAGCCTGACAATATCCTGGGTAAGTGCATCACTTCTGCTGCTCTCAATCTGTTTTGGAAAAGTGCTATGGTAGAATGCCTGATATTTTAGGCTTTTACTATTCCAGGTCACCTTTACAAACTTCCTGATGTGGGGTGGGAAATTCTAGCTTGAACTGCCATCCATTACTGTACTAGACATATTGTGTCTGCTGCCTGTAATGATTCCTGAGCTGTGCTATTAAAGGCAAGGTATTACTCTGCAAAGTTTATAATAGCAGTCTTGCTGAAACAAGCAAATGCCTTCTATTACATTAATGTTCATAACAAAGAGCTGGCCTCTGGCTCTGCTTCATCCTCTTATGTGTGTCTGGGCAGTAGATCTTGCATGGTGGTGAATATTTTTAGGCTCTTTCAAGCAGCCGGAACACCAGTTAATGCAAGATCATCTTGACAGCCCTTTTTAGATCTTGACACCTGATGCTTTTTCTGAGGGCTTTGTAAAAGCAACATTTATAATTTCCACCTCTAATACAGTTGTAAAAGTCTGATGCATCTTTTCAGAAGAAAACTCTACAATAAAAAAGGAAAATTGAAGTAAATTAAGTCAGGGAGCTTTTCGAGCCATCAAGGAAAATGTTGTATACCATCATGACATTTCAACCCTTAACTTGGTGCTGAAGCATATCAGTTGAGCTGATGAGCTATGGCTGAATAAAAGTAAGGGTTTGAGCTAGTCAAATACCTTTCTAAGCAGCTTGCCTTATCACAGTCTATTTATCTAAGCACCTAATCAAGGACATTTATTCCTGTGGTTGCAGTAAAAATGGAAATGTCAATGGAGAGCAGTTGGTTATATGAATTTGCTCAGTGTTGAGCAGGAAATCTTGCAGAAATCTTAAGCTTCATCCATTCACACATTCATAAGAGCTCCATCCTTTAGCTAACTCCTTCATAATTGGAAGCTTTTTGGGAAAAAAAACACTAATATGTTCTCTTTTCGTATGGTGCAGAAAGAAGGAGTAACTTAAGTGGATATGTGAAAATGATTATAATGCATAAACTAATTGTGAATATAATTACTATGCTGTAAGAATGATTAGCAACTTTGTTTTTGTCTCTAAATGCTGTTTCCAGCTGTATTCACTAGGGGAAATATTTCCATGACCTTGGATTGAAACTTGCACATTTCCTATGACTTTATTCCTTACACTCAGATAATAGATTTATGATTCCACAAAGTTGTAAATGTGGCTTTAATTTAGCGATTAGATGGTCCAGTCTAAGATATTAATTAAACATTTTAATATTCATTCAAAGGTAAGAATCCCCCCTTACCTGTCCATGCCCCTAAAGTAAAGACTAGTAGACTTCAGGAATGCAGGTAATAGTCAGATTTTGCTCCTTTATTCCACTCACTTTTTGGTCTTTTACACAATAGCGGGAAGGTGTAGGAAGAGGTTTTAAGGGCATAAGTACATTGATAACCTTTGTGTGAAATCACATTTATGGTAATAAATCCTAAATTTGTATGACTGGCTTGGATTTCTCCCTTAATTTCTAGGTTTATATTTTCAATTGCCTGTTCAGCATGCCCATTTGGATTTCTAATACTCATCTTAAATTTAAGATGCCCAGTCTGAACTACATTTTTTTTCCCAATACATTTTTCCATTTGCAGTGTACCCCATCTTAGGAAATCATCCTTCTAATTGTTAAGGCCAAAATCTGTGGTATCATTTCTGATTCTTTCTTCTTTTTATAAGTCTGATGTGTCAGAAAGTCCTATTGGTGCTACTTTCAATATACATCCAGAATTCTCCACTCTGTTTGTTACTAGTAGAGTCCAAGCCATCATCTTTTCTCACCTGGATTATGGCCTCCTACTGGTCTCCTTGCCTCCACCCTTGCCCCTTTAGTCTTAATGAGTAGCCAGGTGATCCTAGTTAAAACCCTGAAATGGCTCTCTGACTCACAGCAAAAGCCAAAGTTGTTACACTGGCCTGTAAGGCCCAACATAGTCCGGTACCCATTTATCTCTTTGATTTCATTTATGATTAATTTTCCTTATTAACTTGGCAACAGCCATATTAACTTTTTTCTTATTCCTTAAACATGCTAGGAAATTTTCCATCTTTGGAGTCTTTGTACTGCTTCCTCTACTTGGAATGTTCTGTCTCTTTCTTGCTCATGTTTCTGTGACTTACTCCATTACCTCCTTCACATCTTTGCTCAGATTTTTAGCTTTTCAATGTTGCCTACCTCATCTACCCTGGCATTCCT